>NC_133458.1:113396515-113697318 GCF_048565385.1 Saimiri boliviensis
GCAGAGAGCGTCCACATCCAGGAGAGCCAGGCTCTTCCGATGGCAGCATTTTAGAAACGACATTGCAGCCTGGGGGCTTCCGCTCCACCCTCCTCCCTTGCTCTCTCCTCCAGGAGGGTCAGACTCTCACAGCTCCCTGGCCTTTTCCCCTCACAGACTCTTTCCTCATTCATCGCCTGCATGTCCAGTCCCATCCTGGCACTTGCTTTGCCAAGGACATGGAACAACACAGACCCTAATGATTTGGTCTGTGAATAGAAAAGCCAGGCTGCTTCATTGTCTTTTCTGACCTGTCAGTTGAGTGACAATGTTATTTTGAAATCTCTGCCTTCCATGAGATGAAAAAAGTAAACCATTTAGACAGTGAAGTATTAGTAACAAGTGCTGGAGGGCACTTACACATGGCAGAGCCCCTTGCCCGAAGTCATCTTGTGATCCTCACCATCATCACCCCACCGGGGAGGCAGGGTAGATATTCCTGACCTCATTTTAAGACAAACCAGCCAACAACAGAAGGCTCAGGTGTTTAAGGGATGTGAGCAAAGTTATGCAAATAAGAAGGACAGAGTCAAGGCTAGAGTTTATATCATTTGAATTTTTATCAAAACAGTTTCCATTTTAACCCCAGTGTTCCCTAAATTAATATAAAACATGATATTATTATTTGGTTTACAAAAGCAAATGTGGTATTTAGTGGCATTCTGAATTTTCATGTAGGCATCTAAAAATAATATAATAAGATGCAAATCCAAATCAAAGGTCTATTCAGCTGGCCAGGCATGGTGATATCTATAATCCCAGTACTTTGGGAGGCCAAGGCAGGAGGATTACTTGAGCCCAGGAGATTGAGACCAGCCTGGGCAACATACTGAGACCTTATCTCTATGAAAAAAAAAAAAAAAATTAACTGGGTGTGGTGGCATGTGCCTGTGGTCCCAGCTACTCAGGAGGCTGAGGCAGGAAGATCGGTCATAGTTGTAGTGAGCTGTGATCATGCTACTGCACTCCAGCCTCAGTGACAGAGTGAGGCCCTGTTCCAAAAAAAAAAAGGTCTATTCGATTAATAACCATGGCATCCTCTGTAGATTCTATACTGATCTCATAGAAAATTAACAGCATTTTCTATCATCATTCATGGTCTTTAATAATCTTTTTGGTAGTATGAATAGTTTCATAATCATAATTTTAAAGGTTCCCCACAATATAGTAATAACATCCTTCTTTGGGATATTTACCTACAGTAATACAGGCATCTCTAGTTTTCTGGTTTAATCATTCCATAATATTTCATTGATGTATATTCCAAAATTTATTTATCTGTTCTCCTACAGATGAGCATTTAGATGGTTTCCAGTTTTTTCATTCTGCTAGTTCAAGCCAATTGCTTTCTTATATGCAACTGGTTATACACGTATATGAGCGGTTCCCCAGGGTATGCGCAAGCCCAGGTTCTCTGGTGCAGTAAGTCAGCCCATCCTCCAGGTGGGGCCATTGTGCTTACCAAAGGGAAGGGACCATCTGTGCAGTTCGCCTCGTTTTATGCTCTTCCTAGTACTTGCTATTGCCAGCTTTCTTTGTTTTTAACTTGATGGTTGTAAATGACGTAAGTCCCCAGTCATGGCTTCAACCATGAAAAACAGGCCAGCCACCCTTTGAGAGCTGGGTAAGTCCCTCTCTCTGGCTCAGTCCACCTCCAGGCCCCCGACAGAACTCCAGCAAGTCAGCTGCTGTCTTCCCCACACCTTTGCTAGAGGATTTACCTGCCATCTATCTAATCATGTCCTTTCTTTGTTCAAAACATTCAACAGCCCCCCCAATTGCTTACAGAATGAACACAAACTCACCAGCACAGCAAACAGCCCGACAAGCTGGTCCCATCCCTGCCCTTTTTCCAGGCCTCTCTCAGCCACTCCGTCCCTTACACCCACATCCCTCCTGCTGTACAGCAATCATAGAGACACCTGGGTCCTTTCTCTTTTTTGTTTTGTTTGGTTTTGTTTTCAATTGAGACAAGGCCTTACTCTATTACCCAGGCAGTGATGCAATCCCAGCTCTCTGCAGCCTTAACCTCCTGGGCTCAAGTGATCCTCCCACGTCAGCTTCCTGAGTAGCTGGGAAGACAGGCATGTGCCACCATGGCCAGCTACCTTTTTATTTTTTGTAGAGACAGGGTCTTGCCATGTTGCCCAGGCTGGTCTTGAGCTCCTAGGCTCAAGCAGTTGCTCACTTCAGCCTCTCAAAGTGCTGTGACAACAGGCATGGGCCACTGCACCCGGCCTCACCTATGTGCCTTTGCACATGGCACAGTCTGTCTAAGATGCATTCTTTTTCTTTGCCAGGGACTCCCATTCTGCACAAGTACAAATGCCACATCCCTGAACTCAGCCAAGTTGTGAGCGTCCCCCTGAGCTCTCAGGGCATCTGATTTTGAGCTACACGTACACGGATCATTTTGTATTGTGTGTGTTTGTACGCCAGACCCCTCGCAAGGCTATGAACTTAGAGATGCAGGGATAACAATGTCTTACTGATCTTCCGAAACCCCTGGCATGGGCCTGTAAGCACTGAGTGAGAAATACATGATGTTTCACTTTAAATGCAGTTCAGCGTTCTTTGGAATAGCAAATACATCTATTCATTCATTTTATGTGTCTTTTCTAGATGACAGAAGACCGCAGTGACTAAAATAATCAAAGCGCCTTTTCCACCATCAAGGAGCTTACATTCTAGAGTGAGAAGGCAGACAATGAATAAAACTAATGGAATCCTGCAGTACAGTAGAAAGTGATGTGAACTCTGGGGACAACGAAGCATGAATATGGGAGAGGAAGTGGGGATGGCAGTCTGTGAAAGGGTTGAATCTCAGAAGGGGCAATGAAAGGAGAGAGAAGGTGGCATTTGTGCAGATTTGAAGGAGGGAGGAAGTGAGACCTGGAGATTCAGAGCTGGGGCTGGGAAGCCTTCAGGAACGGCATAGTCAATGATCCTGAGGCAGGAGTGGTGGAGTGGCCAGAGCAGAGATCCAGCAGGAGAGGTGGAGATGCAAACTGAGAGGTAAGGAGAGAGCATGTTAGGTAGCACCTTGTGAGTCACAGCAAGGACTCTGATTCTGCTCCTAAGGAACAGGAGGCCACTGATGGGATTTGAACAGAGAAGTGACATAACGTGACATATGTTCTAATGGGCTCTCTCCAGATGTCATGCTGTGGATATACTGAAGGTGACCAAGAGCAGGCACAAGAGACAGATCAGGAGCCTTTGCAATAGGTCTGGTGAGAAACGGTGGTGGTTTGGACAGGATGGTGGAGAGAAGCTGTTGTTGCATTCTAGATATACCTTGATGATGAAAACCAAGGATCTGCTGCTAGACTGTACATGGAGCAGGATAGAAAGAGAAGGATGACTTCTGTTTTTACCCCGAGTGAAGTGGAAGAATAGACTGGCCATGAACTGATATGAGGACGCAGGCAGGGCAAGTTTGGAGCAGAACAAGAGTTTGGTTTTGGACATTTTCTGTTTGAAATGCCTCTTAGACATCCAAGTGGTGATAGAAAAACAAGTCTGGCATTCAAGAAGGAGATGTGGGATGGAAATAAAAATTTGTGTCACCTGCGCATAGGTGAAATAGGTCATAGACGGGATGGGGTGACCAGGGCAGCGTGTGGAGACGGGAGAGGAGATCACAACCCTGGGCCCTGAGACAGCCCAATGGTAGGAGCTCAGGGAAGGAGGGACCTGCAAGGGAAACAGGTGTCCACATGGCGGGGAAGGCCACCTGTGGCCATGGGAAGATAGACTGAATGCCACAAATCTCACACGTCAGGTTTCCAGATTAATTGCATAATTTGAAACTCCTTTGCTAACAAGCTGCCCCCTACTGAACTTGGCTCTTTATGGAAAAAGAACAATTTCTTTAGACTCTAATTCAGCAGTAGTAGCTGCAGAAAATATGATCAAGAGATCTCACCCCAGAAACATGCATTGTATGTTTCTCATGCTGTTTCTCAAGGTGCTTCAATCCTCTTCAAAGTCAACATTTTGAAAACATCGGATCCTAGATTAAACATGCCCCAAATGCCATCCCTCTTATACAAAGTACCTTCTGGACATAGAATAGTACATAATGTTTCAAAGATTATTTATAAACAATCTTTGAAATAATTATGCAAATAATCTTTGAAAGATGTGCAAGATACAGAGATGAAACCAGACTTTATTGAAGAAAAAGCTGACTTGGTTCATGAGTATTTGGCTTCTTATTTTCAGAGCAAAAAACCCCAGGTTCTCTGAATGGATTTGCAATGCTTACCTCAGTGGTTTTTCCTGGAGAGCTTTACTAAGTACTGAATCCCAGGTTCCAAACCCAGAAATTCTGACCTAATTGCTCTGAGATTCTAATGTGCCATGACAGTCAAGGAACACTGGTCTAGAGGAGCTTTTAAACAGAACGTCCATATGAATGACCTGCAGATCTTGTTAAAATGCAGATTCGGATTCAGCAGGTCTGAGACTAAGCATTTTTATTGAGCTCCCAGGTGAGGACACTCTGGTCCAATGACTACGTTTTGAGTAACAAGAGTCTGCACCTCATAATCGTCTCCCAACAGTCATTTATGATTGTCACCCATGATGATAAAATGCAGTCAGCTCAACAATTAAAAACTAATTCCTCTGACGTTTAGTTTAGCAAATACTTACTGAGCACTTATTACGCATGAGGCTTAGCATTAGGGGCTTTAAGAGATGAAGAGATTTAAAAAAATCGTGGTTCTGACCACGGTTGGGAAGGGTAAATAGGCTTCATTTCAAGTATCTTCGCTGATTGATTGGTGCATATTTCATCCTTGGCCTAAAGAGATCAAAATATAAAACGACCCTGGAAACACAGTATCAGAAACCACAGAATCTCCCTAATCCTCTAAATACGGTGCCAAGTACCATCACATTCTTCTAGTGTACGTGAAATGGGACCCCTGGTAACTGTTGACTCACAACTGCCTACCTAAACTCTCTTAGCCCTAAAGCCCAGGTAATTAACCTACTATTCAATAAGTGATCCATGTAACAAAAGTATAACATACTGTCCCCTTACCAAACAGTACTCAAGGTGCTTCCAGGTCACTAGAGGAAAGATTCTTTAAAACATTCAATGAGCCCCCAGTGTCTTGCAGAAATGGGCACTAAATACTGAGCCCAAATGGTCCCTTTCCAGAAGTAAGAATCATGACCATGAACATGCATTTCTAATGGCTTCCTTCTGTGACACCAGCCACACCTGGTCTGCACAGGGAGGTTTGTGAATTTCTGGCCCAGCCCCGCCCATTTTTAAAGCCAAAGGGCACCACAATGGAAAGCTCACAAGAAGCTGGTCTCCCTTCTCCCCTTTGTTACAGGGCAGGCCATGGGGGTAGAAGGGATTGGTGGTTGCCCTAAAGCTACCATCTTGTTGCCAGGCCCCAGCATCCTCATGTCAACATTTTCTTTCATATTCCTGCTCAGCCAAAAATGATTAGGATTCCTGTGTCCTAGAGTTTTGCTGGACTTTGTTTCCAGTTCCTGGGAGGTAGCCTCTAAATCTTTGGAATTTCTCAGATGATAATAGTGCCTTCATTATTCATGATGCGCTCTAATCGTTTATGCTAGAGCTGGTGGGCTCCTGGTTAGCTGATGTCTAACATATGACTTAGGATGGGGGCTGTCATTAGACAGTTGGGTTTCTGAGTCACGTGACATCAGCCTGATCTCTGGAGAAGGGAGGGGAGCTGATGACTGAGATCAGCCACATGGCCAATGATTCAATTATGTCTTCATATGAAACCCTGATAACAACTCTGGAGACTCAGGTGAGACTCAGGCGAGCGTCCCTATTCGCCATACTCTGTGCTGGGAAGGTAAAGCATCCTGATCCCACAGGGAGAGGACACCAGAAGCGTGGCATTCTAGGAGCTCCCAGACCTCACCCAATGCAGCTTTTCTTTTGGCAGGTTCTGATTTGTCTCCTTTTGCTATAATAAAACAGTAATAATAAGTGGGTGGCCTGGGGCCCATGGCCTTGTGGCTGGGTGGGAGACACTGTTGACTTGTGAAGTCTGGCCCAGCCCCAGGTAGCTGGTGTTAGAACTCATTGCAGGAGACTTCCTCAGTTTCCCGAGCAGCACTGCACTGAATGACAGGCCTGCTCAGACCAATCCCCTGAGCCCTATGCAAATCAGACACCACCTCTGCCAGCCTCCTCATACACAGGGCTGGTATATATCTTGAATGCACATCTTTAGCCTTTATTCTAAGATAAAGATGTGCATCCAAGATGTGATATCCTAAACCACTCCTCTCTCAGCTTTGGAGCCTCCTTCCCTCTGTCTCTGTACAGGGGAGCTTCTTCCTTCTTTCTTCTTCTTTCTTGTCTATTAAACTCTCCACTCCTTAAAACCATTCCACGTGTGTCTGTGTCATTTTCTCTAAATCACGTGAGACAGGAGGCTTCGTGTTCCTCCACTCATCAGAGCCATATCACTTTCTCTATACACCTCCCAACTGTGGCTGGGGATTTGCTCCAAATTAATGAATCTCTTAAACCATGATATGGTCTTTTCTGCTGGGCTTTGTTCATCAAGAACTATCAATCCAGAAGATGACGGTGGCTTTATCAGCCCATCAGTAAAACACCCTAGGTATAAATGCTGCCCAAATTCAGCCTAGCTGTGCCTTCCAAGACACTGTGATCTATACTCCTGGTCATAGGCATGCTGTGGCCCGGTTCTTTCCCTCTGCCCAGCCATACTCCATTTCTTACTTCCTTTTCTTCTCCAGCAATATGTGTTATCAGGACACAGTTGCTTCTAAGATAAAGACGTGCATCCAAGATGTGATATCCTAAACCACTGCCTATTCAGAGCCATGATACGTCTTGTCCCATTGTTTAGAAAAAAATGCCCTGAGCCCTAAGAGGTTCAGATGAGCAGGTTCTCAAGGTGACTCAGTGCTGCTGCTGGAGAAAGCAGTGAGGCCTCCTGTCTCCTCTCACCTTCCCTGGGATCATGTTGCTGTTCGGGAATAACAATTCAACCCGTGATCTAAATATACCTTATACTGAATAGCCCCGCATTGTGGTATTGATTTTTTAAGTTAAAAATACAAGATGAACTATCAGTTTTCACCTGCAAAATTCTGTTTCTAAAGCTTCAAAATCCTTTTGACACAGACTTTGTTGGGCCATTTACACAGCTCTCCTCCAAAGGGGAATCTAAAACTCTTCCTAAAGCCTAGCCAGTACTGTGCCCTCATTCCCTCTAGTGAATCTCGCAAGCCTCCCTGGGAGGCTTTTCTTCCAGGAAATTCTGCACTCTCCAACCCCAAAAGGATTGGGTGCCAGTGGCCAGGGTTGTGCTAGTTAACACTGCTCTTGGGACAGAGATGGACATGGCACCCAAAGGAGCCAATTAATTGGCTGCTTAGTGACCAAAAATCATTTCTTTCCTGATGATTCTAAAAGACATGAGTAGTAGGTGTTAATTCTGTGAAGTCATCCAAACCACACACCAAGAGCTATGTAAGGACATGGCCAAGAAATAGGATATAGTTCAGAAAGAGAAGAGGAGAGACGCCTAAGCCCCTCATCATTCTGTAAGTGAAGCTGTCTGCTGTATGACTGAACTACACTGCTCCTTCTCTCCTCTTCCCCCTTTTGTGATTATTTGAAAGTAGCCTAAGTAGGTTTCACTTCCTTGCAATCTGTGATTCTGGAGGGAGTAAGACATTCCCTGCTTTCAAGGGTACCCCAATTCATCTACAGATGAAAAGCAGCAACAGTATCTCTCATTAATTCGATATAGACATACAACTGTAATCCAACCCTACCCTAGTTACCGGAATTCATGCACTTGAAGTAGAGAGAAACATGTTTCTTATTTCTTATCTGTATTCCCAGAAAGGGACTTCATTTAGCTGGAACCTAGAGTGTATTTTACATAGCTAACTGAGACTCAATTATAATTGAAAGTACTGTACTGGGTTCGGGGTCAGAATTCAAGCATAAAATGTCTATGCAGAAAAACATGGAGAGATGAGAAAGTTAAGTGAGTGTTTAAATTTATTCTAGTATTCAAAAGTTTTATTAGGTAAAGGGCTCACTTTGATCATGTACTTGGTAATAAGTTGCTGTCATTAAAATGTGTGCCTGGCCTGGGGATGGGACACACAGGACAGTGTGATCAGAGAAGGAACTATTAAAATGGTGTCTGAAAGCATTGTAATGCTGCCACTGTGACCAGACTCTGAGCCGTAGGACTCTTGAGAGCTGGTGCCAGGATGCTTGAAGATTACACCGCAGCTGGGTGTGGTGGCTCATGCCTGTAGCCCCGGAAATTTGGGAGGCTGAGGTGGGCAGATCACTTGAGGCCAGGAGTTTGAGGCCAGCCTGGGCAACATGGTGAAACCCCGTCTCTACTAAAAATACAAAAATTAGTCGAGCATGATGGTGGGTGCCTGTAATCCCAACTACTCAGGAGGCTGAGGCAGGAGAACCACTTGAACCTAGGAGGCAGAGGTTGCAGTGAGCCAAGATCATGTCACTGTACTCCAGCCTGGGTGACAAAGCGAGACTCTCAGGAAAAAAAAAAAAAAAAAAAAATTCCAGTGCATTTGCCACACTGCTAAAAGGAAGCAGGATGTGTGCTAGTGGAGACTTCTGTCCCTAGGGCTGACACAGCATCTGGGGAGCAGTACCAGGCAACGTCTTCAGCTTACCATACTCCAGGAAAGAGAAAAACCCAATGGTGCTGATGGCTAAGGTGGATGGACTCTTTTACCATAGCAGGAACCTTTAAGGCATTAAAAACCTACTTCATCTCACCAGACCCAGCTTTCATCTTATAAAACAAAGACCATATAAAATGACTTCTTATTCTGTCTTCTCCCTGACTTACGGTCAGAGACTACTTCCATAAACTGGACAAAATCTCTCCTCCATGGGGTCAGTTTGAAGAAATTATGGAGGTCTCTGCCTGTCCCAATCCTCTGCTTGGTCTCTGCACACTGGCCCTACATGTTCTTGGAGGACAGCAGTGACCAGAAAAAGCTACAGAGGGATGTACAGACACGGCAGAGAAGTTGACCTAACTCCTTCAGCATTTGACATATCAAGTCGATAAAATATAACAGTATACGGAGACTCTACTTTAAATAATATCAGTTAAGCAGATGTCTTTCAAGATCCTTACAATCAAAGAATAGACTTTGTTTTCTAATATCCATGGACCATTTACAAAAAATTGATTATACAAGGGCCTCAAAGAAAACCTTGAAACCTTGATAAATTAGGAAATGCCGAAAGAGTGGCAATAACATTTTCTGACCGCAAAGCAACTATAATAGATATTGTATGAACAATACCATTTTGAAGTTTAAAAATACCTTAACCATTTGTTAGTGATGAACCAAAATATCTCTTTGGTTAAAAGGGAATTTGAAATTGCAATTACACACTGCTCAGAAACGAACGACGAGAATGCTACGAAAGGAATACAAACAGAAGTATTTGCAACAGTGGAATCCATGGCATGGCATAGGATTGTCATCTAGCCATTACTGGCTAGGTCAGCAATGCTGACTGTTAGGACAGGGCAACCCTTCTGTGAAGATCGGAAAACAGCACTGCTCTCAGCCTTTCTCGGGACAACCGACCCTTGCAAGGTGCAGCAGCTAAAGGGTTAATGTGGGCAGAGCAAGGGCTCTGCGGGAGTCCCAAGGGCAGTGTGCGTTCTGACTAGGCAGTGCCTGTACAGTCATGGGTAATTAAATATTGTATAGTTTAGCTGCTATTGTTACAAAACAATAGCAGCTAAACTATAAAACTATATAAACTATAAAAGAATATAAATCACAACCTGAGAATTCAGTCCTTACATTTCTTTCTTTTTTTTTTTTTCAGTCCTTACATTTCTTAAAATTAGGATAGAAAGAGCAAAGCAAACCCAAGGAGAGCAGGAAGAGTAAGTGAATAAATATCGCAAATGTGTAGGCTACCTGGCACCTGCCTCTTCTGTCCCTCTTTGCTCTTCCTGCCCTGCGTCCTGGGAGGCTGACCAGGAGGAGGTATTCATGGGCTCCCTCACCTGCTGCCTCCCGGTTGGGTTTGGCCAATGGGGAACACAACAGAAGGCTGGAGGGAGGGAGAGGTGCAAGGTCAGAGCATGTTCCCACATGGTTCCCTTTTGTGGGCTGTGAGCTGGCCCCTCTCTGGGGGCTCCTCCACCTCCTTCTGGGCTAGTGCCATGCTCACCTGTGCCTGCCCATGCCTGCCCAACCACCTTGCTGTCTCCTGTGCTCTGCCCATGCCTTGGTCAACAGTGCCTTTATCAAATGCGCCTTAGATTAGCCACCTTAAGTTCACCATAATTTCCTGATTGGATCCTGACTGACATACCCGCAATCACCACCACCACCACCTCCACCACCACGGAATAATGAAAATAAATAAATAAATAAATGGGCAGTGGAAAGTAGCATTGTCATCTAAATTAAACAGCTATTTTTTGACGAGGATATATAGATGCATAAAGACAGACACACACATGAAACTCTAGTCTAGTTTTTTATATCTATTATTCAGAAAAGTTACTTGAATACATATTTGAAAGTATCATTTCGTAAGTTATTTATTATGATATGTATTATGCTCGTCCTTTTATTCTTTGAAAGCTGTTTTCCCTATCAATGACAGTGATAATCTCCTTTCACATTTCTAATCTTGTTCGCTTGGCTTATTTTCTCTAATTTTACATGTATGTACATGCATGTGTAAAAACAGAAACATGTATTTGAAAAACTAAAAAATAACTAGAAATTAGAGAAAAATATGAAAAGCTAGAAAAACTATAGAAATACATACGTGTATTTCAAAAGAAAAACTGGATGGAAAAAGCAAGTAAATAATACCAGTAATATAGAAGATAAGAACTGCCACCGGCAGGAAAAACAGATTTTAAAGAACTAAAATAAAGGTTTCTAAAGGTCTAATATAATAAATTCCAAAATCCTGATAAAATGCTTAATTTCCT
The DNA here is from genome assembly GCF_048565385.1 of Saimiri boliviensis. NCBI lineage: Eukaryota > Metazoa > Chordata > Mammalia > Primates > Cebidae > Saimiri > Saimiri boliviensis. The sequence goes on from NC_133458.1 coordinate 113,407,573, forward strand.
GAAAAAATCCATACTGATTTGATCATATAGAAACTTTACACTTGTTTTTCTCATTGCACTCATATTCCCATTCTAAGTCCTCCCAAAAATTTCATCCTAAGGCTATAGCCATTTATGATACAAACTCTTTTATTAATTATATCATTCTTTTCTGTGATAAAAATATGTATAAAGATTTAAATTTAATTTTTAAAAAATTTCTTATGATCACCAGCTCTAAGTGTTAAATCATTTCTTCCAAGTTGAGTAATCAATTGGTATTATCAGAGTTATCATCAGTAGTATACAGTTGATGCAAACAAAATAAGCACATATCATTTATGACAAAAGTCACTTAGCATGAAATCATCTTTAATGATTTACAAGTCAACAACTCAATCAAGTCAGTCCTGATTCAGTTTGATGTACGTAAAGAACTTGAAAATACCTCACATGGGGCAAAATTTGTTTCCCAGTCCCAGAGTCATGCACTTTCTGGGGGGTATATAAAAAGGATGTACCACGCCTTCTCAGGTGATCAATAATTACACCTGCTACTCTTTCACTGAGAAGTACATTGACTAAACTTGTGAAAAGGCAAGAAAATTGACCTATTACTGATTTTGCTACCCTTTTACTGATAGAATAATGTAATAAAATGATTTAATCTTAGCTCACACTTTAAATATACTTTCGTCATAATCTTAGAGCTACATATTTAATCATTCTATTTGTGGAAAATATCTACCATATAATATAAATGGCAAAAACAGTCCTCTTTCTCAAACCAATTAGCCAAATAAGATTTTTTTCAGAAAAATATCTGACTTCATTTTAAAATCCAAATAAATGCATGAATGTACATTTAAAGAATATTAGAAATATAACTGGAAATAAAGTAAAAGATGCAATTTGTAAGTTAAGAGTACTAAGACGTTCCAGCAAGATTAAAATAATGAAAATCTAATATATCTATTCGTTTTAAAGTAAGTTATATGAATAAGATACTAAATCATTCCCATTACTTAATTTGCTATGGTGCAATGTAATTTGCAGCTAAAATTACCTTTTACTTAAGAAGAGTGCAGTATAATAGCCTTAGCCTCCCTTCTGTAACTGTGTGTGTATGATTTGGTTTTGAGGGTTTTGAGACAGTTAAATGAGTCTCATGTACAAATACCAGAAATAACTCGAATAGTCTTGTTAGACATAACTATCAACGTAGTTTATATATTTTAAAAAGTGAAAAGAATATTTTGCTAAAAATTATCAGTCTAGCAGCAAGTATATAATTTTGTTTTGTATTAATAGTAGGAAAAAATTACTGAATGTTTTATAAGATGGCAAATGACTGTAAAGAAAGAACTTATGATCTGATTTGACAAACCAGGTTTTGACTACATTAATTAATAACAGAACCCTAATGTGAAAGCGATGGGGTAAAAGTTTTATTCATGCATTTCATTTAACAGGCTTGAAAATGTTGATAGTTGAGGAAACATCACAACTGTGTTTACAAGAATCAGTAGCAAAAATCTCTTTGAAGAGATTGTTCTCTTAGCTGAGGGACGAGGGCTGAGGACAGGTATAAAGAAATGCTTACATTTAAATATGGGGAGGGGTTGTTTCCAATATTCAGTCTTTCTTACAGTGCTCGCCTTCCCTTATTTTTCAGTAAGTCTCCCTTAAGAACTCCTTGCACAGTAGACAGGAAAAGGCGAAGTCATTAAAATGAAACTTGTCATTACTCCACATACCATACATCTGAAGAATTTGGAACATTGCAAACATGCAGGACAGTGTCCCCTTCTAACACCACACTTTATTCTTAACTGAGCTGTATAAAGCAGAAACAGAAAGGAAGCTTGAGGAGTTTATGATGTCTTGATTTATTACTTTGAAAAAGGTTTTTTCTTTGTTCAGTATCCTCAATATTTTATGCCCTGTGGGTAATGCACAGGTAAAACTTGAGGGAGGCAAGGAGGAACGCCCCCTTTTGCAAAAGGTTACTATGAACACAGGTTTATTCTGGCATGTTGATTTTAGAAAAGAATATATAGAAGTTGAGGTTTTGAGGACAGGATTCCATAGAATCTCCATGCTTGAGTCCCCCTTGGAAAGTCTTTTACCCCTGGGAATCATGCCCTCTGGTGGGAGGACACTGTCCCATGAGACTGTGAGTTCCCTGAGAAGAGAGATGATGGATCCTAATTCTCCTGGCATCCCCAGTACCCACATGGTGCCTGCATACACAGAGTATTCACACTTAGATACAGAATCGGTTCATTCATTCACAGAGGAGAAAGGTGGTGTGTCAGATGGAATTTAAACCATGGGAACTGCCTGAATAAGCCAAAAGCAGTTTTATTTACATAAAATGGTAAAGGTTGAATTTTTCATCCTTTTATTTAACCTAACTGCCTCCACACCACACACACACACACTCTCTCTCTCTCTCTCTCTCTCTCTCTCTCTCTCTCTGCTACTTGACCCTTCTTGAGTCTTCTATCAGTGGCCCAGGCATGCACAAATCCTGTCTCAGGATGACCTGAGTCCCTCTTAATCATGTTCTACCAGAGCTACCCAGGGCCTCATGCTCTGAAAGGTTCCCCATTCTTTCGTTATCACAATGCACCTTTTTAATGACCTATCTCCACAAGTTCTTTTTGGGCAGTGACAATAGACACATCAACTTCTGTGAGACCCCTCCAGTTAAAAGAGTCCTTGTTCAGCAAGATCTTCCCACCTAGGCAATGAGACAGGCTGCAGGGATCCTTCTACGGGAAGGAAGTCCCCATACTCAGACCCCACATATGGCTGAGTCCACTCAGGCCAGCAAATTGCCCGTCCCCAGCTCTTGACTTAAAACCATCAAGAGCAGCTGATTTTAAGTATCTCTCAACTGTGTTCGACCTTCGCTTTGGAGAAGAGTGTACAGTTCAGAGCAGTGGCTGTGTTCCTTTGGTTAAAGTTCCGCTCTGACATATTGAATAGCTCACCTTAAGTAGAGACGCTGCGGGGCTGGGCATGGCAGATGATCTCGGGGTAAGTGCCAGTGCCCGGCTCTGTTAATGCTTCCTTCACTCTTCTGGAATGCCTGCCTCGTGTTCTGTTTCAGCTCCTTCCTGCCAGCATTCAGATACGTCCACTCTTCTCCACATTCCTCTCCCTCAAATAACCAATTTTCTTTTCTCCTTCCCAGCAGACTTGTGGAAAGACACTGACTGACACTCTGGCTTCACATCTGTACGTCTGCATCAAACCTTACCCAGTTGTGGCCTGGCTGCAAACTCATCCTCCAACTGAAATTTTTTCACAGAGAAAACAAGTGGGTAAGGAGGATCCTTCTTGCAAATTCTAATCTTGTTGAGACAGGAGAGAGAAGTTCCCTTGCAAATTTGGCGGTGCTTTACAGAGCAGACAGGAGCCCTGAGACAGCCCTGAGAAATAAAATAACAGTCATTGGACTGAAAAAGTCAGAGAACTGGATCCAGAGTGAGCCGCTCAGGAAGCACAGTGATGCCCAGTGCCTGGAGAGTGTCACAGGCTGAGGACACCTGCCTGGGAGGCATCATCAGCTCTGGCCCTGATCAGCAGGAGCGACAGGGAAGTGTGGGTCTTCAGGGGGCCAGTGCGCCATGTGCGGTGTTGTCTGGAAACCATTCACCATGATGGTGATCACGGGCAAGATTGTGAAGAGCTCAGTGGTTCTGATACCACTGCAATGCTGACTTCATAAAAAAATTTGGGGCCTCATGCCACAGGGCAAGCTGAGCTGGCATCAAAGGCTGTCTGCCTCCCACTCCTAACCCTGCACTACCTGCCTCAAATACATAAAAATGCTAAATAAGAGGTAATGCTTTGTGCACATATCCAAGTTCAATATCAAAAGAGGTGCCAGGAATGAAGCAAAATCTAAAAGCCAGGGTAACCTGGCTAAAATGGAGGCCAGAGGCAGGCACAGGTATTTCAGAGCCAGACCTGGGCCTCAGCATTCAGGAGGGTGTGGCTTCTGATGCTCTTGGAGGGAGACAAATCCAGACCCCCAGTTCCACCTGGAAGCCAGACACCTTGGAGGGCTGGCTTGTTGCTTTGGTGGAAAAGAAACAGCACTGCCCACCAGCCCTGGGAAGCAGTGGCTCCAAAGAAGACAAGAGGGATGGGAATGGCCTAAGAGGGGCATATCCCAGACCTAAACCACCAGTGAGAATGAAGCCAGGACTCACACTGTGTGGGTAGTAGAGAGACACACACCCTCTTCCCCAGCCAAAAACTAACACCAAAAAGCACCCTGAACTGCTGAATCCCACGAGGCCCAGAAGAGGTGAATGTGAGCTGTCCCCTGGAAATACTGCCAGCCCCAGACCCAGGGGACTCTCAGTGACAGAAAACTGCCAGGAGAAGCAGCAGGTGAAACACCGGGAGACTTTAAACCCAACAACTCAGGATAATAAAACAGCCCAAGAGAACACTTAAAATAAGAATGTCACCTTACATTGTTCCAAGGTAAAGGAAGATATGGGGGTCATAAGATAGTAACAGGACCTTGTGGGAAAAGACCAAGTTGGTTTGCAAAAGAAGCAAAGGAATTCTACATATGAGATGTCCAGTCATTGAAACAGAGAAATCGATAGAAGGTTGAAAGAGCAGACTTCAGAGAATTAGTCTGTTGGAAAAAAGATTTGAGAAAATCACTCAGATGTCACATGAAGAGGTAAAGATTTGGAAAATCTGAGGGTTTTAATCATAGTGAAGAGAAATGAAAATGTCCATTATCTATTAACAGGAATTCCAGAAACAGAAAAAGAAACTGGGAGAGGATTGATGTTTGAAGGGCTGATGGTGAAGTTTCCAGATAAAAAGAACAATGGAATTTCTAACTGAGGCAGTACAGCAGCTCCTCGTTAGAGCTTAGTAAATCTGCAGACCATAAAAAGACAACTAGCTTCATTACCAAGAGGAAAAGAAAGATTATCTCAAAGGTATGGCAATATTCATTTCTGCAACATACCTGCCAGAATTGGAACAGTAAGAGAAGATAAGCGTGGCTCCTGCAGGAGATGCCATGCCGAACTGTGAAGCATTCCATGTTTTCTAAAGTGCAATAAGCCAGGAACAGAAAGTTAGGCAGCACATGCTCTCATTCACACCTAGAAACTAAAAAAAGTTGATCTCGTAGAGTTTAAAAGTAGAGTAGAGGATACTAGAGGCTGAGAAGGGAAGAGGGAGGGAAGGATAGGGAGAGGTTTGTTAAAGGATATAAAATTTCAGCTACACAAGATGAGTGAGTTCTAGGTTCCATAGCATGACAGGATGACTATAGTTAACTATAATATATATATAGTTTCAAATAACTATTAAATAGAAAGAGGGTATTGATTGTTCCTAAGACAAATTAATGTTTGAGATAGCAAATATGCTAATTACCTTAATTGCACCACTATCCATCACTTTGTACACCATGATTATGTACAATATTATTTGTCAATTTAGAAATAAAATTTTAGACTGGGCGTGGTGGCTCACATCTGTAATCCCAGCACTTTGGGGCCTGAGGATGGCAGATCACTTGAAGTCAAAACTTTGAGACCAGTCTGGACAACATAGTGAAACCCATCTCTACTAAAAACACAAAAATTAGCCGGGCGTGGGGGCACATTGCCTATAGTCCCAGCTATTCAGGAGGCTGAGGCAGGAGAATCACTTGAACCCGGGATGAAGAGGTTGCAGTGAGCTGAGATTGCACCACTGCATTCCAGCCTGGGCAACAGAGTGAGACTCTAAATAAGTAAAGTAAAATTTAGAAAAATAATGGCAATTAGACAAAAACACCTCTTTATAAAGCAGCAAATGACTTTGGAAGATAATACAACAACATATTCAAAATGCCAAGTGAAAATATAACAGCTATCCTAGAATTATGTATTCAGCAAGTCTGTCATTCAAAAACAAGGGTCAATTCAGCTATAACGAAGACCGAGAGAGTTTTCCATTCTAAATAGCTTAAAGATTATTTCAGCATAAAGAATATTGAATTTAGAAGTGAGTTGGATTTAAGAAGCCATCTGAAGCAATGAAACTGGCAAACATTTTGATTCACTTAAATATGAACTGACTGTAAAAATAATGATAAATGGCCAGACTTGGAAGTTTACAAAAAGAAGGAAATAAAAGCAGCCCCAAGTATGGGAGGTGGGGAAAGGAAGCTGGTCATTGTAAGGCTTTTGTGGTGTTAGGGCACAATACAGAGATTAATGAGCTTCAATTATGCCTCTTAAAAATTGCAATTTAACCACTAAGGAATTGAAATAGAACACATTACTTCCAGGCCAGTGGGAACTGAGGGGAGGAAAGAAAGCTATAAAACAAAATGTGTTTGATCCAATAGAGAGCAGAAGAGGGAAAAAAATAAAAGACAAAAAAAAAAAAAAAAAAAAAAAAAAAAGCACGGTAAACCTTTTTGGCCAACCCTTATCTTTGCACTCCATTTCCCACTCCTCTTCCCTGTCTTCCTAACCCCTTGATTTACAGAAATGACAGAGGCTCCGGGAAGATCCTCCTGACTCCAGGGCAGATCCACAGCCGTGTTCCTGGTGTCTGTTCCCAGAGCTCCTGGAACTTCATCATCAGAACCCTTAAAATGCTGCCTTGGGTGTGCACATGGTGGAGGTTCATCTAAAAGTATTCATTCATTCACGTGTTTCCTATGTACATTAATTTGCTCTCCATTTCCAAAGGATGGGTTTCCTCCCCTAGTCCAAAGCACACAGGAAACAGAAGAGGAGAGAGAAAGAGCCACAGCCTTGGGTGCTAGACAATGTCTGCTTATGCAGAAGTTCAGCGTCCAGGGGGAGGAAGCGGCAGGCAAGAGAGGCTGTCCGGGATGGGGAGGGGTAACAAAGACCTTCTCCTTGGAGGGCTAAAGGACAGGCAGGAAGGAAGATGGGGCCCAGCCGTGCTTAGTGTAGGAGGCCTCCAACTCCCTGTACTGTGGACCACGAAGAATCCAACAGTCCTGGGACTTAAAGATCTTGGATAGGGGCAGGACAGAAGGGACCTTATCCACTGACCAGGTTGAACCTGAGGAGAACCGATCAGAAATTTTCCGAACAGCTGAAGCAGCTATGGTCAAAAGACCACTGCACGTGGCCAGGCATGCTGTGCCGTGTACAACCTGCAAGACATTCTTACTATTAACACAATGAGCCTTGTTTTAACCGCCTGTGTCCCGACAAAGACTCTCCTTGCCCGAACGCTATTCAGAGTTCTCAAACCGGCCTTTACCTTGGCCTAGAAGAACAACCCGCAGCACAAGTGATTGCATCCACCCCACTGCAGGAAAAGTCTTGACTAAACACTAGCATAGCTCCTATCAGCTCCAGGGTGTGTTCCTAGGATGACAATTCCGGCCTCCTCAAAATGCCTGTCTGAGAAAACTCAACGCCGCCCAAAGAATTTATTGTTTGTTTCAGAGCACACCTGATGATAGGCTTCTGAGCTCACTTTTCTTAGAGCGTTTACTTTAGAAAACTTGCAATTATACATTCTTTCTGTGCCCCTCTGAAATAGAAACCTTCTACCACCCAGAAATGTCCCCTCAAGTATGTGGGAGCTAACTCTTTGAAATGCAAACATTGGCTGGGCACTGTAGCTCACGCCTGTAATCTCAGCACTTCGGGAGCCCAAGGCGGGAGGATCACCTGAGGTCCTGGACTTCAAGACCAACCTAACCAACATGGAGACACCCTGTCTCTACTAAAAATACAATAAAATTAGCCAGGCATGGTAGCCCATGCTGGAAACCCCCCTACTTAGAAGGCTGAGGCAGGAGAATCTCTTGAACCCGGGAGGCGGAGGTTGGGGTGAGCTGAGATTGCACCACTGCACTTCAGGCTGGGCGAAAAGTGAAACTCTGTCTCAAAAAGAAAAGAAAAAAGCATTCGGTAAGATAACTCTCTTGTCTCTCAGTTCCTGTGGGAGAGTAAGATCCTAACTTCATGGGGCCTTGATCCAATTGGCAAAACTATGTCCTGCCCTAAAGATAGGAGACTTTTGTTTCTCTCCTCCAGGTAAGCTTCAATTAACAAACCCAGATGGCCTAATCCCACAGGCCACCCCCTTACTAAAGGAAGGTAAGGCTTCCTTTAGTCCCTTTCCTTGAGCACACACCACATTGGTCTCAGGGGAGCTGAGCCGAGGCTTCACTGAGGTCTCTTCCTTAATGTGGTAATACTGACTAGAATCTGTCTCATCTCCTTAACTAGTGTCCAGCTTTGTGTTTCTCTGACAATTCCAAGCTAGGCCAAAAGTCCATGAGGGCAGGGCCATGCCCATCTTGTATAACTGGCCACCATCCGAGTGAAGCTGTGCAGTAGATTATTTACATAATGAATAAATAAACATAAGCTATTTTTTCCACTTGATTTCTACTCTGATAGTGAGTTGTTTCATTAATTAATTAATTAATTTATTTATTTATAAGACAGAGTTTCACTCTTGTTGCCCAGGCTGGAAAGCAATGGCATGATCTCGGCTCACCGCCACCTCCATCTCCCAGGTTCAAGCGATTCTCCTGCCTCAGCCTCCCGCGTAGCTGGGATTACAGGCACATGCCACCACACCCGGCTAATTTTGTGTTTTTAGTAGAGACGGGGTTTCTCCATGTTGGCCAGGCTGGTTTCGAACTCACAACCTCAGGTCATATACCCGCCGTAGCCACCCAAAGTGCTGGAATTACAGATATGAGCCACTGCACCCAGCTGAGTTGCTTCCTTTAACTGCCGTCTTACAAAAAATGCACCAAAAATGACTTAGGGTTTCTTGAAAAAAATCTACTGCCAACTAATCATGGAGTGACTTCACTGCCGTGGGTTTCTTTTGTTTATTCAACAAGCTTTACATGAGTCATGCAAAATGGTCATCAGTTTCAGGCTTTCTTTTGAAATTTCCTCAGGATAAGAATAAACTAACACAATGATGGAGCAACAAAATTAGCTGCTTTGACACCTACTGCTGAAGAAAGCAAAAATATTTATTTATTATGGTACCGAGATATAAGATTTCTAACCATAATCTGCCAAGAACTGTAGGAATTATTGATATCTTGAGCTAAATAGTCACAACCAGCATTTTTGCTAAGCAACAATTCATTTGTTATTACAAGTTCAAAATAAATTCTTTGGGTAAGACAAAGAGTCCATTTATAATTAAGTTTGTATTTTTTTCAGCAATATACAATCTAACATCTAAACATAGAGAATACAAGATATTACATAATAGCAAGAACTGTCAGGTATTAAATACATATAATTTAAGAAAGTGGGGTATATGACTGCAAAAGGATTGTAACATTAAAATACAGTAATACTTGTGATATGTTACTGATGAAAACACACAATTACCCATTACCATACGGCTTGGCTGGGTGCAGTGGCTCACGCCTGTAATCCCAGCACTTTGGGTGGCCGAGTCAGGTGGATCGCTTGAGGAGTTCAAGACCACCCTTGCCAGTATGGCAAAATCCTGTCTCTACTAAAAATACAAAAACTAGCTGGGCATGGTGGCAGGTGCCTGTAATCTGTAATCATAGCTATTTAGGAGGCTGAGGCAGGAGAATTACTTGAACTGGGGAGGCAGAAGCTGCAGCAGTGAGCTGAGATTGTGCCACTGCACTCCAGCCTGGGCAACAGAGCAAGACTCAGTCTCAAAAAAAAAAAAAAAAAAAGTAATGTGGCTTTATTCTGACAAGAAACAAAAAATATCCTTATCCTTTGTTCAGTAATCTTACTCCAGGAATTTTCTTTAAAAAATAATCAAAAGCTGGGTGCGGTGGCTCATGCCTGTAATCCCAGCACGTGGGTGGATTGCCTGAGCTCAGGAGTTCGAGATCACCCAGGGAAACATGGTGAAATCCCTTCTCTAATAAAAATACACAAAAATTAGCTGGGCATGGTCATGCACACCTATAGTCCCAAGTAGTAGAGAGGTTGAGCCACGAGAGTTGCTTGAGCCCCGGAGGTGGAGGTTGCAGTGAGCTGAGACTGTGCCACTGCACTCCAGTTTGGGTACAGAGTGAGACTGTCTCAAATCCTCACCATCATCATCGAAGAAGGGAAAGAAATAATGTATGGGATGTTCACTGCCATTTATTTGCAATATTACACAAAGAAAGGAAACAGAGAGAGGACTGTCCCAATAGGTTAGGAGACATCAACTTCCGGAAGCACGTTGCAGCTATCACAACTGGTTATGATGAAGATAATGTAGCAAAATAAAACTATTTGAAATATAGTAAGTATAAAAGGCAAAGAGAGGGCCAGGCGTGGTGGTTCACGGCTGTAATCCCAACACTTCGGGAAGCTGAAGTGGGTGGATCACCTGAAGCCAGGAGTTCAAACCAGGCTGGTCAACACGGTGAAACCCCCATCTCTACTAAAAATACAAAAATTAGCTGGGCGTGATGGTGGGTACCTGTAATCCCAGCTCCTTTGGGAGGCTGAGGCATGAAAATTGCTTGAACTGGTGAGGCAGAGGTTACAGTGAGCCAAGACCACCCCACTGTACTCCAGCCTGGGGGATAGAATAAGACCCTATCTCAAAAAAAAAGGGCAAGGAGAAAAATTTTGTGATTATAATCTTATGATAATTATGTATGCATATGAATGTGGAAAAGAAAATGAAAAAGGAAAGATACTTTTTAGTTCTGTAATGATTGTCATTCTTGATGTCATGTTTCTAGTGCCATAAACATGCACACACAATTTTTTGATGAGAGAGAGATCCTATGGAGTACAGATCTTGAGCGAAACAAGTGTGAAACCCGTTGGGACAGCACAGTGTGCATCGTGCAGACTCTAGAACAAGACTCTGTGTTCAAATTCTGGCTCTGCCACTGAAGGTATCCTCAGCAAGTTACTCAACCTCTGTAGCCCTTGGCTTTCCCATCTGCTTGTATTTCATAGAGTTACTCTGAGGATTAAATAAATCCTTAAAACAGTATACAGAGCATCACGAGTAGTTCAGTATTGGCTAAGTGTTATTTTTATTATTATCAAGGAACCTCTTTACGCAGAAGGCTCCTTGTTATGAATTTCTCTGAAACTCTCACAGATAAAATGGTCTTTGATTCTACCCCAGAGTCATGAGTCATACTCTTTTCACATGAAAAATATTTTAGTCAGTCCTTTATCTATACTTGGACATTTAGGTGCGTTCTTTTTTGTTTTTAATGGCCTAATGTCAATGAAATCTTCATGCATATAATTTTTTCATTTAGTGGCAAGAATTCAGCATAGGTATTTCTCTCCACACAAGACCATTCACTGGACATAAGTCATTGCAGACAAATTCCCTGACCAAGATTCCCTAGTCTAGAGTCTAGGAGAATTGCTAATTTTGTTTGGTGATTTTGTGCAAGAAAAAGACTTGGAAAGTGGAATTGGGAAGAAAACGTCAGCTTTACCACTTGCATACCTTAAGTCACAAGTCTACCATGGGGAATGTAAAGATGAATTAACACTGGCTGTTCCACAGCTATTTTTCTTATAATAATTACCCTAAAATATTATAGGTTTACAGAAAGACCCCCTAGCATTCCATCGAGTGTGGATTCTCAGTTCAACTTCTGAGCATCCTTCCTCCTTTTGTGTTAACACAGCATGCTTCTCCATGAACATGCACAGAGGTTATTCTCTGTACCTTCTGCCTCTACAGGCTCATGGACATTTAAAGCTTTAGCTCTAGAAGAAAGACCCAGACATCTGCATTTCTAGCTTCCAAACCCCCTTCTCTAGAGTTCTGTGATTGGGACTGCCTCTTCCATTGGACTGTCCATTATTCACCACACCCAGTCAGCAGGAGGGACTCGGGCAGGACAGTCAAGGGAGATTTTGATGAAAAGGAACATCAGGGGCCAGTGTGTGATGCATTTGAGTCCAGCCTAGAGCAAGTCTGTTACTTTCTGTCCATGGTCATCAAGCTGGATACACACACACCTTCCCTCTCACAAATGTCCTTCTCCTATGTTTCAGAATAACACAGGTGTATCTCTTCCCCACTATGAACCTTATGTCAACTCTGGAAATAAAAATCCTTTGGAAAATGAAGAAAGGGTTAATGAGATGATGTCCTTTTGAAGCTGCCTTCTGTCGAGGTGCTTTTGTAAGTTTTCCCATCTTGCTGGCTTTCTAACTAATTTTGTTAAGGGTAACGCATGGAAACAGACTCAGAGGTGAGCATGTTGGGCCATGATGCTACATTTGACTTACTATCCAACAGGGAAGCAGAAGTGGTAATAAGTTTTGAACATCCTGTTTCTTCTATTTCCCAGCTGAAGCCAAATTGCTCCTGTGAGAGATGCCCATAAGAGCAGAGCAATAAAAAAAGATAAAGGTGACATCACCACCGATTCCATGGAAATACAAACTACCATCAGAGATTACTGCAAACAACTCTAGGCATACAAACCAGTAAATCTGGAAGAAATGGATAAATTCCTGGACACTTGCACTCTCCCAAGACTAAACCAAGAAGGAATTGAAACCCTGAATAGACCAATAACAAGGGCTGAAGTTGAGGCAGTAATTAATAGCCTACCAACTAAAAGGACCTCTTCAAGGAGAACTACAAACCACTGCTCAATGAAATAAGAGAGGACACAAACAGATGGAAAAACATTCCATGCTCATGGTTGGGAAGAATCAACATCGTGAAAATGGCCGTATTGTCCAGAGTAATTTATAGACTCAATGCTAACCCCATCAAGCTTCTGATGACCTTCTTCACAGAACTGAAAAAAAAAACGCTTCAAACTTCATATGGAACTAAAAGAGAGCCTGCATAGCCAAAATAATCCTAAGGAAAAAGAACAAAGCTGGAGGCATCATGCTGCTTGACTTCAAACTATACTATAAGGCCGTAGTAATCAAAACAGTATGGTACTGGTACCAAAACAGAGACATAGGCCAATGGAACAGAACAGAGGCCTCAGAAGCAACACCACACATTTATAATCATCTGATCTTTGACAAACCTGAGAAAAACAAGCAATGGGGAAAGGATTCACAATGGGGAAAAACAAGCAATGGGGAAAGGATTCATAAATGGTGTTGTGAAAACTGGCTAGCAATGTACAGAAAGCAGAAACTGGACCCCTTCCTGACACCTTACACTAAAATTAACTCCAGATGGATTAAAGATCTAAACATAAGACCTAAAACCATAAAAACCCCAGAAGAAAACCTAGGCAAAACCATTCAGGACATAGGCATAGGCAAAGAGTTCATGGCTAAAACACCAAAAGCAATGTCAACAAAAGCCAAAATAGACAAATGGGATCTAATTAAACTCCAGAGCTTCCATACAGCAAAGGAACAATCATTAGAGCAAACTGGCAACCAACAGAATGGGAAAAAATTTTTGCAGTCTACTCATCCAAAAAAGGGCTAATATCCTGAATCTACAAAGAACTAAAACAGATTTACAAGAAAAAGACAAACAAGCCTATTCAAAAGTAGCGGAAGGATATGAACAGACACTTTACAAAAGAAGACATCTATGAGGCCAACAAATATATGAAAAAATGCTCATCATCACTGGTCATTAGAGAAATGCAAATCAAAACTACATTGAGATACCATCTCACGCCAGTTAGACTGGCAACAACAGACGCTGGAGAGGATGTGGAGAAATAGGAACACTTTTACACTGTTGGTGGGAGCGCAAATTAGTGCAACCATTGTGGAAGACAGTGTGGCGACTCCTCAAGGGCCTAGAAATAGAAATTCCACTTGACCCAGCAATCTCATTACTGGGTATATACCCAAAGAATTATAAACTGTTCTATTATAAAGACACATGCACATGTATGTTCATTGTGGCACAATTAACAATAGCAAAGACCTGGAACCAACCCAAATGTCCACGAACAATAGAACGGATAAAGAAAATGTGGCACATATAAACCATGGAATACTAAAATGATGAGTTTGTGTCCTTCATAGGGACATGGATGAATCTGGAAACTATCATTCTCAGCAAACTGACACAAGAACAGAAAATCAAACACCACATGGTATCACTCATAGGTGGGTGTTGAACAATTAGAACACGTGGACACAGGGAGGGGAGCATCATACACTGCAGTCAGTTGTGGGAGACTAGGGGAGGGACAGGGGGTGGGGAGGGTAGGGAGGGATAACGTGGGGAGAAATACCAGACATAGGTGATAGGGGGAGGAAGACAGCAAACCCCCTTGCCATGTGTGTACCTATGCAACAATCCTACAAGTTCTGCACATGTACCCCAAAACCTAAAGTACAATTAAAAAAAAAAAAAGAGCAGAGCAAACACTGCAGGACAGAACATTGGCAGCATAAGAGCTTTATTTCATCAGCTAAGCGAACACAGCAAAGCCCCATGTCTCACCTGTGTTATTTATCTTAGAAGGCAACTTCAGAAGTGGGATGGCTGTCTCAGCACACACATTAACACGTGGGGTTTGAATCTAAAAAAAGGAAGGTAAGATTTGCCAACAGGGAAGAAATCTGACTTGGCTGCTGGGTTTGCTGAAGAGGATTGGCTTTGCAGATTTTGTTAAAAGGTGACCATTTTACTGAGTGACATGAATGAGCCAAAATTTGCCATTCTTAAGATTTTGACGAAAGCATTTAAAAGAAGATTTAAAAATACTGAATCATATTACAAAGGGGTACTAACTGAACAATATTTCTATCTTAATTTTTCTAACAATATTAATGAATTATAGAAGGTACCACTAATAAAACAATAATAAGCATAATTAATACTCATTCAGGAAAGCATTTTGGGAAGATGTTCCAGAAACTGAGACAACGACTCTAATTTGGGCCAATCAAATCCAAAAGTTAGCTGGTTTCTAGTCCTTTTAAAAAATAAAGGAGAATCTAATTGAACTGTCAGATGATAGGACCTTAAAAATATTTTTTGTGTGATTTTTGTCATAAGCCCTAGGAGTTATAAATAAAAATGGAGTGACTCTTTTTTTATTTTTATTTTATTATTTTATTTTATTTTTATTTTATAAATAAAAATTTAGTAACTCTTTCCGTTCCTATGTACTTATTCACATATTACTATAACCGTGCCTTAAATACAAACAGAATTAAGTCTTAAAATTGGCCTCACTACTTACAACAGTGAAATTAAAAAACAACCACAACAACAAACCAAATACGTGTATATAGAATTGGTGCCAAAACAGTCTCATTTTAGCAGGAAATAGCACCCATTTGTGGGTACTGGAACACTAGGGAAATAAAAGCCTTTTTCTCCTCAGTAAGAGATATATTACTGATAAAATTCTATATTTTTTCTACTAAAAATGTACATGTGTGATCCATTGTGTATAAATCATAACTGTAAAATAAATTAATCTAGATATTTCTAATATATAGAAACTCTATATTTACAAAGAATTTTAAAAAATCGAATTCCCACTTATGTACTCATTTTAGTTGACAGGATATATAACATCGTGATGAGTAAGACTTCCTGCCAGAGGGATATACTATATTAGGATAAAATGTAGTGGGGTTGATGAAATAGAAATATAAATTCCAGGGGAAAAAGAATAATGTAAACGTCCAACAGTTAATGAAAAGCTTTACATGTATTTTATAAACTGATCATGGAAACTCTCAAAGTCTATGATATTCAGATTCCTTAGGGTATATATTCTTTTTTTTTTTTTTTTTTTTTTTTTTTTTGAGATAAAGTCTCTCTCCGTTGCCAGGCTGGAGTGTAGTAGCGCAATCTGGGCTCACTGAAACCTTCGCCTCCCGGGTTTAAGTGATTTTTCTGCCTCAGTCTCCCAAGCAACTCGGACTACAGGCACACGCCACCATGCTGAGCTAATTTTTTGTATTTTTAGTAGAGACAGGGTTTCACCATGTTGGCCAGGATGGTCTCGATCTCCTGAACTCATGATCCACCGGCCTCGGCCTCCCAAAGTGCTGGGATTACAGGTGTGAGACACCACGCCCGGCTCCATAGGGTATATACACTTAAACAGATAACTTTATTGTAAAATGTTAATATTTAGGTAAATAAAGATAATATACTTTGCTACTGATTAGAATTATAAAACACATTTTTTGTGCTGCCTACTTCACCAGTTCTCCTGGAGAAGAACGTGGCCAGCCCAAAGGGATCTCAGGAGGACTGCGGGTGTGTAAGGATGTGTGTGTGCTGAGTGTGGGGTGTGAGAGTGTGTGAATCTGTGGCATGTGTGAGAGAGTGTGGGGTGTGTATGAGAGTGTGTGAAACTGTATTGTGTGTATGAGAGAGTGTGGGGTGTGTAAGTATGGTGTGTGTGGTATGTGTAGGTGTGGGGGCTGCGCATGAGATAGAATGTGAGGTGTGTGAGTGTGGGTGTGTGCTGTGTGACTATGGTGTGTGAATGAGTGTGGGGTGTGTAAGTATGGTGTGTGTGGTATGTGAGTGAATGTGTGTAAGTGTGGGGTGTGTGAGATAGCGTGGGGTGCCTTTGGGGTGTGTGATGTGTGACTATGGTGTGTGAGTGTAAGAGAAAGTGTGTGACTATGGTGGTCACACATATGGTGTGTGAGTGTGTGAGTGTGTGAGTGTATGTAAGAGAGTATGGGGTGACTAGTGTGTGTAGGAGGTGTGTGTGTGTGAGAAAGTGTGTGGGGTGTGGGACTATGATGGGTGTGTGTAGGGTGCGTGTATGTGACAGGGTGTGGGTGTGTGTAGGGTGTGTGTATGTGACAGGGTGTGGGTGTGTATAGGGTGTGTGTGTGAGTGGTGGGATATGGGTGAGTGTGAATGTGTAAGTGTGGGGTGTGTGACTATGGTGGGTGTGTGTAGGTTGAGTGTGTGAGTGTGTGGAGTATAAGTGAAAGTGTGTGTGAGAGAGTGTGGGGTTTGTGACCATGGTGTGTGTGTAGTGTGTGGGAGTGAGTGTGTGTGTTGAGGATCAAGATGACCTACGGGCAATGGCAGGAAAGATGTGGGTTGTCTTTGCTCAGACTGAACAGGGCAGCCACAGCTGACAGGGAGTCAGGGCCCCAGGGCTGGCTTCAGGGTCCTGAACCAGCGCTTGCACCGAGAACCCTGTGCTGGGTTTAATGCTTTGCTGTTGCCATCTCAAAATCCTTAATAATTTTTGCACAGGATGTCCCATATTTTCATTTGTCACTGGGCCCACAGTTACGCCGCTGGTCCTAGAAGCAGTGTCCCTGGGTCAGAGGCCCCCATCTGCCCAGCACACTGGCATCCCCCTGACCTCACTGCTCCTCTTCCAGTGGGCAGAGTCCTGCTGATCCTCGTCTTACCATGTGCCACACCTGTTCTTGTTCTTCATGCAGCAGTGCCTGATATAGATTTAGGGGCTCAGAAAAATGGAGAAATCGCTCAGAGCTGCAGGAGCTGTAGGAGGTTATTTAGCAGAGGCAGCCGTTGGTCTGTGCCAAGAGGCTCCCACCCTCTCCTTGGGCACTGTGCACGCTCCTGGGCATCTGTCCACCCAGGACACATTGCTTTGCAGGGAGCTAATCAATGCCTCTCCACAGGTGGCAGAAGGTGTTCTAGAGCAACGGAGCCTTTCTCTGATTTGCATAAAGTCATTATCTAGAAAAGTTGTTTCTCTGTGTGAGTGTGTCGGAGTGGGTGGGAGGATTCCACTCCCTCTTCCACTTAATGAGTGAGTTCCTACCATGGTAAGACTGTGACCTCACCCATACCCCAAAAGAAGAGATTTTCTTTTTTTTTTTTCTCATCTTTTCTTGAGTGTACACAGAACAAGCACTGTTTTTTTTTTTTTTTTTCTACAAGTTCTCCTTTGGATTATATTACCCTAAAGAAAAGTGCACTGGGACCAAGGATTGGGGCTTTTGTGTTCCAATTAATAAGCCTTTTTTCTTTTCTTTAAGAATTTAATTTATTGGACAATATGAATGAGTTTGAGAGCTATGTACCCATCCTTTAGCTCACTGATCTCCTACAACAATCAGTGCTTTTATGAAATGAATGTAATTCACACACTACCATGTACATACTTTAAAAAAATGGCTCAAGGGCAGGGGAAAAGTAAAACTCGATCTAAAACATAGTTTATTTTTTTCTTACTCATATACATAAACGTAAAATATTACAAATTATTCTTCACATGAGTTTTAAAACCACCGTAGATTTAAATTTAATGAATGAAGGTAAGTAATGTAACTCCAAACTTAATTAAAAACTTGCCGACATGACTTTGTAGCCATGCAGACTGTGGACGAAACTATCAAAACACACTCCTAGAGACTCTCACTGGAGCCCGGCCCCACTCCTGCTCAGGGCGGAAGTGTGCTGAGAGAGTGGCCCACTGCACTCATTCTGAGGGGGTTAAATCAATGAGGCAGGACATTCACGCATATGCGGTTACCCTCTGAGAGCCGGGACCTGGAGCAAACTACCCTGGACTCGAACGCTGAATTACATCATCACAGAGGTGCTGGCTATTTGTCACCAAAGCATGGTTCACTCTATGCAAAACGGAACAATTGACAAATGTCACGAATGCTAGAAGAGTCTTAGAATTAAAATAGTTGTCTTAGAAACAATAAGACCTACTTGGGTTCAGACAAAATCAAGTTAAGATAGAAGCAGTGCCTACCTCTTTTAATGAAAATATCTGCAAAAGACCAAACTTTTTAGAATACCAAAATATCAAAATCCCATAAGATGTCAAAATTAAGAAACAAACAAATATTCTCTAACAGTATTGGAGAGGAAGAACAGTCATTCGCCGATGGGAAGGATTTCACCCGCTATAGCACTGGTGGTAAGAGAAGCATAATACACAGTGTTTGCAGGAGAATGGAAAATTCCAGCCAGCAGTTTCATGTGACTAGCAAAAGGACACTTGAAATAGCTACAGGAGCCATGAGCTTATAAAATCCTGAAAAACCGGGGTGTGGACCAAGCTGGCTAATACCGACTGGACCCAGCATGGTGCCAGGTTTGGCCTGGGTTTCCCCTAGAACCTCAGTATACCCTCATTGATGTCCTAAATCACACACCCATCACCCCATGACAGTTCTGAGAACACCCATATTTGATATAAAAATGGGTGGCACCACAGTTCCAAGAAATTTCTACCTTTTTTCCAGGAATTTTCATGAATATTCCACCCCTTGGTTAAAGAAACCCATAAAGGTAGCCAGCCAAATCCATGGGGTAAACTCTCCCTTAAGTATGCCTGCACTTCAATTTCTTGAGTATGTACTTTTTGCTTTGCAAATAAATCTCCCAACTTCCACTATTTTTGGACTCATCTTTGAGTTTCTTCTTGTCATGGTGTCGAAAGCATGGATGTTGGCTTGAGTCCAGGTCCAACTGGTATTTGGGGACCGGCCCCAGCCCACCAGTATCAATAGCGCCAGCCTAAGAGACGGAGACGATGATGCCCACGGGCTCTGCCCTCAAGGGCAGTAACATAAGAAGCGTGGCTCCCAAGCAGGGAGGAAAAGGCTAGTGGTCCTTCAAGTCACCTGGCAGAACTGCCACCTTGTGGCTGTGTGGGCAAATTCGTGAGGCAGCCAGTCTTGCCCAGGTCCTGGCCCCCAGGAGATGCCTTTGTGTGTGGATGGGAGTCGAGAGCTCCTTTAGGAAGCCTGACAAGGTGGCACAGCGCCTCCCAGACTGTGCAATCTCACACACAATGCCATGCACAGCCCCGGGAAGTTTACCTTCCCCTTTTAAGGCTGAAGCCCCAGTAACAAACACCATACCATTAACACTTCTTTCTTTTACTTGGGAAATAAATAGAATCAGCAATATGTGACAATTATCTATTGCCATTAAGTCATTCTTAGGATCTGGGAGTCCTTCTATGTAGAAAGTAAATCATACTTGTGGCAGTAAGTAAGGGGATAATTGCCAAAGTCTTGTGAAAAACTCTCCCTCATTAAAACACAGTCCTTCAGAGAAACCTTCATCGGACCTGCCTCATATGAGGTAGCAGGGTACTGGATGCTGGTTGCTACAGCCCATTATTTTGGCTCCAGGAAGGTAATAAAAGGTGAAGAGTAGCCAGACATGGTGGCTCATGCCTGTAATCCCAGCACTTTGGGAGGCTGAGGCAGGTGGATCATCTGAGGTCAGGAGTTTGAGACCAACCTGACCAACATGGTGAAACCCCATCTCCACTAAAAATACAAAAATTAGCTGAGTATGGTGGTGGGTGCCTGTAATCCCGGCTACCTGGGAGAGTGAGGCAGGAGAATTGCTTGAAACCAGGAGGCAGAGGGTGCAGTGAGCTGTGATTGCACCATTGCACTCCAGCCTGGGCGACAGAGTGAAACTCTGTCTCAAAAAAAAAAAAAAAAAAAAAAAAAAAAAATGGTGAAGAGCATCCTCTTCCCCTTCTATTGAAGCATTTGCGTGGTTGAATCCACAGAGCTTGACCATCTTAAAGGATTTCAGAAAAAGAACAAGGCAGGGACTAGTCAAGAAAAGAAGGTCCTTATCTCTGATTTGAGCAAGATTTTGTGGAAAAGAAGGGTCCAGGGAGCACATACACACACACAGGTTGATGGCTTTTCTTTCTTTTTGTGGTCGGGTGACTTTCTGGTAAAGACTGGAAAACCTGCTAGACAAATTCTAAAAGAGCTGTAACACCAGCTTTCTGGTTTTTCATATACTGCATCTGAACCGATCAGAGAATGAATGAGCATCCCAGATTTTTAAGGAAGAGAAAATCTCACTTTAGTTCAGCATTAAAAAAAAAAAATGCCTACTAAAATTAAGATTTAGTGATTAATTGCTGACTAAATACAGAAATTACCATGGTCTTACAAACCAAAAAAAAAAAGAATT
Source organism: Saimiri boliviensis (assembly GCF_048565385.1). Classification (NCBI taxonomy): domain Eukaryota; kingdom Metazoa; phylum Chordata; class Mammalia; order Primates; family Cebidae; genus Saimiri; species Saimiri boliviensis. The sequence continues at coordinate 113,428,411 of NC_133458.1, forward strand.
CTAAGCCCCTCAACTGACTGAACAGACCCTCCTCTTTGCTAAGAGGACCCAAAGAAACCTGAAAAGCCAGTTTAGGCCATATGGGACAGGCCTCAAGATACCCTCCTTCCTTTGAGTTCAGTCACAACTGACCAGCACTAACATTAAAACAGAGATCTCAACACTGACAGAACAGACTCTTTGTAATAATAAGATACCAAATTCCAAACATGTTTGCATAGCATCACAAAACACAAAGCAGGTACTGAAGGGAATCAAAGTATTTGACTCTAGAATCTATTTTTTGACAAATTTTGATATGGTCCTGCAAAGCCGTCTCTGTGGGGGACATTCACATTCTGCAGAGAATCTCCTCTCCTTACTAGGTCTTTCTGTTAGAGTACATAGTTAGGCAGACATGAGGAGGGCCGGAGAGGCCTCCAGGAATGTCAGGTGACCATCAGGTGAAGGTCAGGCAGCTGTTCACTGTGTCTCTAAAATAATAATTGGTTGTAGCCAATGCCAGGGAAAGGCGGTCTCCCGCTAGATAGAAAACACATGAAGTAAGATAGGAAGACATAATATATACAGTATTTTGGAAAAAGGGCATGAGATAGGATTTCAGTAGGACAAGTTTCACAAGATACAGGTCACAAAGACCCTGCTGATGAAACAGGATGCAGTAAAGAACTGGCCAAAACCTGCTGAAACCAAGATGGCTGCAAATGCAACCTCTAGTCATCCTCACTGCTCATTATTCGCTAATTATAATACATTAGCATGCTAAAAGACATGCTCACCAGCGCCATGACAGTTTACAAATGCCATAGCAACGTCCAGAAGTTACCTTATATGGTCTGAAAGGGAGAGGGATCATGGGTTCCAGGAATTCCCAGCCCTTTTCCTGGAAAACTCATGAAAAATGCACCTGTTATTTAGCATATAATCAAGAAATAACCATAAAAATAACCAGCCAGCAGCCCTTGGTGCTGCTTTGCCTATGGTGTAGCCACCCTTTTATGGCTTTACTTTCTTTTTTTTATTTTTTTTGAGACAGAGTTTTGCTCTTGTTGCCCAGGCTGGAGTGCAATGGCACGATCTTGGCTCACTGCAATCTCCGCCTCCTGGGTTCAGGCAATTCTCCTGCCTCAGCCTCCCAAGTAGCTGGGATTAAAGGCATGCACCACCATGCCTGGCTCATTTTGTATTTTTTAAGTAGAGATGGGATTTCACCATGTTGGCCAGGCTGGTCTCGAACTCCTGACCTCAAGTGATCTGCCCACTTTGGCCTCCCAAAGTGTTAGGATTACAGCCATGAGCCACCACGCCTGGCCTGCTTTACTGTCTCAATAAACTTGCTTTCACTTTACTCTGTCAGCCAGCTGGCTCTTGAATTCCTTCCTGTGTAAAGCCAAGATCCCAGGTGGCCTCCCAGCCTGAATCCCAATTTTGGAGTTTGCCCTGTGACAGTAAGGATATAGAAATGTATGTACAACCTTAAAAGATGGGGAAAGATATCTATTAAAATAGCATCTAAAAATAAAGTATATCAGATGTTGACATTGATTGTCACCAGGTGGTAGCATTAAAGACAATTTTTTCCTTAATACTTTTCTATATTTTCCAATGTCCTACAGTGAGCATGTGTAAGTAATTAACATAATTAGGAGATTTAATTGAATTCATTTAAAAAGAATCTTCAATAATGTACCACTTTTTTCTTTTAATAAAGTTTATTTTTACTTATTTATTAGATATACGTATATTCAATGTACAAGTAATATTAGGTTGGTGCGAAAGTGATAATAATTTGATACATTCATATAATCAAATCAGGGTAACTGGAATTATGGATCAACTTAAATATTTATATTTTCTTTGTGCCAGGAACATTCAAGTTATTCTCTACTAGCTATTTTTAAATGTATGACCAACTAATGTTTATGATAGTCACCTTAGTGATCTATTAACACTAGCTCTTATTTCTTCTAAATGAATAATGTGCCACTTTTTAAAGGAGCACCAACTATTGGCTAAGCCATAAAAATGTATTTTGTACCTTGTGCTTTCCATCAGTCCTCCTATTCTCTGCATTTTATGAGTTTGCTGTATTATTTGAGATTTTTTGATTCTGCTGAAGAAGACAAGAAGAGCAAATTAAGAGGATGAAATACGTAAGCAATGTAAAAGCCTAGACAGTGAGTTAGCAAGTGGTTTGTATGCCACAGGAGAGTCTCATAGTCTGTGTTTAGTCCCGACAATGAGTAAGCAAATGGCTTGCGAGGCATGGGCAGAATTAATCATATATGCTAAATGCTGACAGCAAAGTAGGAACCTGAAATGCTAAAAATAGAAAACGGAATATGTGACAGCACAAATGCGTTACTTAGAGCTAGAAAAGAATGACAGACCAAGTTATGAGCACACAACTGTGGGTGACAGCTGGGTCACACCTGACATTGACTATCCACTGGTGACTCCTAGTATGGCCCCCCTCTGGCTCTGCATGTGTTTTGTCCAAGAAGTGCAGTTAGAAAGCATGGTGGTTTAGCAGCTAACTGTCAAGCTGCAGCTATAGGCTGGCTACATCCATCGCTGTAATAGACCTAGGGTATGTCAATGCCCTGAGATACCTTCTAGTCTCGGGGTACTCTTGCTCAAACCCAGCTCTGGCCTCTTAATGACACCATAATTGGAGAAGGTGCCTATGGCAGACAGACAAGACACATAAGCTTTGTTAGCCCAGGATTTAGGTAGTGTGGATCTTCCTCCTGCATAAATTATATATATATGTATACGTACACACACACACACACACACACACACACACACACACACACACATATATATATATATATAACCCAAGTGTGTTAATCTACCCCATAGTTTTCCATTGTTTGTGTTTTAAATTGATTTAATAAACTGTGGGATTCAAGCATCTAAATTTGGTGTGCGAGCCTTTTTGCTGTGTAATTTCTTGGATAGCTTGCTTGATAGGTACTTTCACCAAGGTCCTTCTCTACACAGCTCATGGAAGGGGGAAAACGTTCTTGTTGTTCACGGAATGTTATTAATACTTGAGACAGACTCCAGTTTGGGATTGGATATGAAGTCACACAGTGACCTATTAGCAGTCTGAAACGAGACTGGGTCTAAATTATGAAGAAATCGTTTGCACAGAATCATCCCTTATAAACTCAAAGGCCTTGAATAAGGGCAGAGATGAGTTTGGAATGTGGAAGGGGAGTATTCTGGGAAGAGGGTCTGTGTGCAGATGGGTTCGTTTGGAAACCTTAAGACTGTCCCATTTGGGATGGTTGGAGCATTTCTCAATCTTTCCCATAGCAGTAAGCTCTCTGGTCCTTGAACAGAGCATAGAAAGACAAGGACTGAAATTATTCCACAAATACATCACTGATCAACTGAATACTTTATGAGAAATAGTTCTCAATCCATGGTTCCCCTATATCAATGTCTTTCACTGTTATTCTCCCTTTGAAAATCCCTCAAGCTTATCAGGATTTAGTCGTACAATGAAGAAATACACTATCCCTCCCCTTTCCTATTGTGACTATAAAACACATTTCCAGCCAGGCACAGTGGCTCACGCTTGTAATCCCAGGACTTGGAGAGACCAAGGCAGCTGGATCACAAGGTCAGGAGTTTGAGACCAGCCTGACCAACATAGTGAGAACCCCATCTTTACTAAAAATACAAAAATTAGCCAGGGATGGTGGTGCATGCCTGTAATCTCAGCTACTCAAGATGCTGAGGCAGGAGAATCACTTGAACCCGGGAGGAGGAGGTTGCAGTAGACTGAGATCGTGCCACTGTACTCCAGCCTGCGCGACAGAGCAAGACTCTGTCTCAAAAACAAACAAACAAACAAACAAACAAACAAACAAACAAACATTTCCATGGCTGTAACCATGGGTGTGTAAAGGAAATGTCCCAAGCAAAGAGCATTTATTTGCTTTGAATCCACTTAGCAAGTTTTCTTCTCTCCCAAGATTGGCTCCTGAAATATTGAATGTTACTAACCTTCCTCTTGTTAGAAAACAAATTACACTAAAAGCCCTAAGGTTCAAAATATGTTGCAGGTCTGCTATTGTATTCTATGTACCAGGCACTCCTGGAGTTGGGTGGTGAGGTAACTCTGACTAACATTTTGTGAGACGTATCTGCTTAAAGCTTGGTGAATTGCCAAGAGTCTTGGTAACAACTTCCATTGGTAATTGTGCATTTAATACAATATGGTTGAAACTCTCTTCTTCAATGCAAAAAGTTTTCTTAAGTAATGAATCACTTAAAAACAATAAAATCCTTCTGGAAACTTTTACTCTTAACCTCATGCATTTATTTTTCATAAGAAAGTCAAGTTCTCTCTGTTTTTTAAAATGTGTTTTACTGAATGATGTTCACATTATCTTTATGAGAAGAGGCAGCTTCATTATAGCCAGGTCTATGTTTTTTGAAGTCGAGAGAGCTCTTCTTAAAGTACTAGCAAAGCGACCTGCAGGCAATCTCTTTTTGTGTTTTAATGATTTCCAATAAGCTTTTGTAGTGGTCTCATATTTTGCTATTCGATGTGTGATCTGTGGACCAGCAGCATCCCTATTGCCCTGGAGCTAATTAGAAATTCGGAATCTCAGGCCCCACCTGCACCTACTGAATCAGAACCTGCCCCTTAACAAGCTCTCTGGATGGTTTGTGTGAACATTAAAATTTGAGTAGCTATGACATGGCCTATTCAGTTCCTATTTCAGTAGCAATTTTAAAAGAGGAGATTTGTTCTTCCTTTCTGTCCTTACATTTTATAATCTCATGTACTATTTAACTAAATTATGTCATTAAAAGTAAGTATTACTGGCATAAAGGAGCTTGGACAAACACACAACTTCTGTAAGCATTCAACTCAACTGTGAGGAAGGAAGCGAACGAGTGTAGGATTAGCCGAGCACACCTCACCCTGAAGGCATTACTCCGGATGCATTACAGAGGGAAGAGAGCATCTAGGAATCCGGAGATTGACTTAAATGTAGGCTGTTTAAAAGAACCAGTCCTATGATAGTAATTGATATTTATCGATGACTTCTCACGAATTGTTTCCAACCCCAGTGACAAGGTGGCAGAAGAGTGTTCGCAGAAGGCACTGTCGACCAAGTATCCGCAGTTCTTCCCCCTCCAGGCACTCGCAGGATAGCTGCTTCTGACCAGCTGTGGCATGGGGGCAGGAAGCTCATCCGGCCAATGAACTGTAAGCCGAAGTAACACGTGTCATTTCCAGCCAGCACATTTAAGTTTTAGTGAACTTCCTGGAGCCCTCAATTTCTTTTTGCCCAGCAATATCAGAGGTGCCAACTACGAGCCAGCAAGGAAACCCCTCCAACACTTTAGCTGCCTGTGATTCTGGGTTTCTCATAGCAGAGCCTAGCTAGTGCTGACCAAGACAGTATTTTCACTTAGAGGGTACAGCCCTAGGTTAGTGATTAAACTCAAACACACCATCTATCAGGATTTAGCTTTAAAATGCCTTAGTATAGAGGGTGTACTTGAGTTTAACCACTAACTTTGGGTTGGGTAAGTAACACTGAATTTCCTTGATTTAAAGTCCCCACACGCCAATCATAGGAGCAGTTATTTCGCTCCTACAGGAGTCTTCAGTTCAGAATGTGGCTTTCCTTCAAAAACCTCAATCTAAATCTGTATCAGAGGAGATCGCTAGTCGATCTACGGGATTTGGAAATAACTTTTCATTAACCAGCATATTGTACAGGCATCTCCAACTTGGAATGAATGGGGTGGAAGAACCCGGTGAGGCAAGAAAACAATCCCTTTGAAGAGACATCTTCGGTCTAGAACCACATTCTATCCTGTACCCAGAGAATGTCCCTCACCTGATCCCACCACAAGGCAAGCCGCTCCTGTCATCAGGATATTTGTTGTGTTTGTGCTGGAATTAGTCTTTCCTATAAGGCATGTGGTATGGTGTGAAAAAGGCAGCGGTGGGGTCTTCACGGAGTCCATGGCTGGGACATGCAGCCATTTAGTGCTGCTTGCTAACAGATGTTTGCACATGTGACTGAATTCAGTTTGAGATTGGCTTGGGCGGTAGCATATCACTTTTTAGTGTAGTTTTGGGGTAGGAAACATTAGAGCTCCCATCTACCTCTAAATGTCTGAGCCTACCTATAATTACCGAAAGAATCTGATGATTACCAAAAGAACCTATTTGGTCAAACTGGGTGAGAAGGCAGATTAATAGACAAGAAAGACAAGCTTGAAGGAGTTGGAAATAAATCCAACTATTTAAAGATTATCATAGTTAATATAGAAAAGCAAATTATAATATAAATGAAAAGCCAAATTCAATCAAAATTTCAAACATTAATTAAGAACATCAGTAACAGAAGTCACAAAAAGGATTTTAGAATGAGTAAAAGACAGTAGTGTCTAAAAGAATAAAATATAATTTAATGAACTATTAAAAAGTAAAATAAAAACCCTAAAATTTGAAAGCACGAATCAAAATAAAATGAGCTAAAGTTACCTAAAATTATGGTATGTGGTGTTTCCAAATATGTCCACAGATTCTCGGACACTACCTTCAGTGGGTGGAGCCTAATTTCCCTCCACTTGAGAGGCTGCCCTTAGTGACTCACTCCTAGTGAAGAGGTTAGAGCAGAAGTGATGCGTGACTTCTGAGACCACGTCTTAAAAGACATCATGACTTCTGACTTGCTCTCTTCTGTGGTCATTTGCTCTGAAAGAGGCATCTGCCAGTTGTGAGGACAATTGTGCAGCCCTATGGAGAGGTCCACGTAGCAAGGAAAGCAACCACAGGATGAGTCCTCACAGGTGCAGACCCTGCAGACCAGTCAAGCTCTCAGATACTGTATTCTTGACTGACATCTTGACTGCAACCTCATGAGAGACTGAGGCAGAGCCTTCCAGCTAAGCCACTCTAGACACCTGCCCTCAGAAATGGTGAGAAAAATCAATATAGTCCAATACAGTCATGTCCCTTAATGGCTGGGATATGCCCTGAGAAATGTATCATTGTGTGAACATCCTGGAGTGTACTTAAACAAACCTAGATGATTCAGCCTAAGACACACCTAGGCTGTAGAGTATAACCTATATAACTTACCGTTCCTAGGCTGAAAACCTGCACAGCATGTTACTGTTCTGAATACTGTAGGCAACTGTAACACGGTGCTAAGTATTTGTGCATCTAAGCATAGCTAAATGTACAAAAGGCACCGTGAAATTACCGTATCATAATTTTACGGGACCACTATCATACATAAGGTTCATCTTTGACTGAAACATTGTTATGTGGTGTATGTGTGTACTTGTTACTGTAAGCTACTAACTTTCAGGTAATTTACAAAGCACAAACAGTTAATGAGCACAAACTGCTAGAACTATGTTTTATAAATAAGCAAATAAATAATCTAGGGGTTAGAAAGGAATCAGAGAAGGTGTGTCCTATGATGGAATCTTCCCATTTAAGAGAGATGACCTCTAAGCATGAAATTTCCAAAGAAGCTGTGTGAGGATGATCTTGATCTTGATCTTTGAGCAAGTGAGCCCTGGAAACCACTGTTATCCAGGACCTACCAAGTAGTATAGGCCCATCCTCTCCTGCAACACATCTAAGGGTTCTTCAACATACAACCTAACCCATATCCCATCTCAGCTTGCTGGAGCCAGCTCACACTACCTTGTGAGACAAGACTGTCAAATTTTCAGAACTGTTGCATGCCGATTGTTAAATAAAACCATGAAATCGTTATTACAAATTAAATCATAAACTTTAAATTACACTAAAGGAAAATGTAATAAACACTCAAAACTCATCAAATCTAATGATTTTACTACATTATGCGGTCATTGGGCTTTTGAAGTTATTCTGTGTGTACTGAATCTATATGATGGAAATTCTACTATTAAAACAGAAAAAAACCAAGGCAAAGTGCTTTTTCCTACTCTCAGACAATAATCAACAAAGAATACTTCTGTGACCCTTGGCCAACAAAATGTGTGGGGATTTTTCCCCACCAGGCAGTCTTTCAGGAGATTCTCTAGCAGACAACAGCAGGGTGTCCTCTGATTCAATTCTGATACTTTCTACCTGGGGAGAACATCAGATCTTACAGGTTGAGGGCTCAGTCTCACAAGATTGGCCCCACTTCAGATGCCAGTTGAAAGTAGGTTGTCACCTAGAATTCTGAGCCAGTTCCTACCATTTACCCCTTGGGTTTGATTAATTTGCTGGAGGGGCTTACAGAACTCAGTGAAACGCTTTACTTATGTTTACCAGTTTATTATAAAGGATACTGCAGACGACACAGGTGAACAGCTAGATGGAGGAGACATACAGAGCAAGCTCTGGGGCATGGGGAGTGGACCTTATGTGCCCTCTCTAGGTGTGCTGCCCTTCAGGAATCTCCCCATGTGTTCAGCCATCAGGAAGCCAGCCCCTTCCTCCACACCATCACTGTCTTTTTGGGTTTTTAATGGAAACTTCACTACAGAGGCACCGATACAGTTTGGATCTGCGTACTCACACAAATCTCATGATAAAATGTAATCCCGTGTTGGAAGTGGGGGCTGGTGGGGGCGGTGATTGGATCATGGGGATGGTTCGAATGGTTTGACACCATGCTCCCTTGGTACTGTGAGTTCTCCTGAGATCTCATTGTTAAGGGTGTGTGGCACCTCCCCCCCATCTCTTCCTCTTGCTCCAACCTTGTAAGGTGTGCCTGCTTCCCCTTTGCCTTCTGCTATCACTCTAAGTTTTCTGAGGCCTCCCCAAGCAGATGCCAGCATCGTGTTTCCCGGACAGTCTGTAGAATCACGAGCCAATTAAACCTCTTTTATTTGTAAATTACCCAGCCTCAGGTATTTCTTTAGAGCAATGTGAGAATGAATACAGGCATGATTGGTTAAATCATTGGCCATTGGTGATCAACTCAACCTTTAGCTTCTCTCCCCTCCCCAGAAGCTGAGGGGTGGTACTGAAAGTCCCAATCCCAATCCCAATCTTTCTGATGACTAGCTCCTGTCCTGAAGCTATTTAGGGAAGCCCAGATACCAGCCATTTCCTTAGCATACAAAAAGCACTCTTGTTACTCCAGAGATTGCAAGTATTTTAGAAACCCATATTTCAGGAAATTGAGATGAAGACGCATTTCATAACATCACAGCTATATAATGGTCTGCTGCTGGGAGTCTCTTCCCAGCTCAGCGTTCAGTGGCATCACACTGATGAAATTGGACATGGTGAGACTATAATATAAGAATGGCAAATGCTACAAATCAAGTCTTGATTTATTGTTTTTTAAAAATTGTGTAGTCTTAAAACAGTGATGGATACAATGTTAATAGCATAGATTAAACTTAAAACGATGTCTATATTTGTTATATGGTAAATAGCAAAAAACATTGATGAAATATTCTTCCAGTATTCAGAAAAATTCTATCCTTAGCAAAATAGTTACTCACAGTCCAGAAGAATAAGTGAAGTTCCAATATATGTCTTACTAGTTAAGATAAATGAAAGCATCAAGCAACATTCAATTTGAATTATACTCATTCATTGGTTGTAACCATAGATTGACTATGGATAGTCAGAAATTTGGCAAAAATCAAGGTAAAGAATGATTCTTGTATAAGAATCAATTGACTTTATAGAATTTATATAAACAAGATTTTATATTTTATTATTATTTGTAAACTGTGTGCTACACGTCCTTTGTATCAGTAACATTTTTAAATGAGTGTAGGTGTATATACAGTCTTCATTTTTCAAAAATTGTCAGGTTCTAAAGATTTACCAGTATACTAACTCATGCTGACTATAGTAGATAAATTACTTTTCTTAATAATGAGTCTACCTTGTGTATTGAGGGTGGAGGATGTTTGCAGCATCTTTACCTGAGAACAGGAGTGGGAAAACTAGGAATAAGGCAAGAACACCAAGTATCTATTCTCCAGCCTGGCTCCACCTACCAGGTTGACCAGGAAGTGGGCCTTGTGGTAGAAGTGGAGAGCTGTTTTCACAGGGGAAAGGTGTATGGGACTGATGTCACTGTAACTCCATTGTAACCTAGGTAGTGAGGTCAAGTGCAAATGGTAGATGAGGACCTACACAAAAGACCATCTCTTACACGCATTTTTCCCCACAACTCTGTACTTACCTTCACAGAACATTGAGCTTAGGAGATGCTCAAAAATATTTGATAAAAATTTGCATTAAAATAAAGATACAGTGATAAAAATCAACATGTAAAAATCAACAGTACTTCTATGGGCTGATAGTGAACTATCTGAAAAAGTAATCAAAAAAACAATCCCATTTAAAATAACAAATAAAGAAAAAAATATATTATCTATTTCTAGGAAAAATTTAACCAAGGAGGTGAAATATCTCTACATTGAAAACCATAAAACACTGATGAAAGAAATTGAAGATGACACAAATACATGGAAAGCTATCCCATGTTCATTGATTGGAAGAAATATTGTGAAAATAATCATACTACCAAAAGTGATCTACAGAATCAATACACTGCCTATCAAAATACCAATGCTATTCTTCACATAAGTAGAAAAAACAATCCTAAAATTTGTATGAAACCACGAAAGACCCCAAATAAGCAAAAAAAAAAAAATTTGAGAAAAAAGAACAAAGTTGGAAGCATCATACAACTTGACTTCAAAATATACTACAAAGCTATAGTAACCAAAACATCATGGTACTGGCAAAAAATACCTGACATGTAGACCAACGAAACAAAATAGCCCAGAAATAAATCCACACAACTACAACCAACTGATTTTTCCATGAAGGGACCAAGAACACACATTGGGGAAAGCACAATCTTTTCAGTAAATGGAGCCAGGAAAACTGGATGTCCACATGCAGAAGAATGAAACTTAATGCTTACCTCCTACCATATACTAAAATCAACTCAAAATGGATTAAAGACTTAAATATAAGACCGGAACCTATTAAACTACTAGAAGAAAACACCAGGGAAATGTTTCACGACATTAGACTGGGCAAGTTTCTTCTTAAATAAGACATTGAAAGCACAGGCAACAAATTTAAAAATAGACAAATGGAAATGTATCAGATGAAAATGCTTCCACACAGCAAAGGAAACAATCAACAGAGTTAAGAGAGAACTTAAAAAATACGAGAAAATATTAGGAAACTATACATCTGACAAAAAGTTAATATCCAGAATATGTTAGGAACTCAAACAACTCAATAGCAAAGAACTCAAACAATTCAATTTAAAAGTAAGCAAAAGATCTGAATAGACATTTCTCAAAAGAAGAAATACAAATAGTGAAGAAGTATGTGAAAAAATACTCAACATCACTAATCATCAGAGAAATGCAAATCAAAATGAGATATTGTCTTACTCCAATTATAACATCTATTATCAAAAAGAAAAGAAAACAAGTGCTGGTGGAGTGGGGAGAAAAAGAAACCCTTATGCAATGTTGGTGGAAATGTAAATTTGTACAGCCATTATGGGAAACAGTATTGAGGTTCCTCAAAAAAATTAAAATAGAACTACCATATGATCCAGCAATCCCACTGCTGAATATTTATCCAAAGGAAATGAAATCAGTATGTCGAAGAGACCTCCACTCCCTTGTTTACTGTAGCACTATTCACAACAGCCAAGCTATAGAAACAACCTAAGTGTCCATCAAGGGATGAATGGAATGGATAAAGTATGGTGTATTTATATATATATATATATATATATATATATATATATATATATATATATACACACACACACACACACACACACACACACACACACACACACACAATGGAATCTTATTTATCCATAAAAAGAATGCAATTGTGCCATTTGCTACAACATGGATGAACCTGGAGGATATTATGGTAAGTGAAATAAGCCAGGCACAGAAAGACAAATACCACATGATCTCCCTCGTATGTGAAATCTTAAAAAGTTGATCTCATAGTAGATAGTAGAATAGTGGTTATCACAGGCTGGGGGCTTAGGGGAGAGGTTGGTCAATGTGCACAAAGTTACAATTAGATAGGAGGAATAAGTTCAGCTCTTCTATTGCACAGTAGGGTGACTATGGCTAACAATGATGTGTGGCATATTTCAAAATAGCAACAAGAGGCTGGGCACTGTGACTTACACCTGTAATCTCAGCACTTTGGGAGGCAGAGTTGGGGGGATCACCTGAGGTCAGGAGTTTGAGACCAGTCTGACCAACATGGAGAAACCCAGTCTCTACTAAAAACAGAAAATTAGCTGGGTGTGGTGGTGCACGCCTGTAATCCCAGCTACTCAGGAGGCTGAGGTAGGAGAATCAATTGTGGTGAGCCGAGATCACACCTTTGCACTCCAGCCTGGGCAACAAAGGTGAAACTCTGTCTCAATAACACAAAACAAAACAAAACAAAACAAAACCCTGAAATAACTACAAGAGAGGATTCTAAATATTCTCACTGCAAAGAAATTATATATGTTTGAGGGGATGGATTTGCTAATTACCTTGACTTGATCATTACACTGTGTGCATAGGTATTGAAACATCATATTGTACTTCATAAATATTATGTGTCAATTAAAAATAAACTTAGCAATAAAATAGAAGTCAATTTGAATACTCAAAATCCTCAAGTTCTTTGTGCACCCTCCAACCTTTGGAGAGGGTGGCAGCTAGAGGGCTTCACCTACACAGCTTGTCCCAGGAGCCGCAGCGCAGTGAAAGTAATCCGGGCAAACGTTTGTTACTTGCAGGCTCCAACACGGTCACACAACCTGTGCTATCAACTGGTAATGTCCCCATCTTCTGTTCTTTTAGGCTCTGCAAGGTGCATCTTGCATGAAAGTGAACGTTACCAACTCTGCTAAGGGCAGGATAAGGTAAACAGGCAAGTACAGTTGCAAAACTCCTCTATTGATTTGGGGCCACAGGATCAGAGTGTCAGATCTAAAGTTGCTGGAAATCTCTGATTATTTTACCCTCCAAAGACAAAGCAAAGTTTCCTGTATAACATCCCTGGTTAAATTGAGCCTTCATTCATTTTACCTAGAAAAATGTACAAATAAATGTACCTTTCAGGGTAGATTTACATGGTGATAAGTAAATCTCAATCGTTTTTGAAAATGAACTCCTCCTTCGATTCTTTTATATAACACTGAGGTATGGGCTACTATTGGAAAATGTGGATGTTATCTAACTTTCGATAGGCATAAATATATGGCAGTCATATTCTATGCTGCAGTATTTAATAGAGACAATAAACAATACTAAAAATACTTAAAACACACTCCTTTATAGTCATTTGTTCTTAAAACTAAAAAGTATAAACCTTGCATTTAGATGTATTTAGATGTAAACAAAAACAAACAACAACAATAAAAATTTGGCAAATACACGATTCTCCCAAATAACCAATGGTATTTATTTTAACAAGTGAGCATAGGCTTGTTAAGGCATTCAGGTACCAGTAAAATATCAAGCCATACAATTTTAGTTCCACGCCTAGCTCTTAAGCACAAGGAACTTATACTGAAGCATAGTATAATTCAAGCAAAGGGTGCCATTTTTCCCACACTTGGAACTCTCAGACTTGGGAGTAAGAGGTTTCTATTAATATTACAATCTCCTTTGCTCTCAATGCTGTAGACTTCAGCTTCACCTTAATGCTGCACAAATAATACAGCTCGATTCAAGCTGGAGCCTTTGGTGCTGCTGTCTGCCACTCTCTCCAGCATCTTGGGATGGCTATTTTCCATTTATTATTTTCTGTGAAAAGCAAGAACCTGTCTTTTTTGAGTGTCAACAACTTTGATGGTTTCCCACTGCGGAGGAAAGGAGATAAATCATTCTAGAGAAAATGCTTTCTTTTTTCTCGGTGTTACTTGTGAAGGGCCTGGCAATTCCAAGAAAGCAGTTGGTATTCTCCAAGGCTTTTTCCTCTAGACGATATTATTCTCAGGGCTCGGTGAATTTGAATCAGGTATCATCCTCCACAGAAAAGACATTTTCCGGAAGTGTTCTGAAAAGGCTACTTTTGCAATTGAGCTTTCCATTTTAACAAGCTGTCCTGAATTTAAAGAACCTATAATGAAAGGACCTTTGTAAGACCTGAAGGTCCAAGTGGTCTGGAGTTGAGGAACACCACAGCGGCTTTCGTAGTGAACCACAGTGATTAAAGCATATATTCTCCCTTGCTGCCCAACCCCTAGCTGTGGCACCTGGGGCATGTTTCTTTACATCTTTCAGCCTCCACTTTCTCGCCTTTAAATTAGGGATGTCAGAGAACTCAAGTTAAGGGGCGAAAGTGAGGAGGCAGCGCTCCGCACAGTGACCAGTGCCTGATAAGCATTGAGGAGCTTGACACATGTGAGCTGTCATAGAAAGCAGCAGCTTTGCAGAAGGCCACCTGGAGGCCAAGCTGGAGGATCACTTGATATCTGGCACTTTCTTCCATGTTACAAAGTGGTGGCTTATTTAATCCAGTAAATTCATGGGTAACACGGAATACATCTTATACTCAATTCCTCTCTATCATAAATAGCATTAAAACCAAGTTCCAGTCTTGGATGTTCTGTGTGCAAGAAAGCTTGTAGTTGGGTCCACGGGGATAGTTAAATAAGAACCTTGCTGGCTGGGTGCAATGGCTTACGCCTTGTAATCCCGGCACTTTGTGACGCCAAGGCGGGCAGATCATTTGAGGTCAGGAATTTGAGACCATCCTGGTTAACATGGTGATACCACGTCTCGACTAAAATACGAAAGTTAGACAGGCATGGTGGTGGGTGCCTGTAGTCCCAGCTACTTGGGAGGCTAAAGCAGGATGATTGCTTGAGCCCGGAAGGCAGAGTTTGCAGTGAGCTGAGATGGTGCCACTGCACTTCAGCCTGGGTGACAGAGTTAGACTCTGCCTCAAAACCAAAACAAAACCAACAAAACCCTGCCCACAGGGGCAGGGGAGATCAAACAGATGCCTGAAAAGTTCACAAAGTAAGGAGTGGTTAAGTGCTAAAGAAAGATGAAAATAATGTGTTAACCAGTATTCAGAAGAGAGAGACGGTACCTCTTGCAGGGCAGTAAAGGCAAGAACTGAGAAGACTTCTAGGAGGAGATGGATAGGTTTGGGATTTGGAGAGAAGAGAAGGCAGTGAGAAGGGAGGAAGGATGCCAGTCAAGTGTTTGTACCAGACGCTGTGCTAAGCTCCGTGTTCAGGCAGACTCCTTTTAACCCTCACAAAACTGGTTGAAGTGTTTTTCTTGTATTATTAAGGATGAAAGGGAGGCTCAGATTGACTAAGTCTCATCTAGACTCACACAGCTGACAAATCGCAGGGCCAGGGCTAGAGCTCAAGTTTGTCTGAATCTAAGTCTTTTTGAAAACCACACACACACACAAAATACATGGAGAATAAAAGGTTGAGTGGCTCAAACCCTGGCTGGTAGACAGCACGGGAAAGGCGACCGTGGGGAATACACTGAGAAACTCGAGGGACAAACTCTGCCCAGAATGCCCTGGGGTCAGGCTCAGGTCCTGGGGTTCTGGTCATTAGGTATTGGGGAACACATGACATTTTGGAATGAAGGGTGACATGCTCAGATCCTTTACAGGTAGATGCACTGTGGAAGGCCCCACCATCAATGATGAGAGAGGAGAGTGCTGGGACTTGGTCCTACAAAGTTCTCATTAAGCCTCTCTGGGCACCATTTCCCACAGAAGCTGAGGCACTCAAGTCCAAAGGTGTGAGAAAGCAGTACTCTTCCACAGCCCAAGCTTCTGTTTTCTAGAGTAATAGTTCCACGTATATTGAATGCCATAGAATAAAATGTTTATATGCAAATCGCAAAAGTGTTTTCCACCCTGAACCTCTAGAGAAGTAGTTCTCAAACTATAACAGACACAAACAAATATCCAGAGAGCTTGTTATAATGCAAACCTTCAAACTCCAGCCTCAAAAATAGTGATCCAGGGGATCTCAGGAAGAGGCCCAGAGCCTGCAAGTGAACTGCCTCATACTTGCAATGGAGGTGGCCTCTAGGCAAACTTCTAGAAACTTGAGCCTAGGGGCCCCCAGTCCCTAGAGAAAGAGCCCCTATTCTAGAATATCACCTAGTGGTATGGTTCGAATGCATCCCCAAAAGGTAATGTGTTGGAAACTTAGTCCCCCACACAGCAGTGTTGAGAAGTGAGACCTTCATGCATGGATTAACCTGTTCATGATTTAGTAGATTAACAGATTAATGGGTCATTGAGGGAGGGGGTTAGTTATCACAAGAGCAGTTTGTTATAAAGCCAGTTTGGCCATCTGTTGTGAGCCCCCACTGTGTGATGTCCCCAGCCACCTCAGGCCTATGCAGAGTCCTCACCAGCAAGAAGGCCCTCGCCAGATGCAGCCCCTCAACTCTGGACTCCCCAGCCTACAGGATTCACATAAAAAATTTTTTTCTTTATAAATTACCCAGTCTTAGATGTTCAGTTACAGCCACAGAAAATTGACTGAGGCACAGATGCATAATGCAAATGGTCCCAAAACACGAAATGAGAACTTCTCCATGACTCTTTATTGCAGTTCTATTGTATACTCCTTCTGACTGAAGCCTGTCTCTTTCTGCTTTCTGAAAAAAATATGGCAGAGCAAAAGGAGACATTTAGGGTTTCTTTTACAGTTCACTCACAAAGCCCTCTGCACACAGTAATGGACTCCAGAATTGAATCCAGGGGTACAAATGTCTACCATTATTTACCAAATAAATTGTCCATATTTGCCACTCTTCATCTTCATCAGGAAACCCATTTTTCCTCCTCAAGAAGTACTTAAAAAACAGGTAAACATTATGCTGAGAAAATACTACATGGCTCACTGAGAAGAATTATCCAAAAGGTTATCCAAATCTGAGCTGGCCATTAGACACTGTGAGCATTAAGAGGAAATGTGCTCTGGTGGGTAAGGGAAATTCGAGACTTGACTATAATTACATATTGAAAAGGTGGCAGAGCCGAGAGGGTGTTAAAATGAGGTGAGCCTGTGAGAAGGAAAACGTGATGAGAACAACTAAAACCAGTCGTGAAGGCTGCATTTATCAAAGCGGGTAGTTTGCACAAGCCTGGAGTGAAACATTAGCTCTGTGTGTTCATGACTTGTTCGTTACACAAGGGGTTCATGCTTTTCCCAAAACACGCCATCTTACATCCACGGACAAGGTCTAGCAAAGATTAGATTTACTCTATTTGCCTTCACATCGGTTGCATTTCTGACAGTTATTTGTGGTGCTTGTAAAGAGCCTTTCATCTGGAAATTCACAACCTGCACCATGAGGGAAATTCTTAAGTACCCACTTGAATAGGACTCAGTCAGCACTGACGTTCATGAAATTGTCTTCAAAAATCCCAAGAGACACTTTAACTTTAAAAATAATGACAATGTTCACAGCAAAATTCTTTTAACCTTCCTCTATGCTGGGAAATTTTCATAATAAGAGATGGAGAAGATGTTTGTCAAAGGATACAAAACGTCAGTGAAGAGGAATAAGTTCAGACCTATTGTGCAACATAGTGACTGTAGCTATAACAAGGTATTATATATTACACATTGCTGGGAGTGGATTATGAATGTTCTCATGACAAGAAAATGGTAAGTGGGTGATGAAATGAATGATAATCCGCTTGATTTAGCCATGTCACTGCGTATGTGTGTGTGTGTGTGTGTGTGTATGCGTATGTGTACACACATATCATGTTTTACACCAAAACCCCACAAAATCCAACAAAAATGTATACTTCAACTTAAAACAAGAGAAAATTTTCATAATAAAATGTTGAGAAAATGACATCAGGAAATCAGTGGGATGGTACTGGGGAGCACACAGGTACCTTGAGCTGTTCTAATTCTTAAGTTGGAAGATGGGTTTGTTTTATTAACATGCCTTACATTTACATACACCTCTGATATCTATTCCTTTTGTTCAAATATTACATAATAATAAATTTTAAATAGAACAAAATGGAGAAGACTATATTCCATCTGAGTTGCTGTTAGGGACACAGCAAAATGTCAACTACTTTAAACCATTCTTTGCTTACTATCCACAGGTGGCAAGGGAAGGGACATTGTGACAATGTTCTCTAGTGTGTCAGTAAGTTGGTTAAAATAAAAACTTTGTGCATCCCTTAAAAAGGAAAGAAAATTCCCTGGAGCTGTTTTTGTTATTGTGAGCTGATAGTCTTTTTTTTTTCATAAGGAAAGGGGGAAAAAAAGCTACTAAGATTGAGTGTGAAGGAGAGAAACAGTGAAGCTTTGATGTGGTGGCCAGGGAGCTCATCTGAGCTCATTCCCGCTTCCAGGAGACAAGATCCTTGGTCTGGGGCTAGTCCAGAGAATTATTCTTGGTCTGGATTGACACAGGGAGAAGATCAAGGAAGCAGAGAAGGAATTGGGGTTATCTCTGAATTACATCAGTAATAAGCAGAACAAGACACACCTCTGGATCAAGAAGTAGAATACTTGCAGAAACTAAGAAAGAAACAGCATCGACAAAGTTGACTGCGAGAAGGGTTGGCTCTGAGACATGCATGACCCTGAAAACCCAGGCTGATAAGGGTCCAGCCTCCCTCATAAGCGATCTCCATGGATCCTCCAGTAGCAATGATGATGCTTCAGAAACTGGGGCTTTGTGAGGAACTGGAGGACAAACCCCTTTCTTGTGTAGTAGGATATTTATGACATCTTCCCAATATGCTCTGAAATTCCACCTATCAAGATTCATTTAAGGCTAGGCACTGTGGCTCATGTCTGTAATCTCAGCATGTAGGAAGGCTGAGGTGGGAGGAGTTCAAGACCAGCTTGGGGCCAGGAGTTCAAGACCAGCCTGGCCAATAAAGCAAGACATTGTCTCTACAAGAAAATTTCGAGAAAATTAGCCGGGTGAGATGGTGCATGCGTGTAGTCCCAGCTACTAGGGAGGCTGAGGTGGGAGGATCTCTTGAGCCAGGAGTTGGGAGTCCACAGTGAGCTCCGACCACCCCACCACACTCTAGCCTTACTGAGATTGCGTCTCCCCCCAAATTTATTTAAAACAATAGGCACATGGGTGGTGGTGATGATATTGTGAGTCTTTCACACCCTAGAGTTGAGGTCCCCAGATCCTGGACCATAGACCAGTACTCATCCTTGGTGTGTTTGGAACCAGGCTGTACAGCAGGAGGTGAATGTCAGGTGAGAGAGCATTATGCCTGAGCTCTGCCTTCTGTCAGATCAGTGGCTGTATTAGATTCTCACAGGAGGTGAACCCTACTGTGAACTGCACATGTGAGGGATCTAAGTTGTGCATGACCTGAGATGGAACAGTTTCATCCCCAAACCAACCCCCGACCCCATGGAAAAACTGTCTTCTATGAGACCAGTCCCTGGTGCCAAAAATGTTGGGGACTGCTGCCCTCGAGAACTTTATTGAATCAGATGGTTTTCCTGACACATGGGGAGGGGCAGACAGCACTGGAGGCAACATATGGTCACTGGATGCTCAGGAGAAACCAGAACTTTCTATTGACTGGCCCTAAAGAAACCAAACCGTTCTTTCCAGAAACCAGATAGTAAAACCTTTCTGCCCTGCTCAGCTTTGCAAAGTGGCCCTTTAATTTTCCTCTGTGTCTTTTTAAGTCACCATTTGCAGGTGGCTCAGATGTGACTGGAATGGTATCATGCATCTGAAAACTGGGATTTGCTGTCTTTGTTTTAATTTTCCCCAGAGAGCCCCGGCTTCAGATTAAATTTCACATAGAACCAGAATATGTAAGATAGAGAATCAGAGCAACTCTAGCTGTAAGGAGCTGGGTGTCTAAAGAAACCACTGCTTTGGAGAGACTCTGGATTAGGAACCTCAGCCAGTGGGTGCTTAAAGGCACAGTCAAGGGCTAGACAAAGACAGACAAATGTGAAATGGTCTAGCTGTCTGTGTCCTTCTGGCTGCTCATTTGTTCCATCTTGAGTAAAAAAGTGTTTCTCTCCCACACACACGAGTTCTTCATGCTGTGTCCAAGGATCACTCACAATGCCACTCAGAAAATAAGAGTATTTCCCAATATCAGGTATTCCTGTGAGCCTCTTATAATTAGGGCAGCCTTCTAACTGTCACATTTGTTCCCTTTAGGGATCTGTGCCAATTAAGAAGATTGTGAGTTCTGGGGAAGGGAGATAGGGCGGAGAGGGCTGAACCCTAATTGTCTCATGTCTTTTTTGTTTATTTTTCTCACACTTAAAGCATGTTTATAAAAGTGACATTAAACATTAGGTAGCACATTTACATTTAATGCATATGGTAACAGTTGAATTAGTAAACATGGGTGTAATTCAACCCTGCCTAGATGTATATATGGATTTGATGTATAAACATGAGCATGTGTGAAATAATTTACTGAAAAAAAAAATCCTAGAAATCTCTAAAGCCCAATAGTGAAAATACGAAGAGTTGTAGTTTTGTTTTATTTTATTTATTTTGAGACAGAGTCTCACCCTGTCCCCTAGGCTGGAGTGTAGTGGCGTGATCTGGGATCACTGCAACCTCCACCTCCTGGGTTCAAGGGGTTCTCATGCCTCAATCTCCCAATTAGCTGGGAGTTTAGGTGCCTACCACCTAGCCTGGCTAATTTTTTTTTTTGTATTTTTAATAAAGAAAGGGTCTCTTCATGTTGGCCACTCCTGACCTCAAGTGACCCACCTGTCTCAGCCTCCCAAAGTGCTGAGATTACAGGCGAGAGCCACCGTCTCTGGCCTTTTATTTTATTTTATTTACCTATAAGGAACTAAATAACATTCAGCAACTGTAAAAATCATTTATCTGCTTGAAGATTCAGCTCATCAAAACTTAAAGCTGACAGCACACACGTAACATTAAACTAATCTCAAAAGCTGTCAAGCAAAAGATCCCAAAAGAATGCACAGTCCTTTGAGGAAGGTTCTGTATTTAACACTTTGAAGTCTGATTGTTTATCATTCTCAGACAATTCTGCAAAGTCTCAGCTTAGAGATTTTTCTAGGATATGAGCTAAACACCTCGTTTTTCCTTTCATTGTACCGCATGCATCTGCTGTAAACTATGGTACTGAATTAGTTTTTGTGAGACTGTTTCCCACTTGTTTGCCCGCATGGAGCTCCTGAGGGTCGTCTTATACCAGGAGACTGGCCAGCACGCAGTGGCTGACCAAAAGTGTGATGCCCAAAGTTTTCAGTGTTCATTCAAGCTTTGAGTAAGAGTAAAGAAATAGCAGACTTATGGGATGGGAAATACAACTGTGAAAAATGATATTTCATAAAAGCAGGACGTAGAAACTTAATCATCTGAGAGAGAGAGAGAGTGTGTGTGTGTGTGTGTGTGTGTGCATGCGTGTGTTTCACTAGTGACCTTGGGCAGTTCAATATTTAGTGGAATCACATTTCCCAGCACTCAGAATACTTTTGGAACTCCTTGATTGTAGAAGCATAATCTTCATTCCACATAAGGAAGTGAAGCTTTTTTTTTTTCCAAACTCACGCACTTATTTTCACTTTTAAGTTAAAATTTGAGAAGACTCAAATATCAAATACATGGATTTTCATGCTTGTGCACTCCCATCTGACCAGCTACTGTGCGCCCTGTTGAGCTTTTGTAAGGAAGTAAAAATGTGACTGATCTGCAATAGTGTCACTTTCTCTAAGCTCAAGGACATTGGTTTCATTCATGTTTCCCCTGACTGCCTCACCTTTTGCACAAACGTATTCATTTTCCTCCCTGTGTGGGAAAGGACATTCACCCTGCACACGTGCTGCTCCGCCCTACTTTCAGCTCAGCTGACTCTGATTTCCTTGGGGTCTATGCATTCACTCTATCTCCACCTTTGCACGGTCAGCTGGGCCACTTTCATGTCTCACTGGACAGCTGGCATCCACTTAAAAGGTCCTTCTTGAACCCATTCTCACTTCCCAACCCATCCTCCAGGCCTCTGATCTGCAAATTCGCTTTCTCTGAATACAAACCATGCACCTTTGATAAGGCCCTTTAAAACTTAACCCCTGCTACCAGTATTTTCCAGGCACCCCGGCCTCTGCCAGAGAGTGCGCTGTCCCTTCAGGGTCTGTTCACGGGCTGTAATTTTATGGTGACTAACCCCTTCTTTTGGACTAAGCTAATTTGCATGGGTTTCTGTTATAACCAAGTGTCCCAACGCATACCTGACTGGGAGCCAAGGGCGTCCACTAAATCAGCCATCTCCAACCTTTTGGGGGCCTGGGACCTGTTTCATGGAAAACAATTTTCCACAGAAAGGGGCTGGGGGAGGATGATTTTGAGATGATTCAAGAGCATTACGTTTTTTGTGCACTTTATTTATACTATTATTACATTGTAATATATAACATATACATGTAAATATTATTACATGTAATAATATAAAGTGACAGGTCATCAGGCATTAGATTCTCATGAGGAGCCCGCAACATAGATCCCTTGCACGTACAGTCCACAGTAGGATTTGTGCTCCTATGAGAATCTTATATCACTACTGATCTGACAGGAGGAGGAGCTCAGGTGGTAATGCTTGCTCACCTCCTGCTGTGAGGCCCAGTTCCTATCAGGTCATGGACCAGTACCAGCCCCACGGCCCCAGGACTGGGGACCCCGGCATTAAATGATATGTCCAGTGGTTCTGATAAAGGTGATGTTGTCAGACAAAGTCATCACTTACTCTCTATACATGTGGCTCTGTGCTACCCTAGAGGGTCAAGGTCTATCAGCCTCACCAGGTAGGGGATTGCCCCGTGGGGACAGGGAACTGGCGTCATGAAGAGTGAAATAAGATGTGACTAAGATACAAAGGTAAGAAAAGCAATATAATGTAATTTCTGTTAAGGGGTTTATAACACTGGTCATTTTAGACAAGAGCAAAGTACTAGCATATTATAATTAAACCCATTATTTTTACTCTCATAGAAGTAAACTTGGGCTGAGTTGAGATGCTTAAGTTCTTTTTCTGAGCTTTCCCTGGACACCAGTGCTTCTCAATGGAGAAAAGGGTGGATCTTCCAGGGGTATCCGTCAATGTCTGGAGACATTTTTGGTTGATACGACTTACAGTGGAGAGAGTGGGGGTGGGTTGCTACTGGCATCTGGTGGGCAGAGCACCCTGCCATGCACAGGGCGGCACCCATGACAAAGAAGCACCCAGTCCCTGGGAAACACAGCTCTAGGCTCTCTACACGTCACCTCCATACCGGTATTTCCTGAACTTCTGGATCTCATCTAACTTATCATCAAAGTGTAGTGGAAAGATGACAGAATTGAGAATGGAAGTTCTCTCAGCTGTGAGAGTAGCAATGAATAGCATAGATTCCTTGTTAATTACCCAACATGTAAAATGAGGGGGAGCATTTGATTTCTTTCTGGATTAATTTCATACAAGTAACACATGAACTTATTCTCCTTGTAAAACAATTTAAACCTTCCAGATAAAAGTAAAGTCCTTCAAGCAACCACCCCCGACCCCAGCTCTCAGAAGTCACCATTTCAGTTTATTATCAGTTTGGTGCATATCTTTCTGCAGTGAAAAGTGACAAATTTCCTGCCCCCCTCAAAACGTTTTATTTCACCAATCTGGTTGGAGTAGAATCAAATCTTGTCAATGTCTGAACATGCATATTGCTAATTACAGGTAAAACTGAGTATCCTTGCATATACTTATTGACTTTTATTTCCTCTGTGAATTGTCCACCTCCTTTACTGATTTCTGTCTGTCTATGGACGTGTCTCTTATCCCTATTAATACATGCTATTATTATTATTATTATTATTATTATTATTTTAGAGAAAGGGTTTTGCTGTGTCACCCAGGCTGAAGTGTAGTGGTGCAAACACAGCTTACTGCAGCCTTAGACTCCTAGGCTCAAGCGATCCTCCTACCTCAACCTCCTGAGAACCTGGGACCTCAGGCACATGCCACCATGTCTGGCTAATATTTTTTTAAAAAATTTGAGAAGATGGGGTCTCAGTATGTTGCCCAGATTGGTCTCAAACTTTTGGCCTCAAGGGGTCCTCCCACTTCAGCTTCCCAAATTGTTGAGATTACAAGCATGAACCAGCAAGCCCAGCTGGCACATACATATGAGGTACATCCCAAGGTCCCTGTGTGTTCACCTGTATCCCTGCACTCAACATACTGCATAATAGTTGTATGTTTACTTGCCTCTCTTTCTCTTACATAGGCTGAACATATAATTGTGGTCTGAATTAATGATATCATTCCACAATTCAACAATCACTCATAAACACCATCATTGTGCAATGCAGGTGTAAGATATTGGGAACATCACGGAAACGTGAAACAGTCCCATTCCCTCTCCTCACGACATGTATGCAAATCTATTTGTAAAAATAAACTAGTTAGTAATTCAACAAATGCCAAAAGATAAGTATAGAGCACAAGATATGAGGATTCAAAGAAGGGAGGAATAATTTTACTTGGTGGTGAGGTGTCAGTGAGGGGTATGTGTGATGTGGGAGTATTCAGGAGTGCTGGGTTTAGAGTATGCTTGTCTGGTTCGAATTCCAGCTCCAACGTTTATTTACTAGCAAGCCATCTAACCTCTTCAAGCCTCAGTTTGTTTCATCTTTAAAACAGGGTGTGTGTTAGAGTGTGAGTGATCATAGTAGTACCTGCCCCGGGAGACTGTTTAAGAATTAAATGAGGTGATCCTAGCAACACTTTTGTCAGCAATTACAGGAGAGAGGGTGGTACTTGAACTGAGACTTAATGCTAGAAGACACTTACATGGGCAGAAAGCAGATCTGCGAAAGTTTGGCTTTTGCTCCACAATCCCTCATCCTTCTTTTTTACCCTTCCCTCCCTTATTCCTCCTGAACACACATTTCCTGAAACATTTAAGAAAGTCACGTCAATCTTCTTCACCAGGCCAGGCGTGGTGGCTCTTGCCTGTAATCCTAGTACTTTGGGAGGCTGAGGCAGGTGGAACACCTGAGGTCAGAAGTTCGTGACCAACCTGGCCAACATGGCAAAACTCCATCTCTACTAAAAATGCAGCAAGTAGCCAGGTGTGGTGACGGGCACCTGTAATTCCAGCTACTCCAGAGGTTGAAGCAAGAGAATTGCCTGAAACCCAGGGGATGGAGGTTGTAGTGAGCTGAGATCACACTATTGCACTCCAGCCTGGATGAAAGAGTGAAACTCCGTCTCAAAAACAAAAAACAAAAAAACAACAACAGCAACAAAAACAAACAAAAATTCCTTTACCGGAGAGGAAGGAAGACTTTTGACCATGTCCCATTCATCTTTGTGACGCAGCCACTCCAGCTGTGCTTGAACCATGCAGGAACTCATAAACACTGGCTGAATAATTGAATGAGTGAATGAGTGTATTAATAGGCAAGGAGTTAGAGGGAAAGTCCTCTTTTAAATCTGGATTGGGACTCAGAATCTCAACACATGCAAATGACTGATGGCTTGGTTTTATTTCTCTGGCATGACTGAAATAAGAAATAGAAAGGAAGTTGTTTATTTCTGCTGGAGACACAGCATCTCAACTTTATTTGTCTTAATATAAAGCTTATAGCAAATATATAAATATAATATTATATTAAAGCTTAATATAAAGCTTTTTACAACTGCTGGCATGATTGATTGTAAGGAAACTATTACCAAGAAAAAAAAAAAAAAAAAAAAACACAAAAAACCCTCAGTGATTACAGTGGGCTCACAACGCCTGTGTCTGGATTAAAAAAAAGCATCATACAACCAGAACCCAAAAGCTGTATATAATATATAGTAGAGTTGTGTCCTTTTCAAATACACAAAGAGCAAAAGTAAAAACACTCTTGTGTTCTCAAAGCTATTGAAAATGCACAGAGTAAGCATCACGAATTGTTATTAATGACCTTCATGAATTGTTATTAATAACCTTCACGAATTGTGATTAATGACCTTTAATGTCATTAGAGGCTGTTGTATTCAAACACACATATACACACAACTGTGTGCACACACACAAACACATACACATACCCCTCAAAAGCCCAGTGTCCTTTGCAGTATTTTCTAACCTCCTGTGTATACTGTAATGTAATTCATACACTGTGCTCTAAAATTGGAAATTGTCTGCACATGGCTGCCAATGTGTTCTGGAATTCTCCAACTCTGGACACAAAAGTGAAAACAGGAAAAGAAAAAGGGAAATTGATACATTTCGGTAAACATCACGAACATCAGTGCACTGTAATAATACTTGAAATCGATGCCAGGGAAAATTAACATCCCTTTTGTTTCTATCATTTTATTTTCATCATTTAGGGATTGAGAGGCCCTTACCATTGAAACCAAATTTCAAGCCAGACTAATTTACGGCATTTCTCCAAAAGCAGAAAGGTTCTGAACTAAGTGAGCAGTTGCAAATGAAGACAAAGGGGCATTCCCTGACTCACAGAGGAAGGAACCTTTAGAAAGCATTGATTCATCCTTCTGCCTTCAGCCACGACTCTTCACTCTTAAGGCGCTCCCTGATAAATGAGCCTGTGTTATTTATGATGACCTGCAGAGTGCAGGACAAATCTAAATTGTGCACCGCAGAAGCGCGGCTCCATGCTCGGCATCTCCTCTCTAACTCTGGAAGACTCTGCACTCACCTCACACACACCATCAGTCCTGAAGATCTGACCCCAGGACACGGCCCTCTCTGTCCTTTCCTCTTTCTCCATCAGTTCTCCCTCCTTCCACACCAAAAGCAAAGTCCAGTCCAGTTCAGCCCTGACATACACCCACTATGCACCAAGGACTGTGCCAGGGCTGCTGACCCTGCAGGGACCTGACCCTAAGGAGCACTGTCAACGGAAGGAGGCAGGGGACGGTCCTTCTGTGGGGAGCACAGGAGGGGTATCCTGAGGGGAGTCTGGGCACACAGCACGGGTGCCAAGCAGCTCCCTCCACTCAAGGCTCAACCCAGGGGACACCCTGGTACTCTCCTGATTTCCCAATGCTGCTGAATCTTCCCCCAGGAGGCCCCACTGGCACCTTCAACTCAGCTTACACAAAACACTGTTTCAATATGTGCTAACACTTTATTGGTCATGCACTTTATTAGCTGCTTTAATTTTCTGAAAGTAATTGAGGCAAAAAAAAGAAATCATAAAAATAATAACGACTAAATGCCCATGGCCATGGCCAAGCCCTTCTTCCTCCTGCCTTCCCTGCTGCCTCCCTGTCTCCAGCCCATGGGACCAGATGCCTGAGGCCAACTCCAACTTCTCTCTGGCCATTCCTTTCCCTGGCCTGGTCCTCAGCTGCTCTTTGACTTTCCCCCTGTATCAGCTCCTTTTCATTCCCACTGCCTCCACCCTTTGGCTTTGCCTGCATAGGTCTGAGGGTGCCGGGTTGTTTTGGTTAATGAGTTTCATAGTCACACAGGCTTTGGAGTCTAACAAAGGTAAGTGACTCTTCTGTCCACTGCTCATGTGACCTTAGGTAACTTCTTTGACTTTTCTAAGACTCATGTTCTTCATCCGTAAAACAACAGTAACAAGAGTTGCCTCTTTATAGAGTTGTTGAGAGATTAGCTCAGATGATGGTTGTAAAGGTAGTTAGGACAATTCCTGGCACAGAACAAGTGCTCCATAAATTACTGCTGCTATTATTAGAATGTTATTATTACAGCAATGTGGGAGCTTTGTTTACAGGGATCACTAACTCGGTATTAAAAGGCATTATCAGGATCTCCAGGTGAGCTCTTACTCAGTTCTCCCTATGGAATCTTCTGGCTTACTGCCCGTAGTAAGATGAATTGTGGTGCTCCAAAAGATATGTCCACGTGCCTGGCAACTGTGAATGTGACCTTATTTGGGAAAAGGGTACATATGTAATTAAGTCAAGGATCTTGAGATGAAAAGTTCATCCTGGATTATTTAAGTGGGTCCTAAATCCAATAACAAGTGTCCTTGTGAGGGACACACAGGGGAGAGACAGAAAGAAGGCAGACCATGGAGACAGAGGCTGGGGTGATGCAACTGTAGCCACTGAACAACTGGAGCCCCCAGAAGCTGGGAGGGGAAAGGCGCTGATTGGGCACTGGAGCCTTGGAAGGGAGTGCAGCCCCGCCCATGCCTGGATCTCTGACTTCTAGCCTCTAGAACTTTGGGAGAATATATTTCTATTGTTTGAAGCCACCAAGTTTGTAGTAATTTGTTATGGGAGCCCAAGGAAACTGATTCACTAACAAATAAGTTCTAAATATCATCCTGCCTTCTTTTTAAATTCCTTGCAAAACGCAAACACACAAACACAAAGTAGCCAAGAGTGATTCGACAGGCTAATGGATAGATCTTGATGTTCACTAAAGAGGACATCTGATAGTTTATGATGTTCGATAACATGAAATCATATTTTCCTTCCACCAGTTATGAGACAAGAGTGATCACAGAGCAAGTGACAGACACCATCATCACATCTGCATGTTAAGGCAAGTGGGTACGATAGGCACAAACCCATGAAAAGCCCAAGTATCCCAGGGCATCCATGGAAAACGGGTCGCAGCCATAGCACAGAGGACACAGATGAACACAAGTGACACCGCAACAAACACGCTTTGTAGAGAGGTGTGTCATGGGAAAAAAGGAAAAGGAAAAATCTAAAACATAAAGTTAATTAGCCAGGAATAACAGAATCACCTGGTCTTACTGATACAGGGACCTTAGAAGTTCACCCTCCAAAATAATGGAAGCAGTCATCACCTCTGCAAACTTCGCTTGAATGCTTCCAGGAATGGAGAGTTCACTAATCTTACAAGCCTACATTATCTGAAAGTGTTGTTTGAAATATCTTTCTCAGTCAGAGCCAGAGAAAATGTATCTCGCTGTATCATGCACCTACTGGTGCTGTTTCTGATTTAAGAATGGTACACCATCCTTGCATTAGTTTACTCAACAGATACTGCCTAGGCCTGTGCTGCGTGCCAGGCACTGTAATTACCCAAGGATCTAGAGGCTTAGGAGCCCTCTGCTCTCTGGACAAGGCCACACCTGGGAGTGTAAGGCAAGCTGGTGATCAGAGAGGTTGCTCTGAAATCTCTAACTTCCCTCCACCAGCTCTTCTCATTCTCAGGCTGAGTCTAAAACATCACCAATATGAATACCATTAAACAGCATAATGAAAAATAATTGTACCAATAGGGTTTAAAAAAAAAGAAAAAACACCCAAAGCACTCTCAAAAACCGTATCATAGAAACCAATGGACAACTGCAAAACGGAGCTCTCTTGAAAAAGTGACATTAATTCAGCTTGTTTTGTCATCATTCATTCCCAATCAGTCATTGCACACAGTTCCACCTGTGGCTCTGGCAGGAGACAGAGCACTCCCTGGTCCCTGAGCTTTCAAAGGTCCTGGCTCCGCCTCACTCCACAGGGCCCGGGAACTCACACACCCAGAGCCAATAT
The DNA here is from genome assembly GCF_048565385.1 of Saimiri boliviensis. Lineage (NCBI taxonomy): Eukaryota > Metazoa > Chordata > Mammalia > Primates > Cebidae > Saimiri > Saimiri boliviensis. Next base: position 113,457,905 of record NC_133458.1, read on the forward strand.
CCCTTCAAGAAAGCTGATGGTTTAGAAGGAAGAAAAAAAAACTGTAGAAATGGAGAGATGTCATAAAATTTAAACAAGGTAAACAAACTGGATATGGTAAAAATTAAAAAATAAATTAAAACGGCATCAACTGTAAAAGGCACAGCACAGTGGGCCAGAACACAGAAGTGTTGAAACTCATGAACAAAAGAGCTTGTCCCTGAGGTGAAATTTAACACGATTTTATTGGTCTTTGTGAAAGAAATAGGAGAAATAACATTTTATTAATTTTATTTGTAAGCCATTATAATTGCTAAAGAAATTTTTTTTAAAAGAAAATTAATGACATGAATTAAAAGTATAGTAGGCCGGGTGTGGTGGCTCATGCCTGTAATCCCAGCACTTTGGGAGGTTGAGGTGGGCGGATCACCTGAGGTCAGGAGTTCAAGACCAGGTAGACCAACATGGAGAACCCTTGTCTCTACCAAAAATACAAAATTAGCCATGCATGGTAGCACATGCCTGTAATCCCAGCTACTAGGGAGGCTGAGGCAGGAGAATCACTTGAACCTGGGAGGCAGAGGGTGCAGTGAGATGAGATTGCACCATTGCACTCCAGCTTGGGCAACAAAAGCAAAACTCCATCTCAAAAAAAAAAAAAAAAAAAAAAAGGCATAGTAAGTGACAATAATTAACAGTGTGGTTCTGGAACAGAACAACAGATCAATGAAAAGAAAAAAAAAACTCCAAAAACACACCCTGATATGTTGAAGACTTCGCGATGAGTAAAAGTGACATTTCCAAACCAAGGGAGAATGGATGAATTGCTCAACAAGTGGCTTTAGGACATTTGTGGGGGGAGAACATTATATCTCTCTCTTATCAAAATAAAGTCAAAGCATTGAAATGTAAAAAGAAAGAAAACCATAAAAGTATTAGAAAATCCGAGTAGATGGTTACATCCTGCTGCGGGTAAAGGCAGCTCTTACTTTTCTAACCACAGGACTAAACCACGACACCACAAGTGAAACACTGAGAGCTCTGACCATAGAATGAAAAAGAAGTATTTGTATAAAAAATAATCATAAACAAAAATGGGGAAAATATTGAAAATATGTATAAAAGGCAATTCTTTAAATATAAAGGCTATCTTAAATTATAGAATAAGTGAAAAATAGACTCGTAGAAAAATGGGCAAAGATCATTAAGATGCCACCCACAAATCAACACATGCAAAGGGACAAAAGTATCTGCAAAATTGTTTTAAGCTCACTAGTTATCAAAATAATGTGAAGCAAAGCAATAGTTTAATTTTCTCATTTATCAATTGGCGAGGATTTTAATAAACAAGAAAATAGTGTATGTACTATATTTGTAAAAATACAAGGAAATGCTTTTATATATTTGTAAAGACAAAGAAAATGCTTTTTGTGTGTTAGCAGAATTATAAATTCCTAAGAAATCTCTGATGGACAATTTGGCAATCTCAAAAACTTTAAAAATGTGTATATACCTGTGCCCAAGTTCTACTTTTTAGTAATTTTTTTTGGAGGAAACTAACATATCAATGTATAAAGATTTAGTTAAAAGGATATGAAAGCCAGAGTTATTTGCATAAGAGATAAATGGTTACATAAACTGTCAGATTCACGCAATGGCGTGAATGCTTAGTGCAGCAGTTCTCAGGCTGTGGTCCCTAGACCAGCAGCCCCAGCACCATCTGGGAACTTGTTAAAAATGCAAATTATCTGGCCTTTCCCACCTACTGAATCAGAACCTCTGGAGAGCGATGGCCAGGAATCTGTGTTTTCACAAATCTTCTGCGTGATTCTGATGCTCACTATAGTTTGAGAACCTCTCTTTTGGTGTATAAGTCAGGGTCCCAGAAACTAGATGAGACACTTGAATTGGGTATTTGAAGCATTTTGAACTATTCACAACAAGAAAGTAAACCACAAACAAGGTACAGTTACCATTCTGTCGAGGATATGGTAACTGGAACGCAGGGAGAGGTAGCTGCTGGGAATGACTGCCAGATAGAACAGGTAAGATGGAAAGGGGAGGGAAAGGATTGGAGGGGCAGATGCAATGTGTGGCACATGCCCTCATTAGAAAGGATTGTGCAGGAGAATACCCACATGAAAGGTGTTTATGAAGTATCCAGGTTTTTTTTAGTTTTTTTTTTTTTTTTTTTTTTTTTGAGATAGAATCTCACTCTGACACCAGGCTGGCATGCCATGGTGCGATCTCGGTTCACTGAAACCTCCCCATCCCGGGTTCAAGCGATTCTCCTGCCTCAGCCTCCCAAGTAGCTGAGACTACAGGTGTGTGCCTCCATGCACAGCTAATTTTTGCATTTTTAGTAGAGACGGGATTTCACCATGTTGGCCAGGGTGGTCTTGATCTCTTGACCATGTGATCCACCCGCCTTGGCCTCCCAAAGTGCTGGAATTACAGGTGTGAGCCACCGCACCCTGCCAAAATATCCAATTCTTTAAAAAGCAGTACCTAGTTCCTTTTTCATTCAGAAATATATATCTTACATATTTTGTATGCATCCACACATATGCGTGAAAAAATGCTTGTGGGATACATGCAGAAGTATTCACAGTAGTTATGTCTAGATCTTGAGATAATGGGTAAGTTCTTGTTCCTTGATCCTGTTTGCCTATGTTTTCTAAACGTTCTACAATAAACATGCAAGAAAAAAAATTTAATGCATTCCCTTAAACAAAATCATGAATAACAGAATCTCAAAGAATTGGGGAAAACTGGTATGTTTCCCCAATACGTTAATCTTCATTGTTTATGTACAATCACCACCCATATTGGTTAACCTATATTACCTTTTACCTTGACAAGTTTTTGGAAGCAATGTGGCTATAAGAAGAGAAAATGTAATAACTAATAGTTATTAGTAAACACCTTCAGTGACTACTCCAAATAAAGCACTGTGCACAAAGTGCTTTCTGAATTATCTCAATCAATACTCAACAAAAAGCTTAAAAGCCTTATTACTATTATGCTTCACTGTACTGATAAGGAAATTAAAGCAAAGATCCATGAGTTACCTGTACTAGCCTACGTCTTCTCTTTTCATCACAGGGGGGGCAAGGACTCAGACCAAAACTGTCTAAGGCCAAAATCTGTGTTCTCCATTGCTGTGGATGTGAGGGAACATAATTTGAAAATAGTGTATTGGCCGGGTACAGTGGCTCAGGCCTATGATCCCAGCACTTTGGGAGGCCAAGATAGGTGCATCGCTTGAGCTCAGGAGATTGAGTCCAGCTTGGGCAATGCAGCAAAACCCCATCACTACAAAAAATAGAAAAATTAGCCAGGTTTGGTGGCATGCACCTATAGTACCAGCTACTCAGGAGGCTAAGGTGGAAAGATTGCTTATGCCTGGGAGGCAGAGGTTGCAGTGAGCCGAGATTGCACCACTGCACTGCAGACTAAGTGACAGAGTGAGATCCTGTATCCAAAAAAGAGAAAAGAATATATCAATTCTATCCTTATCAAAGTGAACCTGTGATAGCACAACTCATTGCATAATTTCACGCAGTAATTTATTATACTATGAGTACAGCAATGGTTTTCACATTAGTGACGGAATGTCACAGTCAAAATTATTATTTTAATAGTCTACTCAGAAATGATTTAATATATCAAATGTGAAAACTTTTTTTTTTTTACTTTGGTCTTGAATAATGCAACCAGAGGACTGAATCTGCTGATACAATTTTTTTGAGTACTTGATAGAATCTACTGGAAAGAATTCATTTTCAACTATGAAAACTCTGAAGTTTCCTAAAGATTTATTCAAGCCATAATACCTGAAGCAACATTTCCCACAATGTTTAATGTGTCCCATACATGTTTGACTTTGTGCTTATAGGCTGAGTGGTACTTTTTTTATATGCATGCATATTTTATTAGTATTGGCTTCCACTATGGCTACCACAGTGCCCAGGTTTGTGAATGAACCTGTGGGTCTGTCAGGACAGGTTAAATTATGCTGTGGTAACAAATCGCCCCTCAAATCTCATTGACTAAAAGTTTCTTTTCTCATTCACGCTACATGTCTAATCTGGGTGGGTAGGGAAGGCCTGCTTATAAGAAACAGATGCTGATGGAAGCTTCAGCTTGACCCGTGCTTTCCTGACCCCTTGGGTGTGGGAAGAGATAAGGCGAATGGCCTCATAAACTTCAATCTAGAGGTAACACATGTCACTTCCATTTATTCCATTGGCCAGCACAGGTCACATGAACATGCCTAACTTGAGCAGTGCTACCACAAGCCTGGAAGATAGAGAACCAGAAATATCTGGTAACAATATTAAGAACTAGCACACAAATGTTTCGGGAATGAATCATGAAGTTCTTAATTAACACTTGTTGGTACATTTACTCACTAGTAACAGTCTCCTATCTCAGGTTATCTTTCCTGAGACGAATCAAGCCAAACAGAGAAATAGATAGCTTTATGTATCTTTTTGAGATTGCAGTTGTGTTACTGCTGAAATATTAATTTTATTTCATGATGTGTGGCAAAATTCATATTGATTCTACATGTATTCACTAGTTTTATCTTTCCATAGGTACTAAGATAAAAGAAATACCATTGATTAATAATAACCAATCAGAAAAGTGAGAGAAGAAAGACTGGCTTGGGCACGCCTCAAAATTCATTCACTTAATTCAGTGAACATCTACCGGGGGCCCGCTCTATTCCAGATACCTCAGCAACTCTGCGAGTATGAAGCTGATGAAGTCTTAATGCATACCTAAATTTTAAAGTATTGTAAAGAATAAGTTGTTCTTTATATAGTACTCTTTCACGTATAAGATATTTGTCTTCCCAGGAGGCGGAGGTTGCGGTGAGCCGAGATCGCGCCATTGCACTCCAGCCTGGGTAACAAGAGCGAAATTCCGTCTCCAAAAAAAAAAAAAAAAAAAAGATATTTGTCTTGTGTTTCTTTGATAATTTTGTTAAAAAGTAATTTTTTAAACTTTTAATTATTGATCCTTCATCACAGTTTGGAATTGGCAGAATTTATTTTGCCAAGTTAAGTGCTCTTAAGTATTTAACTGCACTGCTAATTTTCTTCCTGTATTACTGTCACTGGATTCATTCTGGATTTACTGTTTTAAATGAAGGCAGAAAGACACTAGTGAAATGCGGTTTGTTGCCCGTCCAAGTGGTTTTGTTAGTGAATAAAAGACCTTTGTGTGCTCATTCATGAAGCCACCGTTACACCTGTGAGATTGTTGTACTGGACCTGGGAAGGTGGCAGGACCTCTCTGAGCTCAGCATGCCTGTGAGCACAAGGGTTTCTCTGAAGTCAATTTCATAAAATCGGTGTCCATTGTATCCCGTGATAAATGCTCACAAGCTTTTATTATCGCAAAGATAATTGCCACAGAGAAAAGGCAGAACAATAATTTAATACTTACTGAGTAGAGAAATACACGCTCAATGAATTTATCAAATAGCATTTTTTAAATTAACCTTCCTGTGTTTACTATCCAAAGTAAAGACTTTCTAATAATTTTTAGTAAACTCAAATTTTTTGTAACGCAGAGCTGTTTTCCCCTGTTCACTTGTTCTTCCTATTTTCATCTTGTATTTTAACCGAAAAATATCTTTGAAGAGTCATGAATCTTTTTTGTCCCCAAAATCTGCTTTAACCCTCTCCAACTTAGTTGCCATGTATCCTAGCCCTCTTGGCCTATTCTCTGTTTATTGTTTATTTTTAAGAATTTTATTTCCTTGAGGACATTTTAGAAAGTTGTTAAGTTTGATAGCAACATAGTGCATCTTCATAGGGACATTTACATGTGTACACAATTTCATAATTTCCAAGAACTTTCCTACATGTGATCTCACTTGGTACAGCAAAGCACAAAGTTTGTTATTTTGAAAATCATGCTACAAGTTAGCCAGCCACTCGAGGCTGTTCCTCCAGAGATGCATGAATGTACTCCATGATTTGAAAGCTCAGGTCCCTAAGTCACCCAAGCCACAGCTTTGTGTTGTAGTTTGTATGCCTCGCAGGAGGTCACACTAAATACAAGGTTCAGGACTGGGGAGGAGTGCTGGGTGGATGCAGCAGTCTCAGTAATGTTCCAGTTCTGAGGTTATAGATCTCTGTATATATCAAATGTTACCTAATTTTTAAAAGAAAACAAAAAGATAACGCCTCACCTTTTCAGAACACTATTCCTATTTCACTACGGAAGAAACATCACTCTGCAAAAAATGCATCTTAGAACCTACCAATGAAGGAAGCTTTGAGAGCAGGGAGACGTCGCCAGCAGAAACAGCGCAGTGTGGCTTAAGACATTGCTGCTTCTTGTGCTGGAATACACGGCTTTCTTGAAATTTCTTCCTTAAAATGCTAGGGGTGAAAATTTCATTTCAAATGCATACTAACATTTCCTGATATACACTACTTACCCCTTCAAACAAATACACCTAAGCTGTAAAGAAGAACAATACAAATGCTTATGAAAACCCCTCGGTACTACAAGATAATTCACTGGAGAATGGAGGGAACTTTTACTAACCTAGAAATGCAAATAGAAACTAAACTGGGGAGATTTTATCATAATTTGTTTTGTCTTTGACAGATACAACAGGTGAATGAATGAATGAGTGAATGTAACTTGTCTTCCGATATTTAACTAATAAGAAAAAATTAGTAGTTATATATCAAACTTGTACCTACAAATAGGAAGTACATCTTCCTTGTAAATGGAACATGCTCAAATATATCAATATATTTGACAAACCCTATCACTGGACCACAATGCAGAAATGTTAGGAATTATTAATTAGATTTTAGACACAGAGATGCAAACACATGACTACTTGGAAAGATTTTTGACTATTGTAAATAAGTATTTTGCCATAAAGAAATCAATACCACATTTATAAAATCCTAAGAAAATAAGGACGATCATCCATTCTTTGCAAATCCAAGAAACGATTTAAAAATACTTTTAGAATTTACATGGAATTTGAGTAAAAAGATTAAGGCTACATCTCCAAAGAGAAATTGCTTATCTAACAACTACCAAAAAGCAACTGCAATCTTTGACAAGTAAACATCTCATGTATCTCTTCAACAAAAAGCATAAAATACCTAGGCATGTGCCTAGAAGTACCTCATTCTAATAAAATAGTAAATAAATATTATAATTTATCTAAATGCTGTATGCTTCACATGAACTCTTTGTGATTCTCACAACTCCACAAGTGGGGTTATTATCTGCATGTTTATTATTCAAAGCATTTCAACAATATTTATAAAAAATTCAATTTTCCTCAGTTGGACCTCAGGAAAATGAAGTCTGGACAATTGAGTAAATTGTCAGATGCCACACAGCTCTTGGAGAGGCAGGCTGGAAACCTCTGTCTTTCTTCAAAGCCTCTTCAAAGTCTTTCTATTCCCCACTGTCCCTTGATCAGCTGCACCAACACAAAGAAAACACATGCTGATGAGAGGACTCTGAACTGAATGTAGAGACATCTATGTCCCCACATGGGAAAACCAGACATGAGAAAGATATTTTTCCCCTTCAAATAATGTACAGATTTAATGTACAGACTCCAACCAAAGTCTCTATGAGACTTTCTTTTTGTAGGGGGAGAAACTTTTGGTTGGAAATGTTACCCCAAAGTTCACGGATATACCTTGACAGGGAGGGAATACATATGCCCATCTCCACCCCCTCTTTCCAATGCTGGCCAGACAGCAGAAGAACATTGTAAAAGCAGTAATTTCACAAGGACAAGAAAATTCAAGAAATAATGACAATGAGTGTACATATTTTTTAACTAGGGGCTTGATGGAGATCAGTCCCCTGATCTCCTGATCTCCATTAAAAAAAAATGCAAAGGCCAAAAACTAGCACTCAAAAAGGGGAGTCAGCAGGAAACAAGCCAATTCACATGACAGAATCATAGAAAGTTCTAGAACTGGAGAGGAGCCAACATAGGAGAAGGTATATATAGGGAAAACTGCCTCTCACATCCTCTTACCCACCCCAGCAACCAACAGAAAATTTATTCTCAGAGGAATTTTTTTAAAAGAAGCTCCAAAGTAAGAGGCACCAGGCACAGAAGAGGAGTGATGGACATTACTGAACTGCGCCATGCTAAGTGGAGCCTTCTCCAGCTCCCAAACTCACAGTCAAGCTCACATCCACAGGAAGAAGTCTGGAGGCTTCTCTGAAGAAAACAACCAGCTCACGGGGAAACATCAACAGACATGAAGACCCAAGGCCCCCCCACCAATGAAGTGAGTTCCACCAATTGACAGACTAAATCTCATTCCTAAATATGACCAAATAGCCAAGGATCACCAGATATTTGAAGAAAGCTTCTAACAGAAATTATAGAGACCAAAACAAACAAGCAGGTGAAAAGAACGTGGAAGAAACAGAGATATTAAGGAACAGAAGAAAATGAACAAAAATGACAAGAAAAAGCAATCATGAAACAGGAACATGAGTCTATAAAAAAGAATAAAGAGTAACATAGGGCTCTGAAAAATTAGATACTTCAATATATTTTTAAAAACCATTTGAAACTTTAGTTCTGGATTGTTATGATGTTATTAATTTATCCCTCTTATTTTAGAATGCTTTTGTTCACAGTTGTATACACAAAATATATAGTTTCAAAGTACATTCTGGCTTATCTGTGAGATTATTGCTTTCAATGCTTATAACTGTCTCACATAGGTATTGTCTTTCCTTGTATGCATTCTGCATTCTGATGGGTTTTAATGAGTGGTATAGGTCTTTGAACATTTTTGCCAGGAATATTGCATTAATAGAATATTTCCTAAGTATTTTCACGTCTCAAAGTATATCTTTTTTGTGGCTTTACAAACACTAGTTTGTCTACACAAAGTAATCCAGGTTCACAATCTTGGTGACTCTTGCTCCTTTGTCATCAGGCAATCAGTGGGTAAATGAGCTATTTGATGACACCGTTGGTTCATCTCTTCCATCTTTGTTTAGAGATTTATAGAATTTTTCTCTTCACCCATGAAATTAGGATATGTATATGTGTGTGTGTCTTTTTCAATATCTTATATTGGCTTGGGAGAACCTTTTCACCAGCAACCTCAAATCTTTCTTTAGCCTAGGTATATTTTGTCTTATATATCTTTAAATATTATCCCTTCTCCATCTGTTCCAATTAGAGTGGAGAGAATAAACATATGTTGGATACACTAAATTTGTCCTTTCAGTCACTTCCATCTTGTAATTCCTATTTCTATTTTCACTCTATGTTCTGTGAAAATCCCTCAAGTTAGTTTCTAAATCTCTAATTCAATTTTTAGCAGTGTTTATTTGGTATTTGTTGCCAATATCGGTGGGGCTCCTTCAGCAATCACATTTTTAATTTCCTTTTTCACAGCAGCCTATTTTTTTGGCACAATATTCCCCCCAACTCTCCTTGAAATTGCTGATTGGAATATTGTTCAATGTTTCTTTTACTTTAAAAATTAATTCTGTTTTATGCATTTTCCCTAACACTTCACATCTTCCCCCGACCCAGCTGACCTGCTGCTTTTCTTCAAGTGTCTTCAGTTAAAATTCTTCACTGTCTGTCCAAGTTCATCAAAGAGAAGTGTCAATCAATCATTTTTACAAGGTTTACTAAGTTTTCTGTGCCCCAGGCAGAACACTAAAGAATGGAAACTCTAAGTCAAGGAAACTCCAAAATAATCCTCTGAGATCATGATATCCTCCATGAGTGTTTGAGGAAGAAAAGGTGTAGCCAACTGCACCCAGTTGGGATTTTTTCCAAATTAATGAGATCTTTCTGTCCTTGGCTCCACTCACTTCTCCAGCCTCTGTCTTGGGACCATGGGACCATCTCTGCAGTCAGAGCTGTAGGTGCCAGGAGATGGCAGGAAAGGGCACATGAACTGAGATTTCTTTTCCTTTTTCTTTTTTTCATGTATTTGCTGTGCGAGCCCAGATTAGCTGGAGGCCCATCCAGGTAGAAGCCAGCTGTGGCCCACCCCTCACTTTATGTAGCAAGTTGTCCATGCCAAGTGAAGCCTGGGGTCTAAGCTGCAGCCCCTGTCTGTGTTGTGGGCACTGATATAGATGCTGAAATCCTTCATCGCTCACCCCCTGGCCCACAGACCTTCCCAACCAGAGTTGTTCTGAGCCAAGAATGTGGCAGGGGTTGGCCTGGGACCCCTGTCTTCTCTGGATGCCCTGCTGTACCTGTACTGGGTGGGGGATCACAAAGCACTGACTGGTTTCTTTGTCATTGTAACACCATCTTTAAAATGCTGGTTCAGGCTGGGTGCGGTGGCTCATGCCTGTAATCCCAGCACTTTGGGAGGCCAAGGTGGGCAAATCACTTGAGGTTAGGAGTTCAAGACCAGCCTTGCTAGCATGTTGAAACCCTGTCTCTACTAAAAAATATAAAAATTATCCAGGCATGATGGCGGGTGCCTATAATCCCAGCTACTCAGGAGGCTGAGGCATGAGAATCTCTTGAACCCAGGAAGCAGAGGTTGCAGTGAGCCGAGATCACGCCACTGTACTCCAGCCTGAGTGACAGAGCAAGAATCAGTCTCAAATAAATAAAAAATAAAATAAAATAAAATGCTGGTTCAGTGATGGTAGCCTTCCATGTTAAAGCAAATCTACCTGAAATCAATTGGTCACATGACTACACAGTGTTATAGAGAGTGTAACTACAGGCTTTGATAGAAAATTAAGTAAACTTTGTTCAAATCCTGGTTTCACAAAATACTACGTGAACTTGAGCAAGTTATTTTACTTCTTTATTTCCTTTTCTGTAAAGTAGTGATAATAATAGAGTTATTGGGCAGAATAATGAAGTAAGGCATTTAAAACAGTTCAGTACATTGCCTGGTTTGCTGTAAGTATAATAAATGTTAGTTATCATCATTATTTTTAACCACAAAATATCTTACAATGCAAGAAGATATCATGAGATAATATTAGACAAACCCAAAATAAGGGACATTCTACAAAATAGAATTGCATTGCATTCAGCAATGCCAAAAGCTATCTATGACCACTACAATGATTCAGAATTGCTTGAGTTTTACTTTTTTTTAATGAAAAAAGGGGTAAGAACAGTAGAAAACTAAAAGCAAAATCATTATTATTTGCAAATCATGCTATATAAAAAGTCTAAATAAACTCTATTGTATGAGTGCACTTATGTATAAAACATGTCTGAAAAAATTTTTGAAGAATATAACTGTAGATGTTTTTGCTATTTTCACTTTTCGTTTTCCAATAATTTTAGACTTATAAAAAAGTTGCAAAAATAGAACAGAGTTACCATTTATCTTCCACCAGCCATCTCTTACATTAATCTAATCTTACATCATCATGATACATTTGTCAAAATTAAGTATTGGTACAATACTATAAACTACTGACACTTGGATGTTTTACCAACATCCCTTTTCTGTTCCAAGATTCAACCCAAGATCCCACGTTGTACTGTGATGCCTCCTTGCTCTCCTCTAATCTATGACAATTCCTCAGTCTTTCCTTGCCTTTCAGGATGTCGACACTTTCAGAAAATTCTGGACAGTTGTTTTGTAGCATGACCCCTATTTTGGGTTTGTCTAATATTCTCTCATGATTAGGTTGAGGTTGTGTGTTCTGAATAAGAATACACAAAAGTGATGTGTCCTCAGTGTATCACATCTGGAGGTGATATCAATATGTCAACATGATGTCAATATGTTTTATTACTGGTGATAATCATCTCTGATCACGTAGTTAAGGGGGTCTCTGCTCTAACCTTATTATTTTTTCTTGTAATTAATAAATGTTTAAGGGGGAGATACATTGATACTATGCAAGTATTTTATTTCTCCTAAAACATTTACCTTTTAATTTTAGCATCCATCCATGGATCTTATTTGCCACAATTATTACAGGGGCGTTCTAATGGTGATTTTGTATTTCCTTAATTTCTTCTACATTTATCAATTGAAATTCTCCTGTAGGGAAGAACTGCCCTGACATTTTTGAGACCCTCTGACTTTCAGTGCTGAAGAAGACTTTGGAGTCTTCTGAAACTTCAGTTTGCCAGCAGCATAGACATCAGCTGAGAGCTTCTTAGAAATGCAGATTCTCAAGCCCCATCCCAGACCTACTAGATCCGAATCTGTGTTTTATCAAAATCCTTGAGCTACTCATGTTATTCAAAATTCACTTTAGTTCCATGTTATCAAGGGACTTGATCAATTGAGGTCAAACTTGAAGTTAGCAGCAGAGCCAGAGCACACCTGGGTCTCCTGATTCCCAATGCACTCTCCTTTTCTTACTTGTTTGATCTATTCTAAAGAAATCCAAAGCATACAGGCTTTGGACTGAGACTCAAATTTAAATATTTGACCCTGTTTACCTAGCAAGTTACTTAATCTCACCGAACCTCTTCTACCTACGTAAAGCGGGGGAAATATTAGCTAACTTTAAGGATCACAGTGAAAATGAGAGCTACTAGGTGGAAAGCATCTGGCAGAATGGCTTGGGCATGAGGACATGGAGATCTGCAGGCACATCCTCTTCCAGGAGGGGCTACAGCCAGGTGCTGGGAGTGCCATCAGCACATGTCTTCAGCTGCCAGCCTCTTCAAGCCTCACCGAAGGTCATGCCTTTTCAGTGGAGACCCACATCCAAAGACAAGGATGTGGAGGCCCAGCCATTTGGGCCAGACACAGAACGGAACAACACTGATGACCATTTCAGCTCCAGAATTCTATGAGGTCTGCTGGCCGTGTCCCTGCTCTGTTCTGTTTTGCAGCTCACCTCTCCCTTGGCTCAGTTCCCTTTCTGCCCCCTTCCTTCACAGATGTTGAACTCAAGGGCACTGTGTACATGCAAGTCCATTTCAGGGTTCACTTCCAGGAGAACCCAAACTGCCACATGATACAAAATAGTTTCTCAAGAGTTGGGAACGACTGTTGTAAATACCGCTATTATGCCTTTTGCGGATGAGCTTTGCAAATTGCCCACTATCACTAAATACAAAGTGATCCAAGTATGTATTAAGTTTCTATTAAGTACCTGGCCTAGTGCTCAGCTTAGGGATATAGGGTTTAGAAAAAAAATGCTAAGTGCTATCTAGTGGGGAAGACTGAGAACAAACTTGTCTGTGCAATTAACCAAAACATCATTTTGGCAAGACTACTGTGGTCAGTGGCCAGTCCCTTCGCAGCTGAAACTCTTCTGATATACACATCTTGAAACAGCACCAACTAGGCTGGAGAACCCTAGTTGGGAGATGGAGGATGAATTGTCACTCATTTTTTAATAAAAATGGAGAACTGACCTGATTTTAAACCAAATAAATTTATTGTTTCCTTAAAAATTGTTTGTTTACCCTTGATACAAAAAAGGCCACAGATAGATATAAGCCAAGTTTTGGACATCCAAATCATAATGAATATGGAACTGAGTTTCATAGCTCTGCTTTCAAAAGTACCTCTTACACATTTATCTATGCTTTCATTTCAGCTGTCCCGCAATGGCAAAAGAAAAACTACGCTGTGCTTCAGTTGCAAAGGAATGTGCACTGAAAGCTGAACAGAATCATGTTTCTTCAAGCAAAGGGCAAAATGTACTCTATGGCAATGTTTCAATTGGCTGAAATGTGTAGACCTCAATTCTCAATTATTTACTGTAATGCAAGATCCTTAGCCTGGAGTGTTGTTAAAAAAAAAAAAAAACCCTACATTCTTTCATGATTAAATGCATATTACCATTAGGAAAATCAGAATTGGCACATTAAAGTATTTGCCTGGGCACTGCCTATTATTCTTTAGCTCTGGCTTTGAAAGCCTAGTAAAGATTTCCTTGGATGATAGACAACTTTAATAGTCTTTCACAACAAAATTTAAAAGTACAAAATGTCCATTACCCACAGCTGGCCAGGGACAAGTTTCTCAAGGGGTACACAAATATACTGGCACACAAAACAGCCTGAAAATAGTCTTTAGAATCCATATGGTGCCCCCCCGAAGTGCCCAATCACCTAGTTCCTGTATTCCAGTGTGATGATCTTTACCACCTACTCAAGTCCTCCATCTTTATTTCTTCATGTCCACATATTCTGGGATAAGCACCATACACTAATAGGCCATGAGCTGCCTGTGCACAGACATAAAGATTGGCCAGGGTCCTGCTGCCACTGGCTCCGGATTAGCCTGGCACTTCTTCCTTGTCTGCATGAAGTGGGCATGCCCAAAGAAGCCTTGTCCATCATACAGCCTCTATTTCTCCCCTTCAGAAGCTTCTCTCTTTAAAAACATGATACCTCTGTCTAAGAACCAACAGGTGAATAGACAAGCAGTGGCTCAGAATTGTTACAGTAATCCTTGGGCAACTTACTAAGACTCTGATTTCCAGGTCCAACTATAAATGTTCCACTCCCTTTCTCTTCTTTTCACCATTTAAGGTTTGTTCGTTTCATTATGATTAATTTAAAATGTTATACACTGCCTTATAATCAAAATATTTCAGTGATGGCATTGATAAATATAATCTAGTGGTTTTCAACCAGAGGCAATTTTGCTCCCCATGGGACATTTGGAAACCTCCGGAGATATTTTTGATTATTACAACTGGAGTGGGTGGGGTGGGTACAGCTGCTACTAGCAAGCAGAGGCCAGAGATGCTGCCAAACATCCTGGAATGCAAAGGGCAGCCCCCAAAAAGAAGCACTCTTCAGGCTCAGAATGTCAGTAGTGCCAAAGTGGAGAAACCCTAAATCCAATACCACAGAAAATTAAATGGAAAAGGAAATTCGGACAAAGCAAAATTGAAAGCAAGATAGTAAAATTCTGTCACAGGCCAACAGTTTGCTGTAAATGGGGACAGATTTGACTTCGAGTTTCCTATCGGCCAATCCAAAGAGGAGACACGGGTAGTGGAGAGGATCAAATCTTCTATTGTAAAGGTCCCAAATGATAAATCCAGGTGTGATTTAATGGTGGCTGCTTCTCACTGCATACCACTGTGCAAGGAAGGGCCAAAACCCAATGCCATTCAGCAAGAACAGCTCTGCAGATGACTCAAACAGGTAGACACAAGTCAACTTCTCAGTTATTATTATTATTATTTTACCTGGAGGTGGCACACAGAAAACACACAGTGTTGAGTAGCCTACAGATCTTTCATAAAATGATTTAGTGCTCTGTTTCTCACATCCACACTCTGGATAACACTTGAGAAACAGAGAGTTTGAAGTTATCTCTTGTGGAAATTCATAAGAGCATATAGACTTTTCAATTAAGGGCAGAAACATATTCTCTAGACTTCTATAGCAGGAAGACACCCTGCCTCCAGAAACTGTTCATAAAGATGTAAGAAAGACATGCCTGTAATCCCAGCATTCCGGGAGGCTAAAGTGAGAGGATTGTTTGAGCCCAGGCATTCAAGAACCAGCCTGGGAAACATGGCAAAACCCTGTCTCTAAAAAAAAAAAAAAAAAAAAAAATACAAAAATTAGCCAGGCATGGTGGCACACATCTGTTGTCCCAGATACTTGGGAGGCTGAGGATGGAGGATCACTCGAGCCCAGGAGGTGAACGTTGCAGCGAGCTGAGATCACACCACTGCACTCTAGCCTGGGCAACAGAGATGGACCCTGTCTCAAATATGTCAAATATATATGAAAGAAAGAAAGGGCAAAGCAATGTTGATTTTACCAGGGAAACACACTCCATCAGTCATATTAAGGGGCCATGCAGACTACACTGAGTTCAAACAGCTTAATCCATAATCCAATCAGCCCATATTGTGAGATTCAAAAGCCAAGGAAAAATAACTTAAAAAGTACAAAATGATTTCTGTTGAGAGAATTGGTCATTTATTTTGGGAATAAAGTTGTAAAACATCTACACCATGTGTCAAAAGTATAGCTTACATATTTAAAGATTCAAATGTTAACAAAATGAAAGGACATGTATGTAGATTATTTATGTCTAAATTCATATAATTATTCACTCATTTGTTTTAGAAAGAAAAAGTTTTAAAAGTAAGCAAGAAAATGGTATGTAAAAGGTCGATAGATTTTACTACGTAAAATTTAATTGTATGGGTTTTTGAACATTGGAAACACCATAAAACCAGCATTCACATCTTGATGTTTAATTCTATCCCCCAATAAAAGAAATCAGGCCATCTTGAAGAAATGGCTGATTCTAGGACTGAAACAAGAAACAGACAAGATGAGTCTGTAGTACTCTGTAGTGCCAGGAAGTAAAAAAGTGCTCAAGAAAACAAAACAACAGACAAAGAAACAAGAAAACTCCATAATATGCAGCATATCAAAGGGACACAGGAGTCAATAAAAGAGGCCCCAGGCAAGTTCAACAATAACATAATGTATTATTGGACTATAATTGAAATAATTTTAAAAAATACTCCTGAGCCCATACGGACAAAAATAAGTGAGTAAACTCATCAATGGGGGAGAAGAGTCCAATCTCCCTTGGAGAAAAATTTCCACTTATGTGTGTAGGCATCTGCTCTCAAGAAGGAAGAACAGACTTCCTACTCCTTCAGTGTGAGCTGTGCATAGTGACTTCCTTTCAAAGAGCTCTGTATGGGAAGAAGGAAAAGGAAAACTTTCTAGAGGAGAAACTCAACAGATGCTACCTTAGCCAAGTGAATAAAGTCAACAATCGTGAGTCATATTGATAGTGTATAACCTTAATACTATGGGATGAAAAGGTACCTTACTCTTCAAATGACATAGCCCCAGTATCATTGTGAGAAAAAAGTCCCAATGAAGGGACATTCTATAAAATAGCTGACAAGCATTCTTCAAACTGCCAAGGTCATCAAAAGTAGGAGACCTCTGAGAAACTCTTACAGCCAAGAGGTGTCTAGGAAGACATGATGACTCAATGTCATTTGGTGCTCCTGAAAGAGATCCTGGAACATGCTGGACTTGCTGATGGTGAGTGCAGCAATATCATCATCTATGGCTAAGTGGCCAGAAGCCTGCTGGCCAGTGGCTGACAAACACAGTTTTAGCAGGTCAAATCTTGACCAGGAAGGTTATAAGTTTTGCTCCTGAGTATGCAGAGAAAAACTACCTAGTTTCCTCTAGACTTCTGAGCTGCAAAAATTCCTAACTTAATCAACATACCCATCCCAAGTGGCCATCAAATAAGGCAGATAACTCAGTCTCCCCAGTGAGTGTACATAGAATGGCCACATTTTGCAGGTTGAACAAGCAGTTGGTAGCCAGGAGGATCTTCTCTAAAGTCCTTTGGGCAGTTGAGGCCACAGCTGCATAAGGGTTCCAGGGCCGGATTCCTATAATCACACCCACAGCTTCAACCTGGGGAGTGAGAGCTGGCATCTAAAGGAGGCCTCCAGCTGGGCACCATGGCTCACACCTGTAATCCCAATACTTTGGGAGGCTGAGGTAGGAGGATTGCTTGAGCCCAGGAGTTCAAGATCAGCCTGGGCAGCATGGTGAGATCTCATCTCTAACAAAAAAATTAAAATAATTAGCTGGGCATGGTGTTGCACCCCTGTAGTCCCAGCTACCCAGAAGGCTGGTGCAAGAAGCTTGCTTGAGCCCAGGAAGTGGAGGCTGCAGTTAGCTGTGATCAAGCCACTGCACTTCAGCATCAGTGACAGAGTGAGACCTTGTCTCAAATATATACATATACATATATATATATATATATATATATATATATATATATATATATATAATAAGAAATAAAGGCAGCCTTGGTCAGGCACAGTGCCTCATTCCTGTAATCCCAGCACTTTGGAAGGATGAGGTGGTTAGATCACCTGAGTTCAGGAGTTCAAGACCAGCCTGGCCAACATGGTAAAACCCTGTCTCTACTAAAAATACAAAAATTAGCTGGGTGTGATGGCGTGCACCTGTGATCCCAGCTACTCAGGAGGTAGAGGTTTCAATGAGCCAATATTTGTACCATTGCACTCTGGCCTGGGTGACAGAGCAAGATTCTGTTTCAAAATAAAATGAAATAAAATAAAACAAAATAAAATAAAATAAAGGTGGCTTACCACTCTCCAGTTTAAAGTGTTACAAGGCCAAGCCCAGGTGCAGCTATTGCAGCACCCACCACCCTGAGCTGGCCTTAAGCTCTGGGATCTGTCAATTTCACACCCTGTGCTGCATCCCACAGATAGGAGTGGGTGCAAGACAAGCCAGAATCCCCACTTCTGAGCATGAGGCACAGGAAGCTATCAAGTGGGTGCTGAAATTAGAGTGCTAAAAGAACCAGTGTGTATGCATGGTAGATCCTCCAGGAACTGCTGTCAAATTCCAGAGGTAAAACAAAAAATTAGAAGCCACATAGGACAGACAGAGGGGCCAGGCCTGTGGGGAAAGAGATGCGAGAGGATAGGGGGCCAGTCTGCTGTTACTCTGAACTGAAACTTAGCAGGACATTGGCTTTGTGTGGGGAGGAAGCTGAACCAGAGTCAGGACTGGTGGGCACAGCAGCCCACCCTCGACCCTCGGCAGGGAGAAGGTAACTTCCCCTAGCCTGGTCTCCAGTGCTACCCTTCAGCGTGGTAGATTCTGTGCATGAATATATTTCTAAGAATTCCCTGTTTGGTGACGAAGCCACCCTAGAGGAACACTGGAGCGCAAGTAAGAATTCTCTCAGGAACTTGTTTAAAAGTGTGGATTTTCAGCAATATCCACAGCGCTGTCCAAGTCCCAGGGACCTGATTCCATTGGCCCAACTTCTGGAAGCTCAGAATCTGCATGTTCAATTGGCGCTCCCAAATGATGAGGGCGCAGGGTACCCAGACCTGGTGTCCCCCAAAAACCATGCACCCCACACCTCCATCACAGCCAGACCTCAATCTAGTTTTCACGTCTTCAGAGAATTTTCTCTATCATAGAGAATGTGGAATACAGGAAAACAAATGGAGAGCTAAATACAGACCTCAGTGCAAGCATACCGTGTGCAGGTTTTCAGGAGGAATAAAACTCTGAGGTTAGTTGCACCCAAACTCTCAAAGCCTAAATTAGAGCCAGAGGGAGGAATCCTGAAAGGGCTTGAGGAGTCCAGCTCACAGACTCCAAGTCACCAGTACACCCTGCTGTTAGCAAGGATTTGTATTCGTTTGGTTCCTCACAAACTGAGAAATTAGTTTTCTAAAATCCAAATATCTCACAAAAATAAGTTAAAACCCAAGAGAAATGTCAATGCTCTCGACTACATTCCAAGAAATGCACATTCTACGAAAACCACTGGCTCCAAAGGGCTCAGCGCCAGGTGCAGTTCTCTGAGGTAAGCACTGTGACCCAGCAGTGGGCCAGCGTGCCTGTGTCTGGGCAATTCCTGGACAGGTGGCTTCAGGGAGAGTCCAGGGCCGTGAGGGCGGGTGCCCTGGTGAGGCAACTAAACAGAGTTTCCTAATGACCCCAGTCAGTGGATTCGGGAAAAGAATGTCATAGCCAGAGGGAGCCGGCTTTCAGTCAGGAGAAACCTCACAATGCTGGCAGACCAGGCCATGGGTCAGCTTTCTCCATATCAAAGAGGGGTGTGATGAAATGAATGTCTCCATCTCCCCACAATTCACCTGTTGATGTCCTAAACCACCCCCAAACTTCCCTCCCAACCCCCTCCCCCCCGCCGCCCACATGGCTGTATGAAGACACAGAACTTCTAAGGAAGTAATTATGATTAAATGAGGTCAGAAGGGCAAGGCTCTGATCCAATAGGACTAATCCCCTAGGAAGAAGAGGTCCCTGGGAGCGCTCTCTCTCTCTCTCTCTCTCTCTCTCTCTCTCTCTCTCTCTCTCTCTGCTCCTGCCTCTGTCTCCGTCGGGCTCTGCACACATGATGGGGAAGGCCATGTGAGCAGTGAGGTGGTGGCTACCTGGAAGCCAGAAAGCAAGCCCTCATCAGAAACAGACTCAGTGAGAACCGTGACCGACCTCAGACGTCCAGCCTCCAGAACTGTGAGAAAACAAACTTCTGCTGGAGATGCGCAGTCTGTGGTATCACTTACAGCAGCCCAAGCTGATACTGCAAAAAGGGAACGTGTGCACTACTATCTAATCTTGTGGGAGAACACTGAGCATGATATATTGAATCACGTTATAATCTAAGACTACAGGATTGATCAGGATGCCATTTAGAAACTACCTTCAAAAAGTAACAAAAGAATATAAACGAGGGACCATGAAGGCCAGAAACGATGGATTCATGTGTGGTTCTTCCTGGCTGATGAGTGTGAGGGAACGGCATTACTTAAGCACTTAGAAGTGCCCTCAACCAATGGGGAATTTATATTTGCTCTTGAAAGAATTCACGAATAGCTCACAGAAGGATTTTTCTGGAGAACTGACAAGAACAGAGACAGGAGACTTAAGAGGGGGAGCAGTGACTCATCAGTCAGGAGGCACCTTTGTGGCCCCGGACCTCCCCACTAGTCCTGTGAGTCCACCAACTTCAGCTCTCCCTTCATCTCTGCTTCATGTACTGTCAAAGATGTCAGCATAAAAATAACCAAATTCAGGAGAAATGGAAAAAATTTAATGAGGAGAAATACAGATGAAATAGAACCAGAAAAGGATGTGAGAATCCAAAATTCCAAAGATTAAAGGTGAATGGGAAGAAAAATAAGAAACAAAATAATCAAAAAGATTAAATAAGTATAAATTTAACAATAAAGAGATGACAAAACAACTTAAAATGTAGTAATAGTCACATTATAAATTACCTTTATTAGACGTTTCTTATCTAGCTAGGCAC
Organism: Saimiri boliviensis; assembly: GCF_048565385.1. NCBI lineage: Eukaryota > Metazoa > Chordata > Mammalia > Primates > Cebidae > Saimiri > Saimiri boliviensis. Next base: position 113,478,685 of record NC_133458.1, read on the forward strand.
TGGGTTAAGAACTTTGCGTGCATTTTCTCATTTAATACGTATAACAACTCATTACCAAGTCCATTTCACAGACCAGAAAACTGAGGTTTTGAGAAAGGTTAAACAACTCGCCTAAGACACCTAGACAGGTACTGGTTGGGAAGGTAGTCAAAACCACATCATCTGATCCCCAAATTTGCCCCTTTTTCCAAAGATGAAAGCCTTAAAATGAATAATAAAATAAAGCAATTAAGAGAAATGCAACCAAACTTGGATTAAGAAAGTAAATTAAAAGATTAGAAGCCGAGGCTGGGCTCGGTGGCTCACACCTGTAATTCCTGCACTTTGGGAGGCCAAGGCAAGTGTATTCACTTGAGGTCAGGAGTTCGAGACTAGCCTGTCCAACATGGTGAAACCCTGTCTCTATTAAAAATACAAAAAAGTGGCCAGGTGTGATGGTGGGCACCTGTAGTCCCAGCTACTCGGGAGGATAAGGCAGGAGAATCACTTGAACCCAGGAGGCAGAGGTTGTGGTGAGCTGAGATCGCGCCACTGCTCTTTGGCCTGGGCAATGGAGTGAGATTCCATCTCAAAAAGAAAATAAAAAGACAAGAAGCTGAGAACAATATAAAATTGTGTTAAATTTTTGAATGAAGAGAAATAAGGGAAAATATAAAAAGCAGAAAAATTAAGAAAAAAGATTTTATAATAAAATTGAAATGGAAACAGAAAACCAATTAAAATGGCACAAATGTTGTGAAAACAATGCTAAAATATTAAATGTTATAAAAGAGAAAATGTGACATTAATTAAATCGGAAAACAGTAGTCTTTCAGCAGAAAACGGATTCACAGCACGGTCTTCCCAGCAGCACAAAGGAATATTTCCATGTTGCGTCTTTGACTCATCCTCCGTGCAGGGGGTCTTTTGAACATTTCTGAGCAAAGCCGGTAGCATTTTAGTGGCCAGAGAAGCTTTGTGGCAAAATTCCAATTTTACTCTGATTACAGGATTTGCAACAGCCCAGGCTGAGGTTTGCTGTGGTGCTCCCCATTAAACACTAAGCCTGAAAGATGTTCTTTGAAGAACAAGAGTTTCATGCCAAATGCATCTGGGGATGCTGTGGCAGCCCCCCTGGGATCAGGTCACTATTTCCCTCCTAGAGGCACCAATCACATCAGAGCAGCTCATGGCGGGGGCCCCGGGCAGTGTCTGCACAGCTGCACATCAAAACCCGGCCCTGGTGGAGCTTTACCACAGCAGCCTGCCAAAGGCCCTGAGAAGTCCTGCAGCAAAGAATCAAAGAAATCTGTTTCTCTTTGCTTAGGCCACTTTATCTGACATTGGAAAGCTCTCTCCCACCCTCCCCCGCCCCACCCCGGAATAAGCTCTGTTTTCATCCTAAAGCAGTTCTATGGAAAGCACTTTGGAATACTCTGTCCTAAAACCATTGCTTGAGGTTTTAGTTCGAAGAGAGAGAGAGGGTTTTACTAAGGCACAGAACACTATCCTAATTGTCCAATTTATTTAAAAGCAAATGTTGCAGACATAGTTTGAGAAGATGATGCTTCTATAGAGGTGGTAAATAGACCCTGCAGGCAAGTACATATCCAGAAGAAAAGCAAGGCGTTTTATAGCAACAGTTCAGAAACGTGGAAGAAAGGACACGACAATGAACCCTCCCAAAGCGACCCTCAACTCCTGCTCCCAGAAGAAAACCACCTGGTGGTTCCCAATTAATTTACAGGCAGTGCTGGAGCAATCTGTGCTTTAGAAACTAAAAAAGAAAAACAGACACAGAAACAAAACAAAAACTCACGTTTTTAATAAAGAGATATTTAATCAGCAGCATAGATTAAACCATTGACTACGTAAGTCAAGAAAACGTAAAGGTGAAATGATGTCTTCACCAGCATCCAGTAGTTCCTGAACAACTGGGTTATGCCAATCTGGGCAGCAGCAATGCCAACCACTGAGAAAACATCTTTCATTACCTCTCCAAACCGGAGGTTGTTATTCTGCTTTTATAGCTAGAGAAAGAGTTGAAAGTTATTATTCTGACTCGTATAGCATCTATTTATTGAACGTTCTTTTGAGGAATTGCACATTTAAATGAGAGAGATGTAAAAGAAGTTATAAACAAAGCCATGGAAATTATTTCTGGCTGTGTATGTCTCTTATTCAGTTTATAATCGCTAGAATCTTAAACAACAACAACAACAACAAATGTGTTGGTCAGAACAATATGACATCTAGATTTGAGCTGCATCTTTGAGAGGGAGTAAGATCTAAATGGGTGATAAAGCAAGCAGAAAGTGGCTGCGCATGGTGGCTCATGCCTGGAATCCCGTCTTTTTGGAGGCCAAAGCAGGCAGATCGCTTGAGCTCAGGAGTTCAAGACCAGTCTGAGCAACATGGTGAAACCTATCTCTACTAAAAATACAACAATTAGCTGGGCATGGTGATGCATGCCTGTAGTCCCAGCTACTCAGGAGGCTGAGGTGGGAGGATCATCTGAGCCCAGGAGGTGGGGGCTGCAGTGAGCCGTGATTGTGCCCCTAAAATCCAGCCTGGATGACAGAGCAAGACCCTGTCTCAAATAAAATAAAATAAAATAAAATAAAATAAAACAAAACAGAAAGCATTCCAGCATAAAAGATATCATTGAAAAAAAGTCCAAGAGCTGAGGATAAATACAGAATGGAATGTGTGGAATCTACTGATGAGACAAGTATCCATTTCGGAGAGAGGCAGGAAGGAAGGAATACTGAGGGATGATGAGTGTGGGCCTGGACCATTCAACCAAGGTCTCAGAACCTGATGCCATGGATCACAGGCAAGAGACGGCAGCTCCTCAGCTAAGGGTAGCATGACTGAGGCTCTGCTGAAAGCATCACCCTGGGATTGACATGTCTGCTGGGAGGGAGGGGAGAGGAGATGCAGAGGGGATGAGCAGCCGTGCTCCTTTGGTGGTTCAGATATGAAGCAACTGAACCCCACACACTCGTGGCAGCGGTGAGAATGGAAAAGAAGAAAGTGAAATTCCGGATAACCTCAAGGGTATTAAGGTGATACCTTTATGTCTCATTGCTTAACTCCAACAGGTTGACTTGGACTCCGGATCTAGTTGCTTAACTGCAAGTTTTAAGGGCTAGGGGAATTGAAATGTCATTACTAGGAGAAGTCAGACATTTGGCTTTGGGCATATTAAACTTGAGGTAATAAAGGGTTTCTCAGCTGAAACGCCTTGAAAGCAGTGGGATCAGACTTAGGCTGGGAACATCCTGAGCTAGAGTTGGCCAGCACCAAAGCAGGTGGGAGTGGACACGCGCGGACTGCGATGCTCCCCAAGGCACAGCCCTGGGAATTGCCAATGCCGACCAGTGCTTTGCAGCTCCCTGGGAGAAAGTTCTCTTAGCTGCAGTGTGGATTGGATTGCAAAACTGTGATCTGTTGAGGGGGTAATTTAGAAGAACACAGGCTGGAGATCCGTCTGTAGCCTACCACCCGTATTTCACATATGAGGCTGAGGCCACAGCCACACACCGCCAGAAAATGGGTTGTCATTCCTCCATCGTGGAGGCAGTGCTTCCAGGGGTGACCCGTTGTTGCCAGCTCTCCTTCCTAAGCAGTCTCTTTCTACATCTTTTGGGAGATGAAAAAACCTCCTTGTAATTTCAACACAGCTGAGGAAGGAGTGTGCTGTCAGCCCTGGGGTTGGAATCGGCCTCCTTCGGGAATGAAGAGCTAAAGAGCCCTGCAAGTGCATGTCTTATATTATTACCCAGGAAACAACCCCTGTTCTAGTCATGAGAGAAACACATATAACAGCTTTGGGAAGATACTTATTCAAAATAAGCCCTAGGAAATACGCCTCAATAGATAAGTGCCAACTAAGCATTAACATTTGGCAGGGTCTGGAGCCCGCATCTTGTCTATAGTAGTATCAGGACCCTCTGATTCTAGCAGAACCCACAAACAGGACTAGCTTCCCCTAATAATTGAGTAAATATCAGCCTGGATTGTTTTACTGTCAAAAGGTGAATAAACTGAAAAAAAAAGTTTCATATAGACAGGGGAGTGCAATTCTAAGGATTCAGGGAAAATCACGGTTTGAAAAGGAGCTACCAGCAAACACTGAAAATGTGTAAATGTTATCTATTTTGTATCCTGAATAAAATGCCATAAAAGCTTAAAAGGTCTTGTGAAATCAGGTGAGAAATGTGGTGAAAAATAACTTAATAATCTTGATTTCAGAAAAAACTTAAATTCAGAAATCAAATGAAATGAAATGCAAGTTGAAATGAAAAAAGATATAACTCAAATAGGGGGCCAGGGCTCTATCTTTCCAGCACGGATATTAAAAGTCATAGAAAAAAAGTCTGCTTTGGAGTGGAAATTCAAATTAGAGGTATCAAAAAGGAATAAAAAGCTCTTTAAGAATATGAAAGAATGGATCAAGGTAAAAAGCTATGCTTGAAGAGATGATAGGTGTAGACAGATAATTTACCTTTATTGGTTTATCAGAGAAGTTGTTTTGTTCAGACATTGACCAAACAAGCCATGAGCATTTCCTTAGTCAAGAAAAATATTTATTTTCTCTTGTGTGGCAAGAAGTCCACAGACAGATCTGGGGTGGGAGGGCAGCTACATGATGTTCTAAGGAAACCCAGACTTTAGCCCATCAAATTTAGTGTGTGGCCCCAGCTTACAAGGTGGCTGCTGCCACTCCAGCCATCACAATCACACTCCAGATCTAACAGAGGAGTAAGGGGTGAATGCAGAATGTCAGATGAGTCATCCTCCTCGACCCTTAAAAAGCATTCCCAAGAGCTCCACCCAGAAACTTCCAAATTTATTTCATTAGATTCAAATATGTCATATGACTACCCCCCTCCCTGTAAGGGAGATAAAGCTTTTAAGAAGAGACCATTCCCAAATTAAGTCATGGTTCTGTTAGTAAGTAGAAAAAGAGAGAGAAGATATTGGTAGATAAATAACAGTCTATAACAGAAATCAGTAAACATAAATACAGTAACATAGGGGAAGAATCAATACACAAAAATATAATACGTAAAGATTTTCCTGCACTGAGTATGCAAATCAGAAGTCTTCATGTTTCAGGTAAAGCCACTAAGAGCAAAAACCTATATACCTAGACATTTTAGCAAAATGCTCTGATGCATTTTTTTAAAAGTCTTAAACACACCCCCAAGTGGAAAACCAATCAAGATTATCTACAAAGAATTTAAATTTAGGCTCCCCTTAGACTTCTTCATGATCACCAAAGGTAGAACAATACGTCAAGAGTCTTTTAATGCCATTTCTTACAGTTTGTCCAAAAAAAAAAAGAAAAAAAGAAAAAGGAACAAAAAAAGAGTCTTGGGGAAAAAGTTACAACACAAAAATAATAGTCACAGCCAAAACAGCATTTATTAAAGAAAAAAAATCCTCCAAATATTGAAAGATTGAGAAAATATGCCACTTCAACACCTGCAAAAGCCCAGTGTGGTGGTGCATGCCAGTAGTCCCCATGACTCAGGAGGCTGAGGCAGGAGGATCACTTGAGCCCAGGAGTCCAAAGCTGCAGTGAGCTATCATTGCAGCACTGCACTCCAGCCTTGGGGACAGGGCAAGACTCTGTCTTTAAAACAATTAAATTTAAATTTAAAAACACTTAAACATAGATTTTTCCCAAAAATCTATAGATGGGAAGCTCATTCCATTCATATTTGAAAATAAATTTATTCTTAACATTTAAGGATGAGATTCTTGGGTTATTTAAAAAAAAAAACATAATTTAGGTAAGTGTGAATGAGGTAGAGAGGGCTTGTGACTAGTTATATCTTCCAAAGATGGACACAGCTGTATCTTCTAGCCTACGTGTGACAATGTACAGCTCTCTGTTGAGAAGAATTCTTAAGCCAAATCTAGGCTCAGCAGAAAAGAATGGCTTACAATTATTAACATGCCAAGATGGAAATCAATAAATAAAGTTTTCATCCAATACAGCATAAAAAGAAAAGCAAAAGACACTCATGAAAAATGTATTATTAAAAATATACATATATGTGAAAACCATAGATATAAGAAACTACGAAGTAAAACTAATGAACATCAGCATTCGATCTTGAGTTAAAAACAATAAAATAGACAAATTTACAACCAATCTTATTTGAAAAAGAGAGGGAGGAATAGGAGGAGAGAATAAGGGAAGGGGTAAGGAAGGAACAGAGAAAGAGAGAGAAATATAAAATTTTAAAACAACAACAAAAGAAATTAAAGTTACTAATAAACAGGACACTCAATATTTGTAAGAGAAAATGGTTGAAAATTTGAATTTAGAAAAATAGACAATTTTCTAGGAAAAGATAATTTGTCTCAACTAGAAATAAAAACTAAAGAGATCAATAACCATGAGATTAATGAATTGATTTATCAGATTGTTACAGAAAAAGGCATAAAGCCCAAGGAGATTTTCCAGGGAACAATAATCACAACATGATATTCATTTCCCAGCAGAATTTAAAAAGTTTATCAATTCATTTTATAAATTTCAAATACATAGTACAATAAAAATGCAGACTAATCTTATTTATTGATTTATATATAAATGTATATATATTTCATATGTAGGTATATCACATATAAAACTAAACATATGGAGTCATCACAGAATTTAAAAAATCATAGTGTTCAGGTTGGGTGTATTTGAAGGCTGTAAAGAAAGTTTAATTCTAGTAAAATTATTAATGTAATAGATCATTTCATTAGGTCAAAGAGAAAAACACACTAAACTTCAGTAAATTCCCCCCGAATTCAGTGTTTAGACATGATTAAAACACAGACAAAACTAGAAATAGAATCATCTTTCTTTCTTTTTATAAGAAACTGAAACAAATAGCCCTTATTATTTAATAGTGAAAAACTAAATCCAGTTTAATTAAAGACAAGCTCTAAAGAGAACCCTTTTTTCACCACTGTTATTTATTATCATTCTAATTTTAGTCAATTAGTTATCATTAGTTATAAATGTAGTCAATTTAGTTATAAGCACCTCCCACTCCCAAGTGAAGAAGAAAAGAAGCGAAGAAGGGAGGAAGGAACAGAGGAAGAGGAAGAGGAAGAGAGCACGAGGGTGGAAGGAAGGAACAGAGAAGGGCAGAGAAAGAGAAATACAAGCACTCAATTTCTTGTGTTAGAGATAATAAAAAAGGAAAAAAAATGCAGTCAATGATTTGTGTACACTGTATTAATCAATTCAATGTTTCTAATATCCACTCCTCTCAAAAACCAAAACCAAGTACATTTAACTTCAGTGCCCATTAACAAGGGAAAAGCTGAAAATGCAGGATTGGTCATTGGAGAGCCCAGCTGCGTGAGCTGGTCAAGCCACAGAAACGCTTCAGGTCTCAGTGCTCCCATCTGTAAATTGGAGTTAATAATACTTTCCACACAAACTTGGAAGGATTAAATTAAAAAAAAAAAATTAAGACCGAGTCTGCTCTGTTGCCCAGGAGAGAGTGCAGTGGCATAATCTCAGCTCACTGAAACCTCTGCTAACTGGGTTCAAGCGATTCTCCTGCCTCAGCCTCCCAAGTAGCTGGGATTACAGGCAGGTGCCACCATGCCCATCTAATTTCTGTATTTTTAGTAGAGATGGGATTTCACCATACTGGCCAGGCTGGTCTTGAACTCCTGACCTCAAGTGATCCAACCGCCTTGGCCTCCCAAAGTGCTAGGATTGCAGATGTGAGCCACCATGCCCGGCCAAGTAAAAATTTTATATATAAAACATACAGCAAAGTGCCACACTAAAGAATCAATACATAATAGATACATACATATACACAAAGTACTAAGTAGATTATTATATACCTAGTTACTAATAAAATACAGGTTGAGCATCCCTAATCCAAAAATCTGAAATCTGAAATATTGCAGTTTGAAATGTTTTAAATGCTGACCTAATGCTACAAGTGGAAAATTCCACAACGGACCTCATGTACCAGGTCACAGTCAAAATGCAGGTGCACCATACACAGTTGATCCTGCCTGCAGATGCTTGTTGCTGTTGTTTAACAGCTGATATAAGTATTCTGGTGAAGCTATTGTGTTGTTTAGTTACCCAGAACACATTGTTTATCACTGTATTAATGATATGTCATATTGTTTTACTGTTGAGTACTGAAGCACAAATAAGTGTAAGAAAATGATTACTTATTGTTTTCTTTGTAGCATGCAAATCCTGAGTTGGGAATGATGGTGATGTCAAACACCCACAGAGTGTCCACATGGGTGCCTGAGATAGTGACACCCTTGCTTTCTGATGGTTCAATATGCACAGACAGCTTCGTGTATAAAATTACCAAAAATATTGCATAAATTACCTTCAGGAAAAGTGTATAAGGTATACATGAAACATAAATGAATTTCATGTTTAGATTTGGGTTCCAGCCTCAAGGTATATATACTTGCATATATAAACTATTTCAAATTTGAAACACTCTGTCTAGGTCCAAGCATTTTGGTAAGGGATACTCAAACTATAATATATGCATATACAATGTCAAAAAATCTCGAGAAGAAAATGCATCTAAAATATTGCTAAATGAACACAGGTGTTTTGGAGTACCTAAAATTATCTAAATCAAAGTTTTAAAAAGTTGTCTTTATGGTCATAGAGATTTCCATATTGCAATGTACATAATCGGCCTTTCTTATCTGTAAGTTCTGCATTTGTAAATTCAACCAACTGCGGACTGAAAATATTTAAGAAGAAATTGCATCTATATGAACATGTACAGACTTTTTCTTGTCATTCCTCCCTAAACAATGTAACACCTATTTATATAGCATGCACATTGTATTAGGTATTATAAGTAATCTCAAGATGATTTGAAGTATACAGGAGGATGTATGTAGCTTATGGGCAAATACTACACCATCATATATCAGGGACTTGAGCATCTGTGGATTTTGGTATTCACAGGAAGTCCTGGAAGCAATCCGTCATGAATACCAAGGGACAACTGTATATGCTTAGAGGAAATTAAGACACTAATGGTCTTCCAGCTAGTCATTGCATTACAGATGATTATTTTATCCTTTATCCCTTTTGTTTTAGTTTTTCAGTCACCTATTTAATATAAGCATACATCAGAGATGTTTCAGGTTCAGTTTCAGACCACTGCAATAAAGTGACTATCTCAACAAAATGAATCATACGAATCTTCTGGTTTCCTGGTGCATATAAAAGTTATGTTTACACTATACTATTGTCTATTAGCAGTGCAATAGCATCATATCTAGAAAAATAATGCACACATGTAATTTCAAAAATATGCTAAGAAATCCAAAAATTACCTATCTCGGCCGTCAGCAAGTCACAGTCTTTTTGCTGGTGGAGGGTCTTGCCTCAGTGTTGATGGCTGCTGACTGATCAGGGTGGTGGCTGCGGCAGTTTCTTAGAATAAGACAACAATGAAGTCTGCCCCATCGACTGAATCTGCCTTTCACAAAAGATTTCTCTGTAGCATGTGATGCTATTTGATAGCATTTTACCCATAATAGAACTTCTTTCACATTTAAAGTCAATCCTCTTAAACTCTGCTGCTGATCAACTAAGTTTATGTAATATTCTAAATCCTTCGTTGTCATTTCAATAATGTTCACAGTATCTTCACCAGGAATAGATTCATCTCAAGATATCACTTTCCTTGTTCATCCATAAGAAGCAACTCCTCATCTGTTAAAGGTTTATTATGATATTGCAGCAATTTAGTCACATCTTCAGGCTCCACTTCTAATTCTAGTTCTGTTATTTCCATTCCGTCTGCAGTGACTTCCTTCACTGAAGTCTTGAACCTCTCAAAGTCATCCATGAGGATTGGAACCAATATCTTGCAAAGTCCTGTTTATGTTGAAATTATGACTTCTTCTCATGAACCTCAAATGTTCTTAATGGCATCTAGAATGGTGACTCCTTTCCAGAAGGTTTTCAATGGACTCCGCCCAGATCCAGCCGAAGAATCACTATCTACAGCAGCTATAGCATTTAAAAATGTATTTCTTAAATAATAAGGCTTGGAAATCAACATTACTTCTAGATCCATGGGCTGCAGAATGGGTTATCTCAGCAGGCATGAAAACAACATTCACCTCCCTGTGTATCTGCCTCAGTGCTCTTGGGTGACCAGGTGCATTGCCAATGAGCAGTAATATTTTGAATGGAATTTTCTGAGTGGGTTTAAATATTTAGTAAATCATGCTATAAACAGATGTGCTGCCATTCAAGCTTCATTGTTCCATTTATAGAGCACAGGGAAAATAGATTTAGCATAATTCTTAAGGGCCCTAGGATTTTTTCCAATGGCAAATGAGCATTGGCTTCAACTTAGTACCACCTGCATTTGCACCTAAAGTTTTTTGAAGATTTGAAGCCAAGGACTGACTTCTCTCTAGCTATTTCCAATAGAAGGTTGTTTTATCTGGGAATCTATTTTTGGCCAGGTGTGGTGGCTCATGCCCGTAAGCCCAACAATTTCAGAGGCTGAGGTGGGAGGATTGCTTGAGCCCAGGAGTTCGAGCCCAGCCTGGGTAACATAGTGAAACCTCATCTCTACAAAAAAATAATGAAATTAGCCCAATTTCATTGGGCTGTAGTTTCAGCTGCTCAGAAAGCTGAAGCAGGAGGATCACTTGAGCTCAGGAAGCTGAGGTTGCAGTGAGCTGTGATCATGTTACTACATGCCAGTCTGAGTGACAGAGCAAGACCCTGTCTAAAAGGAAAAAAAAAAAAAAAAAAAAAAAGGAAAATCTTTTTTTTTTTTTTTTTTTTGAGACAGGGTCTTGCTCTGTCACCCAGCAGGCTGGAGTGCAGTGGTATGATCTTGTCTCAGTGCAACCTATGCCTCCTGAGTTCAAGTGATTTTCCTGCTTCAGCTTCTGAGTATCTGGGAATACAGGTGCAAATTCCCATGCCAGGCTAATTTTTATAATTTTAGTAGAGTTTCACCATATTGGTCAGGCTGGTCTTGAACTTCTGACCTTGTGATCCACCCACCTCAGCCTTCCAAAGTGATGGGATTATAGGCATGAACCACCGTGCCCAGCCACAGGAAAATCTATTCTTTATGTAGTCACCTTCATCAATGATCTTACCTGGATCTTCTGGACAATTTGCTGCAGCTTCTCCATCAGCACTTGGTGCTTCATCTTGCTCTTTTATGTTTGAAGATGGCATCTTTCCTTAAACCTAATGAACTAACCTCTGCTAGTTTCAGACTTTTCTTCTGCAGCTTGCTCATGTCTCTCAGCCTTCATAGAATTGGAGACAATTAGGAACTTGCTCTGGATTAGGCTTTGGCTTAAAAGAATGTTGTGTGGCTGGTTTGATCTTCTATCCAAGACCACTAAAACTTTCTTTTATCAGCAAGAAGGCTGTTTGTTTTCTTATCATTCATGTGTTCATGGAGTAGCGCTTTTAATTTCCATCAAGAACTTTTTCTTTGCATTCACAGCTTGGCTAACGGGTGCAAGAGGCTTAGCTTTTGAGTTATCTCAGCTTTTGACATGTCTTCCTCACTAAGCTTAATCATTTCTAGCTTTTGATATCAAGTGACAGACATGGGACTCTCCCTTCCACTTGAACACTTAAAGGATGCTGTAAAGTTATTAAATGGCCTAATTTCAATATTATTGTGTCTTAGGGAATAGAGTGGCCCGAAGCAAGGAAGAGGGATGAGGGCATGGCTGATGGGTGAATAATCAGAACACACACCACATTTATTGATTAAGTTCATCATGTTATATGTGTGTAGTTCATGGTGCCTCAAAGCAATTACATTAGTAACATCAGAAATTATCGATCAGAGATCACCATAACAGATATAATAATAAGCTTAAAATGTCACAAAAATTACCAAAATGTGACACGCAGAAACTAAGTGAGCACATGCTATTGGAAAAAAAAGGCACCAATAGACTTGCTGGACTCAGGGTTGCCACAGATATTCAGCTTGTAAGAAAAACGCAATATCTGCGGAAGTACAATAAAGTGAAATGCAATAAAACGAGGTATGCCTGTATACGTGTTTTCATCCAAATCAATGGTTAGGTCGATTCTTTCTTAAAGGGCTAGTTAGGAAACATTTCAGGTTTTGCGAGTCTTACAGTCTCTGTCTTAGCTTGTCAGCTCTGTTATTGAAGCAGGGCAGTAGCTTTAAGCATGATGTAAATGACCGGCAGGACTGTGTTCTAATAAAACCTATTTATGAAAACAGGAGGCCAGCCAATTCAGTTTGCAGACCCTCACTCTAGATAATGATGTATATGTGTTATATTTTTAAAACGACATTTTTAAGGTGGTATAGCAAAAATCAAGTAAAGAGAGCAATTTTTCTAGTGGCGGGGCAGATATAGATGAGGAAGGTTTGCACAACGCTTTATGGACAAGAGAAAAGAGAACAATTATGGAAGAAAGGAGCAATCCCTCAGAATCCAAAGAGACTCAAGTTAGTGGGGTTTCATTTAAATAAGAAAGTGATCCTCCTCAGTATAGTAGTGAGTAGAAAAAAAAAAGAAAAAAAAAGTGAGAACAAACTCATATATATGCATACCTTGTATTTAATTGGATTTTGTCCCCAAAGCTTTTGGACCATTTCCCATGGTATGTTGAGGCGGCGGCTGGAGGTTTTCAGAATGACTGCAAAGCTAGGTTAGAAAGCAAGGTCTCCTGGAGCTCAGACTGAGGAGGAAGTTATGGGCTCACCTCTCCAGGATAGGACAGGACCAGCCTCCATCCAACAGAGACCTTTCCAGCATCCCCTACAAAGGGCCGATAGGCTCCACTCAGTGGCAACTTACGTAGTAAATGCCTCACTCCTCTCGAATAAGTCTGAGTAATAGAAAATATTTCTTGTTATTGAGTCAAAATCTCCTACCAACTACTTTTCATTTTGGACTCAGAGCAAGTTAGAAGGTGCCAAGCCTCTCTGCCACATTCAGGTTTTAGTTATTTAGAGCCGTGATCATGGTCTTTTTCCATTCATAGAAATCCTGTTATGGACCGAATGTTTGCACCCCCCAAAATTCACATGCTGGAATTCTAACTCCCAGTATAATGATGCTTGGAGCAGGAGCCTTGAAGGTAATTAGGTCATGAGGTTGGAGCCCTCACGGATGGCAACAGTTCCCTTATAAAAGATGCCCCAGAGCGCTCTCTAGCCCTCTTTCCACTAAGTGAGGATGCAAGGAGTTGGTAGCCTGCAACCCAGAAGGGGGCTCTTACAGACCCCGACCATGCTGGCACCCCAGTCTTGGACTTCCAGCCTCCAGAACTGTGAGAAATAAATTTCTGTTGCTTATGAGCCACTCAGTCTATGGTATTTGGTATAACAACCCAAACTAAGACATCTTGAAAGCACAGGTTTCCTGCAGCAGACATTGTAAGTTGGAGACTTAGTTATACTTGGTTTGGCCCACTGAGTATTGTAAAATTAAATTGAATAAGAAAAAAATCGTTAAATTATAAAAATTTCTCTTAAAAATCCAATCTTTCAGCTGGGCGTGGTGGCTCACGCCTGTAATCCCAACACTTTGGGAGGCTGAGGTGGGTCAATCAACTGAGGTCAGGAGTTCGAGACCAGTCTGACAAACATGGAGAAACCCTGTCTCTACTAAAAAAAAAATATATATATATATATATATATATATATATATATATATACACACACACACACACATATACACACACACACACATACATACACACACACACACACACACACACATATATATATATATATATATATATATATATATATACACACACACACAAAATTAGCCGAGCTTAGTGGTGCGTGCTTGTAATCCCAGCTGCTTGGGAGGCTAAGGCAGGAGAATTGCTTGAACCTGGGAGGAAGAGGTTGCGGTGGGCCCAGATCATGCCATTGCATTCCTGCCTGGGCAACAAGAGCGAAATTCTGTCCAAAAAAAAAAAAAAAATTCCAATCTTTTGGTTTTCTTGGAAAAATTTGAAGAACTAGTAATACTGTCAATAACTGGCTTGAAGATAAGGAGCAATCAGTGAGAGCTCCTGGCGACTCCCAGCCCCTAGCCCAGCACTGACTTTGAACCTCGCTTGTTGATGCCATCTGCCTGTACTCTGAGGACAGCCCTGAAAAGAGTTAGTGAAGGGTGCTGCAGAGCACGAGCCGCAAGCCCAGAGACAGGTTCCGCTTTTAGATTTAACAAATGTAAGTTCTGTGGCCCTGGGAGATGAGTACTCACAACAGGTTTCACTGTGTAGAAAACAAGTGGGTTGAATGGGACCCTGGCTTAGCTTCCTCACCCAGACAGCATTCTATGAATCTATAAATGGCTTAGTTAATTTTCAAATCTCACTGAGCTCATTGCCTGAAAATTGCCTGAAGTCATGAGTTCTACCTGCTAATAGCACTTTGAAAAAATAGTTTTGAAAAATAAAATATCCAGATCCCATAAAAGCCATTTGCAAATTCACACCAACATGTGCTAAATGTAAAAGCAAAGTGGTTCATTCTCTTTTGCCTTTAAAATGAAATTTCAAAGGCAGGAGTTCTAACAATTAAGAAAAAATTTCTACCACAAACTTTCATGTTGCTATAAAAATAGTGTGTTGATTACATCGTTTAGTAGACACAAATGAAGACTTGAAAAGGGTGGAGTAAGGAGCACAGAATGAAGGTTTTCTATCTTAGAGTTTGATGCTTTCCTCCAGTTCCTACCCACCCCAACCACTCTCACACCTGTAGATACAAGTTTGGGTTTAGATTGGTTTTATCTCTCTTGCCATAATCCCTCAACTTTCTCTATGTAGCTTAAATAGTTCATTCAATGCTCTCTCCAAGAAACTAAAACACATTCTAGAATAAGGCAGTAAGTGCCATTTAACTGAGAGCAGGACACAGACTTCTGGAGAGGAAGGCCTGGCCTTCTCCCTTCCCAGCCCACAGCCCACCCTGTTGGAAGGGCTATGGTACCGCTATTCCACAGCATCAGGCAGGCAGGAGGGTTAGGGCTCATGTCCAATGTGGTTTAGAAACATCTGCCACACTAGGCTCGTCCACCTGCTTATGATGTGCACCAAGCCACCCCATTCCCTCTGCCCATGGGTAAAAACCACAGAAACTTGACTTTCAGGCCAAGTCTGAACCTCAGAATGTCCCTTGACACAGATGTTCATTAAAATCCTTATGGAATATTCAGAATGCTCCCTGCTCCAGTAGATTCTCCAGATCCCCGGGAAAAAGGGAACTTGCGTCAAAACTCAGGGTGACAGGGGAGAAGGTTCCTACGGCAGCGGTCTCTCGGGAAGTGGACCTGGTGCCTTGGGCCTAAGGGACCTAAGGTCAATGACAGACACACTCAGTTCTGGTAAAATTAAGTTTAAGCCAAGAATGTCATGATGATTTCTAAGCTCCTGACAAGGGCAATGTTCTGTTTAATGACTGAACTGTGAGTAGCTCCGGAAGCAATATTGTAAAATTGAGGAGCTTGCTCTGTAAAGACAAGAAATGTGCTGTGGATTCATTCACCGTGGTAACAACCCCCAGCCCAGCATCTGGTACAAAATAGATGCCCCATGAATAGTGCAAAAAATAAAATAATCACCCTTAAAGGCTACAACTTTTTCAGTTTGCCTTCTCAAATTAGACGTTTCTGCATGGGAGGGATTTAATTCTGCTGTGTCTTTGGACATTTTCACCTTTAACCATAAGCAGATTATTGTCTACATTGAAAAATCCCACACACAAAAGAACTGAAATGCTTTTCACATAATAGCTCAAGAAATGTTTTTGTAATGAATAACTGAAAATGACTTGAAAATAATTAACCAGAAATTTAAAAATTACATGCATGTGTTTATATATGTTATATATGTGTGTATGTAATTTTTCTATGTATTTGTGTATAGATGTGTATATACACATACATATAGGCTTTTTTTTAGATTTGTGATTTAGTAGTCTCTTGGTCAAATTTCTCTTTAGAATCTTGAAGCTTAACATTTATTATACATATAGTGATATTTTTCTCCTTTTCTGGGAAAAAGAAGAAAATAGCAATTTGTGAATTTCCACTATTTTTCCCAAGGATGTCACATACACCAAGATCTGAATGTATGTTTCTAAGAAAGTAAATTTACTTTATTCCTGTGAGAGAGGTCTCATCAAACAGTTGGCTACTTGCTGTTGAAAGTTGTTTTTAAGGCAAGAGAGGAGCACTGCTAATAAGCCCCTTTTTCTGGGTCTCTGAGTCCTTTGAAATTCTGAAATTTCTACTCTTGCTTGTCTCAGATAGTCTAAAAATTAGACCTGGCCTAAAGAAGGAAGCTCCTCAGACACTGGTAAGAAGGTAACACTAGTGAGCATCACCTGGAAAGAGTTACTGGGCCAATTCTGCTTAGGTCTGACACTATTCATGGCAGAGGTGGAGATCAGGAGAAAGATGGGATTTGCATGGCAGAAAACCAGGCTCTACCTCTTACTTTGTGAACCTGGGAAAGCTCTGCAGTCCTCCGCTTTGCTCATTTACAGAACAAGAGTATTAGAAATTTAAGATGCCAGCTATGTACTTCATTCATTCATTAAATGGGTACTGACTGAAGAGCACTGTTCTTTGCCCTTGGGGAATCAACAAACAAAGAAAAATCTGTCCTTGTGGAGTGCACCTCTTCTAACTTTCTTCTTGCCTTTGTGGTATGCATTTTGTGGATACACACACACACACACACACACACACACACACACACACAGTGTATAGCATTCTAGAAGCAACGAAATGCAGACCTTCTCACTCTTAGGTTGTTTCTTGAGCTCATTTCACATTCAGAGAAAAAAGTACCTGCTGAGGCAGATACTGAAACAAATATTTTCAGGAATACTACGAGAAGTGGGACATAGCCCTTAACCTGGAGGTACTCAATATTTAGTTGCTAAAAGACAGGAGAGTAAAGAATAAGCAAATAATGATACTCTTTCAAGGAGAATTCATATCCTATTAGGAAACTGAGTGATGGACTCTGCTAGGATGCAAAGTTTAAGTTAGATCTTAAAAATGGGTCAATTTACAGTGGAGAGTCTAAGAGTATAAAACAGAATCAGAAAAAAGTACACAACTACAGAAAAGCACAGAGGATATTTGGAGAAATAGGAAAATGATTTGCTTGGTTGCCACAGAGGGTCAAAAGGGTGCAGGGGACATGGGCTGGCCACAGCCTACAGCCCGACGATGCCGGCCTAGGGAAGTGTGTACACTTTGGCCACTCCTGAGACCTTTGAACAGAGGAATGAGTCAGTGCGGCCCAGAAGAAGTCAGTGCAGCCCAGAAGAAGCAGAAATTGAAGGGCAAAGAACGGTTTTTGTTTTTGTTTTTGAGACGGAGTCTTGCTCTGTCACCCAGGCTGGAGTGCAGTCACGTGATCTGGCTCACTGCAACCTCCGCCTCCCAGGTTCAAGCAATCCTCCTGCCTCAGCATCCCAAGTAGCTGGGACTACAGTTGCTTGCCACCATGCCTGGCAATTTCTGTATTTTTAGTAGAGATGGGGTTTCACCATATTGGCCAGGCTGTTCTCAAACTCCTGACCTTGTGATCCACCTACCTTGGCCTCCCAAAGTGCTGGGATTACAAGAGTGAGCCACCACACCCAGCCGAGAACAGTTTTTATCAAGTCATGGCAGCAACAGTAACAACTAAGTGATTCAACTCAACAATAATTGAGTTGCTGAATGCTATTTGCTGGGTGCTGAGGAAGCAAAGACAAGCTCAAGCTAGCCTCTCTCATTAACTATTAGAGAACACCAGCCAGGAGAAAAACACGAGTTTCAGGATCAACAAAATGTCCAGGCAGACAGGAAGACCTCCAGCCCCTCCATGTAGAGGAGGGGAGAATAGCATATGGAAAAGGAAAGACGTATTCTCAGAGGATCCCAAGACCTGAAAATTTCATCCAAACTCGAATCCAGCAGCTTTTAAAGGGGTTTTATCTGCCCAAGCGTGGTGGCTCATGCCTGTAATCCCAGCACTTTGGGTGGCTGAGGTGGGCAAATCACTTGAGGCCAGGAGTTCCAGACCAGCCTGGTCAACATGGTGAAACCCTGTCTCTGCAAAAAATACAAAAATCAGCCGGGTGTGGTGGCACGCACCTGTAGTCCCAGCTACTCAGGAGGCTGAGGCAGAAGAATCACTTCAGCCTGGGAGGCAGAGGTTGCAGTGAGCTGAGATCATGCCACTGCACTCTATCCTGGGTGACAGAGTGAGACCCTGTTTCAAAAAAATAAAACAACCTTCATAGAGAAAATTCTGAGGTTGGATTTCAGCTAAGGAGAGCAGCTGTTACATCATTCAGTCAGTCAGCAAACATTCAGTGTGGTGTGTAATATGTTCCAGATACTCTTCCAGGCACTGGGTAAACAAATAGGTTCCTGCTCTAATGGAGATTACAAGTTAGAAGGGGAGATAGATAATAGAACATAAGCAAGAAACCATGTAACAAACTGTGTGGTGCTAAGTGGTATGAAGAAAGCAAGCAAGCAGGCAGATGGAAGACAGCACATTGGGTGTGGTCAGAATAAGCCTTTCTGAGGGTGTGATAAAGGGGGTCAGGATGTGGTGGCTGGAGGATCATCCCTCCAGGTCAAGGGAACAGTATTTGTACCTGGCATGTTCTAGGAAGAGCAAGGACAATCCGGGACTGGGAGAGTGGCAATACACGAGTTATGTAGAGCCCTACAGGCAAAGTAAGGAGTTTGGGTTTCATCCAAAGAAGTAACACAATGTTCACTCCATGAGGAGAGGGACTTGTGACTGTTCTGCTACATCAGTCACTGTGATCCTGCGATCCTGTGATCCTGCTACATCCCAGTACCTAAACCACTGCCTGGCACACAGCAGATGTCTAGACGGTATTTGTTGAACGAGTGAATGAGAAGACTTCCATTTTTAAAGGGCTCGTTTGGGCTGCTGTATAGGGAACAGACTGCAGGTGAGCAAGGACTACAGAAAACCAGTCAGGAAAGCTCACTGGGGCTTAGATGGGGATGGCTGTGCTGGATGGAGAAGGAGTGAAAAGGGAGAGAGATTTGCTGAAAGCTAGATCTGGGTAAGAAAAAAGTCAGGAGGACTCACAGGTATTTGCCCTGAACAACTGGAAGGACAGAGTAATCCCTGCCACAGACGGAGGACACTAGAAGAGAAGCATGTTTATAGAGTGAAATCAGGGATTACATTTTGCACATGTTAATTTTAAGCTTACGTGGCATTCAAGGGGAGATGCTGGGCGGTTGCATTTTCAAGTCTGGAGTTCTGGGAATGAGTCAGGGCTGACGAAATAAACTTGGAATCATGAGCATGAAGACAGTGTTGAGACCAAGAGAAGGAATTTAAATAGGAAGGGAAGAAATCTGAGAGCCAAGGCCTGGGGAATCCCCGCACCTGCATTTAGAGGTCAAAATTCAGTTGAGGTCAGTAGGGGTCAAACCTCAGGGGCCATCTGAAGGGCTTGAGAGAGAAGAGCCAGAGAGGCTGCAGGAACACCAGGAGAATCTGGTGTCCTGAAAGAAGCCAGGGGCTTAAGAAAGAGAGACTGGTCCCCCACAGCCCCATGGAAAATGCTGTTGAGATCAGCAAAACTGTGCCCTTATACTTCATGAGGTAGAGATGGTTGGTTGAACCTAATGACAACAGGAAGGGCAGCGATGGGGACAAGTGCCTGATACCTGATCGAGGTGCTCTCAGGACAGGCAAAAGGTGAGATGAGGCAGAAACACAAAAGCAGCTTCAAATAAGATGGTGATCTTCTGGTCGCCGGCTGCATGGTGGGTGTGTGTTGCATTTTGCTTCATACATTTCATATATGTTCAATGTGTTGTTTGTTGAAATAAAATGTCTTTAGAGGCTGAGATCACGGGAGTAAAAAAGGCCAGTGGGACAACCTTTTTGAAGCATGTTCTTTAAAAGGGAACAGAAAATCAATCATGGGGGATGTGGAGTCAGGGAGGGGTTTTGTAAATGTCATATATCACAGTACATTTGTATGCCAATTATTTCCTTATCATCATCCCATTTACATGCAGGTCCTAAGCCGGGTCATGTAGAGGGGACAAGAGCACAATGCTTGGGGGTGGGCAGGAGGAAATAAAGCTGGCAACAATCCTCAAAACAATTTCTTTTTTTTTTTTTTCAGTTTCAAAAAGCTCATTTCTCCAAAAATAACTTGTGTTCAAAATAGAGGGAAAATGTCATTAAGTAGTTTTAAGGTTTGATGGTAAAAGGAATTATGAATAACGGTAAAGAAAAAATGAGTCCTTTTGAGGATAATAACTTATTGACTATGTCCTGTGGTTTCTTCAGCTCATCTGTGTGTTACAGGAAAGAGGATGAGGAATCACTTCCTGATTGATTTCATCAGCTCTGGTACTCATGGCACTGAAGCAAGGTCTTACATGTTTGAAATTACTCTCCCATCTTTCCCCCACTTAACCTAGATCTCTGAATTTTAACAACGTGTAGGGCTGAGATTTCTGTTTCTCAAACTGCTCTGACTTGAATCCCAAAGCAGAAGCAGGGAATATCCATGCACGTTAAATGAGTGCCAATTTCAGGACAAAATGATTGAATTACAATCCCTGGCCATGGATTTTGATCTTTTTTTTTTCTTTCACACACATGATATTTCCCTGACATCTGTGCAATACAAATATATCTAGAAAGTGTGAAATAGAAAATCTGCTTCACTAAATATATAAAAGGGACCCCGAATGAAGTCTCCATGATGGCATTTGTCATCATGGGCACAGATGGCGTCCTTTCCCAGCTCTTCCCCCGCCTCTCTGGTACCGGCTTAAGTTCCATCCACTGAATTCTCCCTGCATATCACATGCATAGATGCCTGATAACACCAGGAGAGCCTGTCTGTATGCCATATCCTTATTTTTCAGGCCTCCATATGCGTCAAGCTTCAGGCCAATAAATCAGGAAAAGTATGGGTTCTGAATGAATAATACAAGCAGTGTACACCACTTGTTGCTATGGGAATCAGATGACCTAGGAGCTTAGTGATCTTTGTCATACATTGCCAGTAAGTAATGGCATTACTGTCATTCTCCATGTAGTGCCCATGTCACAGAACAGGACCATCATTTACCAATATCCACATATCCAAACACTATGGGATGGGATACATAAAATCACCAATATACTGCTTTGCTTCCTAAAATATTTAAAGAGGCTTTAAGACACCTAGATGCATTTAGTTTCCAAATGGTGGTCAGAACGTCTGTGAGAAAAGGAAGTAAGCAATAAAATCATTAAAAGACTTGATCTGCTTCTACGCCTCATTGTGTGTCTTAACCTGGAAAAGCAGTGATAATAAATAAACCTCAGAAAGTAGAAAAGCTTGAGCTGAGTAAGGAGGTTGTGAAGCTCTGACTCCTGCCTTTGGTGGGGCGGGGGTGGGGAGATGGGGGTGGCAGTGTACTACTGGCATACGGTTTATGTATATGGGGGATGTTATAGGAAGTTGGGTGGAGCTAAAGAAGTAGAAAAAAGGAGCAAAGTGAGGAACCAGAGAGAAACTGAAAGGGGAATTTGTTGGATGAATTGCAGGGAATACTTTGACTGTAAGAGTTATTCAGCTGTGAAACAAACTCACTGGTGAGAATAAAAATGCTTGGAACCTTGACGATTAAACCCCCAAATTCTAAACATTTTGTACATTTTGGAGATTGCATGCTTTTTCCACCACTGCATTCCTCACTGAGAACAAGAAATGTCACAAATCTTTCCCTTTCATATAGTAAATTTAGTTTTACAAATAAGAAAGGATTACTATAGAAATGTATAAAGAACAGCTTTAACAGAAGGCTCAAAGTAGTTATTAGATAACCCACAGGCTGACCCATGTAGCCTTAATTATTTCTTCTCTACATCTTGCCAGGTTAAATTATTTTTAATATTTTTCACCCTTCAATTTGCTCAACTATACACCAACAAAAATACACCAACAAAATACACCAACAAAAATAATCACAGAATCATGATATTAGAAGTGACCTTTGGGATTATTTGGTTCAACTTTCTACTTTTAAAGAAGAAACTAACCCTCAAAGAGGAAAAGTGACTTGAAGAAAATCCCACAGAATATTTCATACTGTTTTCTCTAAAAGTCCATGAACGTCAAATGTGCCGACGGCTGCTTTGCAGAGAGGACATACGGGTATTGAAACTTCCTGGTTTCCTAATATAGCTTGCCCTGTTTTTTAGGACGGAAAAGGAAGCAGGTAAATGGGAAAGAAGCAGGTGTCTGTATGTCTGTAAGTCACACCTGTTAGTCTAGAAACCTGCCTGTTGGGAGATTCAGTCAAGTTTGGCTGGCCCAGGAAAGACGGTTGTCTCTGGTCTAACTGTAGGTCATCTCAGAGGCACTTAACAGTCCTTCAATGTTGTTTGAGCAAATAATGGGTAGGCATTCCCTAGACGTGTCCAACATCCTAGCAAGCTCTGGTTGATAGAATCAGGACTTTGAGAAATGGTGGGCAGAAGGGTGCTCACCTCTTCTGCTTAAGTGTGGATTAGAGGACAGAGCGCTGGGGCCAAACACGTATCCTTCTAAGGCCAGAGCAAGACAGAACAGAAGAGTTATCAGATAAATTTTGTCAAAATGGATAATCCAGATCATTCGAGGAAAAAAAAATAATAACCCAAACCTACAGCATTTGGACTCATTTCTGCATGTTTTTCTTGTTTACTGAGGGTGGGTGGAGCCTCTCTCAGAGGCAGCATGGTGGAAGACCTGGATTTGAGTCCTGGCTCTCTGTTTCTCTTAAGCATCTTACATAACCTCTCTGATTCCCCCAGCTGACTCACAAAGTGAAGGATTCCCACCTACCCCCTGCCTATACAATTAAAGGGCATTTTTATGACCTGAAATCCACTCAATAAATATTTCTGAGAACACAAGATGTATCAGGCAAACTGCTAGGTGCTGGAGAGATGAATATAAACATGTCCTCGTTCTGAAGAAGTTCATCCCATATTTAAGAAAAGGAGACTGTGGCACATTTACAACTCAGATAACTGCAACATTATAAGTGCTACCTTAGGTCTAGGAACAAAAAGGCTATGGGAAAACAGGAGAAGAAGTGGTTAATTATGCCTTGTGGGGACTGTAATTTCAGGAAGTTATTTTGATTATAACTTAAAACAAATGAGTGCACAACTATGGAAAATTGTATGGCTAAGCATGAGTCAACAACCAAATACCTTGACTATACTTAAATTATAAAAATTACCATGAGAGCATGAAAACGCTGCCTGCCTGCCTGCCTGTTTAGAACAATCATCGCTTCACCCATTTTTTATAACAAGCAACAGTGCTAGCAAGTTTTATGAGGAACACCAAATTACATCAGAGAAAGTAAGTCTTATGCCATTGTCAATTACTGCATAGGATGAAACAACTATCTAGAGTGTCTCATTAGAAACAAGACAAAAACCAATTATTGGAAACAGCGAATTCTCAATTAACCAAGACAGCTGGAATGAACAACGCCACAAAAGGAGAAAACCTGTTATCCAATTAATTCAATTTTCTTCTCTTTTCCCCAACCCCCCACCAAATGTTTCGCTATAGTGGAAAAAGAAAAAAATGATCCGTTTGAATTGGTGAGTAATTTCACTTATGGGGAAAATGCAGACACTTGGGTTTTAAAAGCTGCAAGATATACAAATAAGCCGCAGATTCTATAATCAATCCTTGGTTTGCTTCCATGGTTCACGTTGTAATTATTTGCCTTTCCAACACTGAGTAACTTTTCTTACTCCTCTATCAGTTACCACAGAATGCAGGAACCAGAAAGGATAGAAACCAGCCAGACCAACTTCCTTTACCGTAAGGAATTAGACTGAGGCTTGTCTTTCCATATCACACCTGGCCTTTTAATATTTCTTTTGTTAACAATCATGTCAGATGGAAGCATAATAGAAGGTAAAGCTCAAAATGATCTTGTAATACATCCATCTTTGAAAGCCAGCGTGTGAAAGGAATCAAGTCAAATGATGCTATATACACAAATAGCAGCAGCTGCAGTCCCTCTGTATTGATGCATTGATGGGCTGTTCCAGCTCAGGATGTGGCCTCCCTACCAAGTCAATAATGTCACAATCTAAACAAACTTCAGCAATTTGCCTTCAAGAAAAAAACTATCCCAGACGAGAGAGAGAGAGAGAGAGAGAGAGAGAGAGAGAGAGAGAGAGAGAGAGAGAGAAATGTCATTCCACAAAGCAGCCAACTGCACTAGACTGGGATTACAGTGTGGAATTAGTCAGAATGTGGTTTATTAAATAAAACACTCTAACGGCCAATTTGCCTGGAGGTCTAGGAATTAAAATAGCGCTTTGTTTTTCCCATGCCACATTCTGGAGGAGGCAGCAAGCAGAAGAAACGGGCAACAGGGTATTCTACCACAATCTATCTCCCCACCAAACAGGCACGCACATTCATACCAGGGTGGGTATGTGGACTCTAATCCCTTCTTAGTGGAAAACACACATTTTAAAATGAATCCCCAATCTAGAATGAATTACCGTAATAGCCACAGCCGGAGCGAGTCCGCTGATGAGAAACGCAGATCTGGCCACCTGCTTTGAGACGGCTTGGACCACAACACTGCCGGGGTCTTTAAAGGTTGGCCTTTTCGGGTAGGGCATCTGCCCTCCTAAATCGCGTTTAAATCCCAGGAAAAGAGAGTAGATGCCTCCCTCAATTTTTGAACTATGCTGCTCTTGCTGTATCCATTTCTGCCGAACATAGCATTGACATCTTTTCAAAGAGAAGGGGGGAAAAAGCAAGGAGAGAATCGCACCACTGCAGATCCCAAGAGAAGTAAGCACAAAACTACAGCAACGTCAAACAATATCTTCTTCGGCAACTAGGAAAATGCCCACATGCTACCTGGTGTCAGCCCAATGCAGACTGAGGCGCGCGGTGCCCAGAACCACAGGAAGCCGGGCATCTCTGCAGCCTGTGTCCCTGCCAGCTCCCCCCACGCGCTGAAATTCGGCAGGGAAGAAGTTATGGTGCCCAGCCTCTGTGTGCAAGACAGAGACACCGCGCATCCATGGCTCTGAAAACCAGCCAAGCGGCCGGGACGTCAAAGCAGCAGAGCAACCAGAATGCCCCGGAACCGGGGATGGAGGGGCCACATTGTTTGAGCCCTCGGATTTTGCTGCATTGGCACCGCCTGGGAACGTAGGGGTAGCAGGAAGCGCACCTCCAGCCAAAAAAGGACCGGACGCATTTTTTTTCTCTCGGCGGCTCCCTCCCTGCCTGTCTGCAAGTCGCAATACGGTAGGCGACATGACGGGCTGCTCCCGCTAAAACTCAGGTGGCAGGCCCGGCTGAGCGGCGCAGCGGGCCGGGAACCTGGAGGCGCTGCGGGAGCACCCACATCGCGCCTCCTCCCCTCCTGCACCATCCACCAGAGCAAGGACCGGACCTGGCCACGCGCCCCTCGAGCGAGCACGGGCGAACCCGTGCGGACGCTCCGGGCGCTCGCTGGGCTAACCACGGGCATTGCATGCAACACAATTGTTCAAAAGCGAGCCCAAGGCGAAGCGCAAATCCAGAGCTTTGGTTCACAAGGGGTGGGTGTGGGCTGGGAAGGGGGATTACGTAGGTCTCTCCGCCCCCTCCCCTGACACCTCCTCGCCACTGGGAGGGCGCTGAAGGGCGGGGGAGGCGCTGCGAACCCGCTTGGGGGCTTCTTTGTTTCTCTCAGTGCCCCACAGGAGGGCCGGGTGCGCCTGCCGTACCCAAGCCGCGGTCGCCACCCGGGGATGCCGGTCCTGCCCGAGCGGCGGCGCGTCCCAGGCTGACAGTTGAACCTCGCGGGAGAAGCCAGAGGGTGGGGAGGAGGGTGGATCTCGGCCCGGGGAAGGGAGGGCGCTGCCGGGGCCTCGCGAGCGACGGGGAAGCCGCCCAGAGAAGGGCGGGGGAAAGGGGCGGCAGGCAGTGTCCCCGCGCGACGCCCGCTTACCTTGGCAGCCCTGGTCTGGGCACAGATCATGCTCCTGTCAGCGCGCAGGTTAGAGCTGGGGGGCGCACGTGTACCGCATAGTGCACCGGGAGCCTGGGACTTGCTGGGAAGGAGACCCCGGCGACTGCCGGCTCTCGCCGCCCTCCGGCTGCCGGGTGCCCCGAGCGAGCGGCGGCCACGGCTACTGCTACGGCGGAGGGGCGCGCGCCGCTCGACGAGTGTATGCGCGAGGAGGGGGCCGGTTCGGTCAGAGACGCACGGTGTTCCGGCTCCAACAACAGCGCCTGATGCGCGGTAACGCAGCACACTTCATCGCTTTATCCTCCCGCTTGCTTCCCCTCCCTCCCTGCCTGCTCCTCTGTGGGTACCAGACTCCAGAACCAACCACAAGCCGGGCTTGCTCTCATTAGCGCTGCCCCGCCCTGCAGCCTCCGCGCATCCCCACCCCCGCCCCAGCGGTAAATATATATTGATTCTTGTTACCGCCGGCCCCATCCTTCCAACACCCGGCAAGCGTACTGGGCAGATCCAGCATCAACCCCGGCTCCTCAGCCCTTTTGTGTGTGTGCAAACAGTGTAGCAGAAAGGATG
This sequence comes from Saimiri boliviensis, assembly GCF_048565385.1. Lineage (NCBI taxonomy): Eukaryota > Metazoa > Chordata > Mammalia > Primates > Cebidae > Saimiri > Saimiri boliviensis. Next base: position 113,505,334 of record NC_133458.1, read on the forward strand.
CAGTACAGGCACTCTAGGCGGGTACCCTGTGACAGGTGTTCTTGGCCTCTGTCTTACACACTTTCCTCTCTTACACTCAAGAATGCTCAGAGGCACCTTTCAGGAACCGTCCTATATTTGCACAACAAGCACACAAATCAAACATCGTAATGACAAAAGCAAAGGGATGAAAATCACCCCAGAATAGCTATTGTTGGGCAAGCCTAGCTTCCAAACCGGGTTTTCTGTTACACTGCACACAGTGTCAGAATGCTAGAACTAGGGACAGCCAACTGAGATGCAAAGAGAAGCGAAATGCTGGTTACTGTTGGTGGCTCGCTGCTCAATGTATGCATATTTTTGTGCATTTGGTCGACATTTGGTTTGTGTATGTTCACATAAAATGCAGAGGCTTTGGGCACATAATCTTTAGAGCCTGGGATTCTATGAATCAACCACATTCTCTACAATGCTGATTTATTCCTTCCTATTATTTTGCCCAGCATCTTCTCTATATGAGCTTTTTTTTTTTTTCACTTTCTGAGAAGTTATTTTCTTTCCCATACCCCGAACCCCACCTCCTCTAGAATAAACAAAGGCTTCACCCTGACTTCAGAACTCCTTACTGAAGACCTGAGTACAGACTTCCCAAAATCAAATCTCCTTCCCCTTCCACCTACACTGCACAGTGGCTAGTTTCTCCGCGGCTCTCATTCTACTGACCTGCCTCTTGGCGTCGATTTCACTCTTAGAACTGGAACTTTCCAGAAGTGGGAACTTCGGACAATGTGAAGGCAGCTTCACCAGCTGTGCCCCTTTCTGCAAGGAGGCACAGCCCTTCTCTTTCCTTATTCCACTTGGGGTACCCAGTCCTTTCCTGACAGACCATTTTCTTTGCCTGACAACAGTCAGATCTTCTGGTCAGATGAGCTCAAAGCAGACCACTTTTCGAACTTCAGCTACCAATCCACGCAGAAAGCTGTGCACACATTTCTCCGGATTTTACACTTGGATTAGTATCAACTCCTATATGAAGAAAACTCTCCGAGAATAGACTTGGGCAGGCTGTAGCAGTAAACAGCAACAGCAACCAACCATGTGATGTTTCCAACCAGAGACTTGAAAGAAAACAAAAACTCTCACATAAACCATGGTTTCTGAATTAGCACAATGTCACCAAACCATAATAAAGGATATTTTTTTTTTACCTCAACTAATTGCCAGGATGTTCACCTCATTATTTTCAGTGAATCAGCATCAACTTGGCTCAGAGATGTTTGCGCTCATCACGGAGATGACTTGACAAGTCGACATCTCTCATAGAAGTTATTGATGTGGCAATCCTTGTTGTGTGCTTTATTCTCCCCTGAGGAGTTGCTTTTTTTATACTGAAGACAAAAGATATTAAAGTAGCAGTACACAAAGTTTCACATCCTGAGTAGATAAAGAAGCACCTTGTAGAGCAGCTTCTACAGGCCAAGTCCAATGGCAACACATATAGACTCCTGTGTATTTTCCTTTTTTATTTTTATTATTTTTATGTTTTTGTGACAGATCTCACTGCAATGCCCAGGGTGGAATACAGTGGAGCAATCTCCATTCACTGCAACCTTCACCTCCCGGGCTCAAGCAACCCTCCCCCTTCAGCCTCCCGGAGTACCTGGGAGTAGGGGTGTATGCCACCATGCCTGGCTAACTTTTTTGGGGCGTGTGTGTGTATTTTTGGTAGAGATGGGGTGTCACCAAGTTGCCCAGACTGGTCTTGAACTCCCAAGCGTAAGCGATTCTCCTGCCTCAGCCTCCCAAAGTGCTGGGATTACAAGCATGAACTACCCGTCCTGGCCTATTTTGTTTTTTATTCCTAACAGTCCGCCTGTAGTCTGGGTAGCACGATCCTATTTTATAGAAGAAAGAAAAATGGTTATGTGAGTTTCGTAATTTCCTTAAGGTCTTGTTTCAAGCAGAAGACCTTGAATCTAGAGTTTGCAGATGTCAGCTGCCCTAACCTTAAAGAGAAGAGTATTTGGTGGAGAAAGGAAAAGATATGGCATGAATTTTAAAGCCATCTTAGTAGTCATACTTATTGTTTCTAAGGTACTCAAAATACTGTTATAAATAGAATATTAATAAGTCACAGTCCCGATACGCCCCTCCTAACATTAACCTTATATAATGGCATAAGGTGATGAAGGCATTTTGAGAAGCATATACAAACACCTGTGTTATCATAATGCCAATGCAACCATGTCTTCCACCTTTTGTAATTCGAGGCCCAGGAGGACTCAGGGAGGGGCTGACATGACTGCTCACCTGCTCATCTCAGGCCAGGTGCCCATAAAGACCAGCAAACAGAACGCCATTCACAAATGGTCCCTATAATACCGAGAAAATGATGACTTGAACCAATCAGGGGCTTTATTTTTGAGGACAAGCCTTCACCATGTCAGAAATGAGTGCACTATAACTCGTGGAGGAAAAGGACTGAGCTGTTGAAGCTGTGTGCAATATCTCACACAGTCTCCGCACAGGATCAGATTGTAGCCAATAATACAAGATTGTCATTTGGACTTTCCTAATGACTAATGATGGTGAGCATCTACTTTTCTGCTTATCCTCCATCCATCTATCATTTATTGTAAAGTGTCTGCTCACAGTTTTTGCTCATTTTTAAATGGGTTGTTCACTTTCATATTGTTCATTTTTGAGAGTTCTTTGTAAGTTCTAGATACAATGTCTTTGTCAGATAAGATTTCTGAATGTTTCCTCCCATCTGTGGTTTGTCTTTTCATTCTCTTAGTAGTTTCTGTCATGGGGTAGACATCTTTAAAGTTAACAGAGTTCGATTTATCAACTTTTATGCTTTCGGTATATCTAAGAACTCTTTTGACTAACCAAGGTTACAGAGAGTTGCGTTTTGCTTTGTAAGTTTAAGATTTTACATTTTACATTTAAGTATTTGGTTCATTTTGAATTCTTACTATTTTTTAGGTGTGGGCTATAGATGGTGACTTTTTTATTTGCTGGCTATTTGTTTTTGCACATGGTATGTCCAATTGTTCTAATACCATTTATTGAAAAGATGATCCTTTCTTGATTGAGTTGCTTTTGAAGCTTTTCAATAATCACTTGGCTATATTTGTGGGAGTCTCTAGATTCTCTTTGTTGTGCCTCTGATTTTTCTATCATTTTACAAATACACTATTTTGTAGACGTATACTGCCTTAAAATCAGGTAGTGTGAACCCTCCAATTCTGTCCTTTTTAAACATTATTTTGTCTGTTTTCATTTCTTTGCCTTTTTATATCAATTTAGGAATGTTTATCAATATCTACAAAAAAAATTCCTACTAGGATTTTGATTGCAACTGTGTTAAATTTATAGATCAATTTCAGAAGAACTGACATTTTAACAATCTTCCAATTTCTAAATACTTTTCAACCCACAAACTTAGCATTTCTCTGCATTTATTTAGGTTTCCTTCGATTTATTTCATCAGTAGTTCAAGTTTTCAGTATGTAAATTCTACACAGATTCTAAGAGTTTCCACATAGATTCTAAGAGTCACATTTTTTGGTACTATTGCAAAAGGTATTGATTTTAATTTTGAATTTCACTTTGTATTAAAGTATACTTAGGATTTGTTTTAATTAAGTACGCATATGCAGGGCATACAGACGTGGAAATTTATTTCTCCTGAAGAGAAGTTTATACTCACAGATCCCTAAAACAGGAAGCGTGACATACGACGCAGGGCCACAAGGGGCGCTCCTGGGTCAGTCAGGAGGCAGAAGCAGCCCCGGAGAGCATGGCTCAGAGCCTCTATTTATCTTTATTTTTATTTTTAATTTATTTTTTATTTTTTGTGAGACAGAGCTTCGCTCTTGTTGCCCAGGCTGGAGTGCAATGGCACAATCTCGGGCCCACCGCAACCTCCGCATCCCGGGTTCAAGCAATTCTCCTGCCTCAGCCTCCCAAGTAGCTGGGATTACAGGCACATGCCACCATGCCCAGATAATTTTGTATTTTTAGTAGAGACGGGGTTTCTCCACATTGGTCAGGCTGGTCTCTAACTCTCAGCCTGAGGTGATCCACCCACCTCAGCCTCCCAAAGTGCTGGGATTACAGGGGTGAGCCACCACACCCAGCCAGAGCCTCCATTTAGCATCCCAGGGGAAAGAATGGTGAGGCAGGGCAGGCCAGTTTGAGCAAGTCTAGGATTTGATAGATTCAATATTTCAGTGGCTGTGGGCTATAGAGGTGGTCTCTAGTCATCCTGTACTTGTCCCTGGGGAGCCTTAGGGCAAGGGAGATTGGCTTGCTGTGTGAGTTGGATAAAGGAGGTGGTTGTGGGCATGGACTCTGGATTGGTTGGTTTACATACGAATGGTAGGCTTTATATCAAACAACTTGCCCAACTTGCCTGCAAAACCCCTAAGATGTCAAGGCGCCACAAAATATGGAAAATAAAAAATATAACTAAAACTCAGTCACTGGTAGAATAGAAAAAAACAAAAACAAAACAAAACAAAGTGATTTGTGTGTGTACGTGTGAGTCTGTTTATTGTGTATCCTGTGACCTTGCTAACCTCATTTATTCATTCTAGGAGTTTTGGGTAGATTTCTCGGAATTTTCAGTGTTGTCTGTGAATAGAGGATGTTTTATTTCTTGCTTTCCAATCTGTATGCCTTTTGTTTCTTTTTCCCACCTTATTTCAGCTATCCTTTCTATTTATTGCATATATTTTTATTTTATTTATTAATTAAATAATTTATTACTGAGCTTTTACTTTATGAGAGGCAGTGTAAATATCAATTACACTAAGCCTGTGGTCAAGTTAAACATGTTCATACAACATGATGTAGGTGTTAAGACAGAGATGTATTGTCAGTGTGAGAGGAACAGCCATGCTAATATGGCTAGGAGGCCAGAAAAGCCTCCACTAATAGAGCTTTCAGTGAAGAGCAGACGTTTGTTGGGTGACTGAAAGACATCCTAAGAAGAAAGAAAAGCATACATGAAAAAGCAGAAGAGAGAACAAACAGAATGTACTTGGGAAATGGTGAAGAGTTCAATTTAACTGGAGCAAATAGAGTGGTGTTAGAGAGACTGGAAGCTGTGAGACATATTGTGATAGGCCAAACATGCCCTGCTCCAACTGTTAGAATTAATTCGGCAAGTTCCCAAGGGCCGTGTGCGGTGGCTCACGCCTGTAATCCCAGTACTTTGGGATGCCAAGGCATGTGGATGACCTGAGGTTGGGAGTTCGAGACTACCCAACATGGAGAAACCCCATCTCTACCAATAATACAAAAATTAGCTAGGTGTGGTGGCACATGCCTGTAATTCCAGCTACTCAGGAGGCTGAGGCATGAGAATCGCTTGAACCCGGGAGACGGAGGTTGTGGTGAGCTGAGATCACACCATTGCACTCTAGCCTGGGTGACAAGAGTGAAATTTGGTCTCAAAAAACAAAAAAAAAAAGGAAAGAAAAAAAGAATTACTTCAGCAATTAATGGAGAACCCTAAAGAAACTCTAAAGATTTTTAAAGCCAGGAACAGAAACAAGATTCATCATTTAAATACATAGCAAAAGCCAGGTGTGGTGGCACGTACCTGTAGTTCCAGCTCCTTGAGAAGCTGAGGCAGAAGGATCACTTGAGCCCAGGAATTCAAGTCCAGCCTGGGCAACATAGAGAGATCTTGTCTCTTTTTGTTTTAATTATAAATAAACGAAAAATATGTTGTGAAGCAAAATTTACAGTGTGTAAATTTTATAAATTATTTGTAATAATTTTAGATTATTAAGATATGTTGATCAAAAATTAAAAGTTTAAATTTAAAAAAGAGATGTTGATAACAAGTGTCGGATGAGGATGGCAGCTGGCTAATTTGCCCTCACCCACCTTTCCATCAAAATACTTATTAAAAAGCACAAGACAAAAGTGACACACAAGTATGAACTATGAATGCTTATCAACAATTTATCACATGCCAGAAAGATTCTCACGAATCCAATCAAAGCGTGTTTAGGCATTAAAACACCACCAGATCAAAAACAAACAAACAAACAAAAAAACGGGAATTAGAAACAAATACCTTTAGAAAGGTGAAGGCTTCATTAGGAACAGCAAGAGGGTGATGGTGAAGAGTACAGACACAAGACAAATCACCTGGGTTTAAAACTTGGTTGAATTGTTTACTTGTTTGTATTCTTATGCAATTTATTTAAATTCAATTTTCTCATCTATATAACTACTTATGATTTTTTTTAACCGTAAAAATTGTTGAGATTTAAGTGAGATAACAAATGTGAAGTTTACAGCATTGTGATTAATACGTGGTAGCATTCAATATTCCTTGGCTCATTCCATCAGTAATGTTCTTTCCAAGTACATTTGGAGATTTCAACATGCTGTAATGCATATGACTAAGTTTGAAAGTGTTTTGAGGAGAGTGAGATATTGAAATTTGTTTTTTAAGTTTTACCTAAAAAATTTTTGAAACCAATTTACACAAAAGTAAAGTGGGCAAAACGTACTAAAAAACTTTGATGGATGATTTAAAATTTGCAATGAATGCATGAAAAATTCTTAAATAGCCCTATGACTCAATTAAGTGCAAATTAAATTGAGACACCTTTTCCATCAATTTAGTTGTCCTCAAAATTACACATCAAAAAAAAAAATACTAATCAGCATGCAGTGAGATTAGGACTTGTATTTCTCCTGGTAGGAAAGTAAATCATTCCAACATAGCAGAAGTACGATTTGCATTTATGTCAAGAATCTTTAAACAGCTCCTGTGATTAAATGCAATGCATCAGTTAGTTACTGCTGCCTAACAAACCATCCCAAAACTTAGTTAACAATCATGTACTATTTCTCCTTAGCTGCATAATTGTATATATCCGCTACAAATTACTGATCTAGTCCAGGCTAAGCTGTTTTCAGCTGGACTCCTTTGTGTGGGCAGTTGGCAGGTTTCCTGGGAGCTGGCTGATCTAGGACAACTTCATCTGGGACAACTTGGCTCTGTTCCATGTGGTCACTCATCCTGTAACAGGCTATTCCAGTCTCGTTTTCATAGCAGTAGGTGGAGCAAGAGAGAGAGAAGTATGCAAGGCTTCTGAGGTCTGCTCTTAGAACCGGCACACCATCACTTCTACCATATTCTGCTGGCCAAACCCCATTATGAGGCCAGCCCAGATTCAAGTGATAGGGAGAGACTCCACTCAATGATGGGAAGAACTGCAAGGTCACAGGGTAAAGGGTATGAATACAGAGAGGATGGGGAATTGGAACCCCAAAACCCAACAGTATTGTCAGAAATAAAAGAGACAAGGCTGGGCATGGTGGCTCATGCCTGTAATCTCAGCGCTCTGGGAGGCCAAGGTGGGTGGATTACCTGAGGTCAGGGGTTCAAGATCAGCCTGATCAATGTGATGAAACCCATCTCTACTGAAATAATACAAAATTAACTGGGCATGGTGGTGGGCGCCTGCAATCCCAGCTATCGGGAGGCTGAGGCATGAGAATCGCTTGAACCTAGGAGGCAGAGGTTGCAGTGAGCGAAGATTGCGCCCTTATACTCCAGCCTGGGCAACAAGAGTAAAACTGTCTCAAAAAAAAAAAAGAGAGAGACAGAGAGAGAGAGACAAGAAAACCACACTGGCCAAAATCTGAGCAGGATTCTAACAATCACACCTTTGAAATGAAGGACTGAGATTATATTTTTGGACTATATATTACATGCTCTGACCTCTGGAATCTGGCATAGATCATACAATACCAAATGAGGTAGGCTAAAACTTTGAGCCCTCCTCCTGCCACATTTTCTTTGACCAACTCTGAGGCATTCACCTAAGCACACCAGGGGTCATCCTTCTACTGTGTGACATTTATCTTCTGATCTGGCTAAAAAAAGTCTTGCAATTGTCCCTCTATTATTTTTTCTATGCATCTGCTCAGATCTATATCTCACAGAATAGACATGATGGAGAACATAAGGGCCAGGAAGAGCTGCACTGCTCTCCGGAATGCTTAGTCACCCATGATGAAAGCTTTATGAGCTAAAATGGAGCCAGGATGAGGTAGGCAAGGAGTGAACACTGGAGCGGATGTACAGACTTAAATGAAGCATGCTTTTCAAAAACATTGCGAACTGGGTTTCCAGTTTAAATAACCTATCCTCCCAAAGGATGTATACACCCTACCACAATCTGTAGACCCATGTTGCCTGCAAGGCACTGAAAGTTAAAGGAAACCACTCAAGTCGGCGGTGAGGAGGCTAAGAATGTTCCTCTCACCGCACACTCCAGGAACCTGGAGAACTCTCTGGCCGTTTAAGGAATCATAAAATAAACAATTCAAAAACAAAAATGGGAGCATTATTAAAGAGAGAACATTGTTTTGAGAAATTTTAAAAAAGATCATATAGATGAAATAACTTTATGCTATTTTTTAATTTAGAAGGTATTTCCTAGATAAGTTCATAAAGTTGACAAAGAAAATATAAAAAGAAAAAAATACTGATGAAGGTAGAGATACAAAAAGAAAAGAGAAGAATAACAAAAATGTAAGAAAACTCTAGATAGAAACACAAATTAAAAATCAGTATTGGAGACTGACAGGGAAGAAAAGGTGCTGTAGAAAATGAACAATTGATATAAAAGATAACCCTGAGAAAACAACCAAATTCCAGAGGAAAAGGACAAGGAGATGACTAAGAGAAGAAATGCAAGGAATGTAGTACAGATAAAGGAGCCCCACTTTTAAAATTCTGTTTTTCCCAGGGGAACGTGGGAAAACTTGAACCGATAATAAAATAAAACAATCAAAACCTTTAGAAAAGCAAACTTTCCTGAGATGACGTAATCCTTGGGTCTGTAAATCTAAAGAATTCTTAGTGTTCAAATAAATAAATAAATAATCTTACACCTAAATATATACTAAATTTTAGATTATTATCAATAGGGGAAAAAATATACAAGTGACATTAAACATATAGGAAAAAACAAAAGGACAAAAAACTGGCTGGACTCAGATGTCTATTATTCATCATCAAATGCACTAAAACATTTGAAAATGCAAAATATTTTGTCAATATTCTATACCTTATACCTTACTAAGTTATTCAGATGTAAAAGCAATAGAAAGATTTCTCAAGGTATTGAGGAATTCAGAAACATACTACTCTTGCACCTTCCTAAAAAAAAAAAACTCTAAAACATACATCAAGACAGCAAGATAGAATAAAAATTCAAACATTCAGAACTACAACTTGTGTATTTTGGCTCTGTGTCCCCACACAAATCTCATGTTGAATTGTGATCCCCACTGTCATGGGAGGGACATGGTGGGAGGGGACTGGATCATGGGGACAGATTTCTACCATGCTGTTTTCCTAATACTGAGTGAGTTCTCAAGAGACCTGATGATTTAAAAGTGTGTCACTTTCCACCTTGTTCTCTCTCTGCTGTCACCATGTAAGATACACCTTGCTTCTCATTTGCCTTCCTCCATGACTGTAAGTTTCCTGAGGCCTCCCAAGCCATGCAGAACTGTGAGTCAATTAAACCTCTTTTCTTGGCCAGGTTTGGTGGCTCATGCCTATAATCTGAGCACTTTGAGAGGCCAAGGCAGGAGGATCACTTGAAGTCAGGAGTTCAAGACCCACCTAACCAAAATGGTAAAACCCATCTCTACTAAAATACAAAAATTAGCTGGGTGTGGTGGCTGGTGCCTGTAATCCCAACTCTTCAGGGGGCTGAGGCAGAGAATCGCTTGAACCCAGGGGGCAGAGGTTGCAGTGAGCCGAGATCACACCACTATACTCCAGCCTGAGCAGCAGAGCAAGACTTCCTCTCAAAATAAATAAATAAATAAATAAATAAATAAATAAAAATAAACCTCATTTCTTTATAAATTATCCATCTTAGGTAGTTAGTTATAGCAGTATGAAAATGGACTAATATAATAACTGAACATGGAAACCATTAAATATAGATTTTATTAGAACTTTGATAATAGAGTGACAAAATCAAAGTCAAAAAAAAACAATGCTCTTATTGAAGTAGAAGTTATATATGGAAAATCACGATAAAGCACAACTGTAATTGTGTGTTGATAAATTGGGTGGATAAGGACAAGAAAATTGATGGTTGGGTGGGAGGTAATGATACACAATAGTTCTTGTTCTGATTTTCATAATTTAAAAAATGTAAGTACTTAGTTGATTCAGAAAACTTTTTTGGAAAGCAGTTGTGGAGCATTTATTAAAATTTGAAATATGCAAATACCCAAGCAGTTTGACCTATGAGACTACTCTTAGACAAAGCAATAGTAAAACAGATAAGTAAAAATTATTGTGCACAAGAATAGCTATTGGAGTATTGTTTGTAATACAAAACCTAGCAAAAAACTGGGAAGGACTTGAATGTCCATTAATAAGGAAACGATACATACAGTCAAAGGAATTCTATGTAGCTATTATAGAAGAATGGAGGAGAGCTATATGACCTGGTCTGGACAGTTGTCCATATTTTATTGGTAAGTGAGAATGAAAAATTATAACATGATCCCATTTTTATAAATAAAACATATATGATTGCATATTAATAGCTAAACATCTCTATATTGATTAATGCCAATATAAATATATTTTATGTCTATAAAATCATAGGGAAAATATGGGAAAGACAAAAACCAAACTGTTAACAGTGCTTTCCTCAGAGGATTAGGCATGGAAGAGGTGGAGCTCTTTTAAACTATTTAAATAGTAGAATATAAAACAAAATTTCAACCATCTTTTCAATCCACAAAATAGAAGCAAACAAATGATAAATTGTATTTGTGGAGACAGAGAAAGATAAAGATAAATTCAATAGAATTGATGTCAAACATACCATTTGGCTCTAATAATTGTTACCCTATTTAAAATAAACGGCTTAAATTCCGCTTCTAAAATCCCTGACGTTAGCCAAGCATGGTGGTGCCCAGCTGTGATCCCAGCTACTTAGGAGCCTGAGATGGGAGGATCGCTTGAACCCTAGAGCTCAAGGCTGCAATGAGCCATGATTGCGCCACTATACTCCAGCCTGGGAGACAGGGCAAGACTCTGTCTCAAAAAAAAAAAAAAACAAAAAAAACAAAAACACAAAACCCTGAAGTAGATTTAAAAACAAATATAACAATTTAATTCACACATATGTATCATATGTATACATATATTAAAAGTATAAAGTAAATATAAGGAGATTAAAAAGGAAAAGTAGGCAGACTAGCAGACTAGGCAAAATAATACACTAAAATAGCATTTGCAGCTCTTGACAAATTCCAGCTTTAAACATGCCAACGAATTGCATAATGAACAATTTTATATTGATATATTAACTATTTTTTTAAAAAAGTCTTAATATTGGGTGCAGTGGCTCACACCTGTAATCTCAGAACTTTGGGGAGGCTAAGGTGGGAGGATCACTTGAGCCCAGGAGTTCAAGACCAGCCTGGACAACAAAGGAAGACCCTATCTTTACAAAAAATAAAAATAAAAAAATTAGCCAGCGATTATAGCACAGGCCTGTAGTCCCAGCTACTAGGGAGACTGAGGTGGGAGAATCACTTGATCTCAGAAGGTCAAGGCTGCTCTGAGTCTTGTTCACACCACTGCACTCCAGCCTAGATCACGGAGTGGGGCCCTGTCTAAAAAAAAAGAAAGAAAGAAAGAAAAGAAAAGAAAAAAAGAGTTTGTAAAGTCAGAATGTGTAGAATAACCTTTATCAAGATGTGAACAAGTGTTAAGTGCAGAGAAATTGTTGACAAAATTTTTGGTGGGGGAGACTTCAGTAAATCTGAACCAATTAATACCATATTGCACAGAGAAATTTAAATTACATACTTAGAATAACATTATTGGAAAAAATAGTAGACACATATCACGTTTTAAAACATCAAAGTTATGTTTGATTTTAATCAGCCAAGAAATATTTATGAAAATGGACTATATATAAGGCCACAAAGTAAACCTCCTGAGTATCTAAAATAAAACATTTAATACTTCATATATTATAATAGATTAAAACATCTTTGCTTTTTCTCACATTTTCCTCCCTAGGATAAATATTCTTTGACCCTTTCTTTCTAGTTCTTAACTGCAAAATCCCAGATCTTGCTGGTACATATTAGCCAGGTCCTGCACACCCTGCAGTGTGACATCTACTTTCTCTATCTTGGAAAATAGACAGTAATCACCAGTCCTTATGCTGAGACCTAACTCTAATTTAGCAGGATAGAGATAATGACAGAAGATCAGGGCAAATTTGACAGAGGACAAGCTTCATCTTGTAAGATTCCTGCCTCACATGAGCCTCTACGAGGCCTCCAAGCAAGGAAAACTCACTTATAGCAAAGGAGAAGAGCTGCTTCTGCTGGACTATGATTTTCAGTGAAATTAACAAAATGTCCCACTTTTAGGGTCCCATTCTTTTCCTACCAGGGACCTAACTTTGACATAGGCAACCTATCAAGGCTGTGCATTCAGTCTCTTTTGCAGTTTTACCACGCTCTGACAATAAGATTTTCACCAGAGTCTGCCCTGTCAGTGAAAGATGTAAGGATTTCCCACAGCCCTGTCACAGAGACCTTCTGGCTTTTTAACATGCTGGAAGTGGATAGTTAGCTGATCTAAGCCTGTCACTTTCTCTGGCAAAGGATTCCAAAGCAATTAGGAAAACCCACTCAGGATGTCACTCCCTATGCACCTACAAAGATAGGGTTATAAATTATTTTGTTTTATTGCCAACAACACGCATCCAAAAGGGCATCCTTTTTCAGTTACCTGATGTTTACTCAAATAATGGTAGGCATTGAATATTTATTTGAGTCACTGAAAAAAGATGCCTTTTTAGATGTGTGTTATTGACAATATACACATCTAAAGGTCATCTGGGACCTTTCTACATGGTAGTTCTTGATAGCTTCATGATCAGCTCCAGCGTTCTAATTCCATGCTCTGGGGAAGTCCCAAACCTGCTAGCGAGTTATTTGAATTCCTGGTGTGCTCATATTCTCACAATCATCTCTGACCCTGGACTACTGCTGCTTGCTATTGCAATGCATTGTGTTGACACAGATGTGATGCTGTAGGATGCCCCGGTTACCCCCACTTCCTTTCTTTGTCCTGACCAAGAATGACAGAGTACTTTGACTGCTCTGTGACCCAGCCAGCTGCATGATTTCCTCTGCAGGCTTGAACCAAAGTGCCTTGACTATTCCCAGGCACTGATAACGCTGTCTAGGCTTTTGCTCAAAACACTGAAAGACCAACCATCTTGCTAAACCTGTAGAAACTAGCCCCAGCCTGAGCCAAATTCCTTAAACCCTCAAATACACTCCATAACCTGACCCCTAGCCTAGCCTATTATTGACATACCTGTGTAGGACGTCTTTTGTCTCACTGTCCATTGGAGAATGCTACAGCCCTGTTTATGTAAGTTCTCCTAATACGTTCTTTGGACTGAGTACCCTGGCATTTGGTGCTTCTTTCTTTTGGAATCTCAAAGGGCCCCATCTTGGGATGGTTTGGGGCATTTTCTTGAGGGAAAACTTCACTACCACTGCTTTTGGGATGAATCCAGCTGCAGGTTCAGCCAGACAGAACAGATACTGTTCTTTACCTACCCAAAAAGGAAAAAAAAAAATGACAAACTACACACGGAGGTATTTCTGGATGTTTGGGAGTAGGTTGTCGGGGAGGGGAGATGACATAGCAAATGTTTACTGACTCAAAATCTAATCATGTGTTGTTAAAACTTTCTCCATCATCTGGCCACTGTAGCTTTGCCCCATCTCACGACTTCTTCCCTCTCCTCTGGTCTTAACTTCCTCCCACTAAGATGCCTTGGAAACCAAAATAGTTGTTCCTGCTTATTTTTATGAAGAGATAAGCTTTCCCCTAACTCTTCTCCCAAGCTTTTCCACACATACCATTCAGCCCAGCAGAAAGGTGCTGCTGTTCACCTCAAGTCACTTCTGTTGTCAAATACAGATCATAAATAATAAAACTTGTTATTCTCTTATACTTTCCTAATTTTTACTCATTGTTATCGCCTGTAGTCTCAGAGTGCCTAATGCTACTGCTTTTACAAAGATGCAAGAACTCTTCTAATGTCAAGATCTATTTCTCCCAAGGTAAAAATTTTTACTCACATCCTGCCATGCTTTATTGCCTTATGTAGATCTAAAGTCCAGTCCCCTCCCCGCCCCCCTTTTTTTTAACTATTCTCAGTAGGAGTGGCTCATATATATACAGGTGTGTTTTTCACCTTCTTTTTCTCAGTTTCCTCATTCAAAAATGGGTATAATAATGTCTTCATTAGTTAATTATGAGAATTCAACAAAATAAATATATGTAGGCACTTAGTGTCTGCTTACCACAAATAAGTTTCTAATATATGCCAATCATTCTGTTTTCATTATAATTTAGAATCCCCCAGTTGCCAAAAAAGTATAACATAATGCAGCAGAATGTCACTGATGTCAACAAGTGGCAGAACAAGGGTTGTTTGAAAAACTTCACTGTTAGTTTAAAATAGCACTTATTACAAAGTACTCCCATACCCTCCAGTCCCATGTCTTATCTTTTTGTTTTTGTTTTTGTTTGTTCGTTTGTTTGTTTTGAGGCAGAGTCTTGCTCTGTCACCCAGGCTGGAGTACAGTGGCGCGATCTCGGCTGGCTACAACCTCTACCTCCCGGGTTCAAGCAATTCTCCTACTTCAGCCTCCCAAGTAGCTGGGATTACAGGCATACACCACCACAGCAGGCTAATTTTTGTATTTTTAGTAGAGACGGGGTTTCACCATGTTGGCCAGGCTGGTCCTGACCTCGGGTGACCTACCCGCCTCGACCTCCCAAAGTGTTGGGTTGTGTTTTTTCATATAAGACTCTATGCCATACTTAATTTATTACCTCTCCAGCTAAAGACTAGCAAAATAGACTGAGTCTCATATTTTTCTACACATACACACACACATGCGCTCATGCATGCGTGTGCACACACACACACATGAGATCCATGTGACATCTTTCCAGCCATGCCTGCATTCCATCCAGATTTTAGAGCTTCCTGTTGGACATAAAGCTCATTTGTGAAATCCCATTCGTACTCTGGTAGAGTCATAATGGGGAGCCATTTTCCTCTTTTTCTTTGGCTTCAAGAAGTGACTTAAGCTCAACATTTGTCTTAGTCAAATGGGTAAGGCAAGCAATGTGTCTTAAATAGCATTCTTATAATTAGAAATATGCATGCATAGATGAATTTTGGAATTTGTGCCTTTTTTTCCCTGAAGAGCATAATTATCTAAAATCTGGGGGGAAATAATTTGTGTTCACACCACCTTTTTGAAAAACACAAAAGAAGTCTAAACAAGCATTCTTGTTTTCTTAATTTTCACTTTGCAACCTAAATTTTGTAAGTTGGGTATAAATACAAAATGTAAATGGTAAGAAAAACTAGACAAATTTTTTGTCACCTGTATAATGGAGAAATCAATACTCAAAGAACAATGACAAAGCAATGAGTAAAAGGAATAATCCATTAGAGAAAGAAACAAAAAGAACAAACTAGTTGTGAAAGAAGAATTACAAGTGACCAAGAAACATTAAAAAAATGTTATACTAGTAATCTAAGATAAGCAAATTTAAGATAATGATGGGTCTTAATAAAAGTTTTAAGACTAGTGTATTAGTTGGTTCTCACATTGCTATAAAGAACTACTTGAGACTGGGCAATTTACAAAGAAAAGAGGGGTAATTTATAAAGAAAAGAGGTGTAATTGACTCACAGTTCCACAGGCTTTACAGGAAGCATGGCTGGGGAGGCCTCAGGAAACCTAAAATTATGGTGGAAGGGGAAGGGGAAGGAGGCACATTCTACAAGGCTGGAGCAGGAGGAAGAGAGATCCAACTGGGAGGCGCTACACACTTTAAATAACAACCAGATCTCGTGAGAACTGTATCATGAGACAGCCCTAGGAGGATGGTGCTAAATGATTAGAAACCACCCCCGTGATCCAGTGACCTCTCATCAGACCCTATCTCCAACATTTCAAATTACAATTCAACATAAGATTTGGGTGGGGACACAGAGCCAAACCATGCAGTAGTAAGAAGTGGTGAAAGAGCAGAGCAAACAGTTTACTCTGTAACTGACTGTGAACAATCAGTTGAGGTAACCTACTACCTTCAGACCAGCCGGATCTTTTTTTCTAAGAAATTTGTGGATACTAATGATAAAGTAAACAAAAGTACCTGATTTTGGTGATGGTGCTGGAATACTACTACTCTCTTACAGCACAGAAAATGAGGATGAGTTGATTTAAACTTTGTAGAAGGCAAACTGTAAATGCTTTTAAAACCTTATCCTTTGACTCAAAAATTACTCTTATAGGAATTTATCTTAGAAAGTTATCTAAGAAATATTTCCATATTTATTTCTAGTGATGCTAAGGGGGTATTTTTTATAACTGAAAAAAAATTATAAATTACCCACAAAAACAAAGTAGTACATTTGTTCAGGTAATATGGTATATTATTCAAATGTGCTATTATACAGAAATTAACAATGATATTGTAGAAAGATTATGAATGATATGGAAAAATATTTATAGCATTTTAAGGGACAAAAAATTTAGAAAACTATGTGTTTTTTTCTTAACACAATTCAAACATTCATAATTCTTCAAATTTCTTATCTAACACAGTTTCCTTATTCACAGGTTTTCAACTTTTATTTAAAAGGAAAAAATCCTGCCTTTAAAGCAAGCTTATCCAATCCATGGCCTGTGGGCCACATGCAGTCCAGGATGGCTTTGAATTCAGCCCAACACAAATCTGTAAACTTTCTTAACAATTATGAGATTTTTTTTCCGATTTTTTTTTTCCAGCTCATCAGCTATCATTGGTGTTAGTGTATTTTATGGGTGGCCCAAGACAGTGTGGCCAGAAAAGCCAAAAGATTGGAAACCCCTGTTTTAAAGTAAAGATAGGACCTCTCTCAACTTCTATCATGACACCTACAAGATTCTTGACTTACAGCCATGGCTGCTTCATATTCTCATTCTTTCTTTCTCTCTCTCTCTCTCTCTCTCTCTCTCTCTCTCTCTTTCTCTCTCTCTCTCTCTGTCTGTCTGTCTGTCTTTCGACCGTGAAAATGTACTCCCTCATCTATTCCAAGCTCATCACCTGGGATTCTGGGAGCAATCTGACCCCCTGTAATAAATGAAGGGCAGAATTCAAATGGGGACTCATATATTGTGTGTGTAAACAATTTAAAGTTAGAATTCAAGCTAACTGTCATGTAAAATATGTTTAATACTCTTGATGAACAAATATGCCTTCCTAAGACTTGGAAAACCAAATTGAAAATCAAATTCTTGTGAAGTTCTGAGCTGAACAAGGTGGGTGCTGGGATGGCTGGCCCTAGCTTCGCCTCACCCTGCCCTCCTTCTCTTCCGACCTCAGGCTCCATCCCACACTGAAGGGACCTCTCCTGCAGGTACAAGCTCTGTGCAACCCCCAAAACAGTCACCTTTAATCTCCCTTCCACCTTGAGGGTGGTTCAGACCTATTGAACCCACTCACAGGAGGAAGGACGCTGAGAAGAGGCCACTTGGACCCAGAGGGGGCTGTGCAGGGTCTCATAAACAGAGAGTGGGCTTCCAGTGGGCACCAGACTGGTCCCAGGTGGACACATTTCCCACCAACAGTCTCTTCCCTTCAGGGAGGGCATCCTCTGAGGAGGGATAGACTGACCCAGGACCTGGTTTCTGTCTTCTTTTATCACAGGTGGACCACCACTGTTTGTGGGAGAGAGGAAGGTTGCTCTTTTTGGAAAAGGTAAGATTTACTCTTTGTTTTGAGTAAGACTTGAATACAATGTCTGGCAATGCTGAAGAACAAATAAAAATGTAATGGTTTTACAGTTTAATGAGTCTTCTTTAATGTATTTTAAACAGTCCTATGTTAATAATAAAAGGGGCCACCAACAGCCTCAGAAAATTCCTCTTCCCAGTGGATTCTTTCAATTGTCATTCACCTTTGTAAGTCTAAGTCTCTCATGTCAAAAAAAAAATTTCTCGAAACCTATTAATAATCCTTAATATATCCGATTAGTAAACACATTAATAATCCTTGATATGTTTTATTAGTAAACACATTAATAATCCTTAATATATCTTATTAGTAAACACATTGATTCTTAGCTTATGTAATATATTTTCCCAGTTTATCATTAGTATTTGCATGTTTTATATATCATCATTAAAAATTTTATATACACTTCCAGAATCTTTATGCTTTTCAGTGTTGTGCACTGAGGATCTTTTTTTTTTTTTTTTTTTGAGACGGAGTTTCGCTCTTGTTACCCAGGCTGGAGTGCAATGGCGCGATCTCGGCTCACTGCGACCTCCGCCTCCTGGGTTCAAGCAATTTTCCTGCCTCAGCCTCCCGAGTAGCTGGGATTACAGGCGTGCACCACTATACCCAGCTAATTTTTTTTTTTGTATTTTTAGTAGAGACGGGGTTTCACCACGTTGACCAGAATGGTCTGGATCTGTTGACCTCGTGATCCACCCGCCTCGGCCTCCCAAAGTGCTGGGATTACAGGCGTGAGCCAGCGCGCCTGGCCTGCACTGAGGATCTTATGTCAAATCACCTTCAATTTCTCATCTTCTTCCTGCTCCCTAAGATTATATATTCTCCTATATTTTCTTTTTGGACTTTAAATTGTGCTATTTTTTAGATTTAATTATTTAACTTATTGAAATTTATTTTACTATATGGCATGAAATGCTATTAATATCTAACCTTTCCTCCTGAATGGAACCAGATTTTATAACTTAATCTTACTATATGATGTGAAATTGTATCTAACCTTTTCTTCTACAACTTAACGAAATGTTATAACTTAATCTGTTGACAAATAATTTTCCTACTTTTTCATAAAAGATACCATTCAGTGAATTAACACCAAGTGGACACATTCATAAAAACACCTTCCAGCCCAATAAATAAAACATTGGCAGCATCTGGGACACCTCCACCAAGTCTTTATCAGTCACTGTACATCAGCAGTGACCAGTTTGTGCTAGAATGGAAAAATAATAATAATTACTGGGCCAGGTGCAGTGGCTCACCCCTGTAATGCCAACACTTTGGGAGGCTGAGGTAGGTGGATCACCTGAGGTCAGGAGTTCAAGACCTGCTTGACCAACACAGTGAAACTCCATCTCTACTAAAAATGCAAAGTTAGCTGGCCGTGATGGCATGCACCTGTAATCCTAGCTACTTGGGAGGCTGAGGCTGGAGAATCACTTGAACCCAGGAGGCAGAGGTTGCGGTGAGCCAAGATCGCAGCAACCTCTGCCTCTTGCACTCCAGCTTGGGCAATAAGAGCAAAAGTCTGTCTCAAATAATAATAATAATAATAATTACTGTAGGTTTACTAGTTCTCATAGTATCTTTTAGGTAGTAGTATAGGTTTATACTACTATAGTGGAAGAAATTGTTCTTTTTCAATATTGTTATAACTATTCATGATGTTTTCCATTTCCACATAAAGAATCCTCTTCAACTCCCTCTCCCCCAAATATTTAAATATTGATTGGGATTACATTGAATCTTATTTCATTTCAGGGTACACTGAAATTTTTGCTGCATTGAATGTGCATATACCTCCTCCTAAAGTCCCCAGTAGTGTCTTAGATTCTGTGAAGGACTTTTCCTTATCTTTTGTTACTTTTATTTTTATATATCAGATGTTTTGATATTATTTTAAATGATATATTTAAACATTTTCCATTTCTAATTGTTTGTTGCTGGTATATAGAAATAAAGCTGATTTTTTAAAAACTGATTTCCACAGATCTTGCTAATTCATGTATTAATTATAATGATTTATTGGTATTTTTAAGGTAATTACAAATATACAATCTCAACATTTGAAAACAATGAGAGTTTTCTTTGTTACCTTTTTAATCCTTTATCTTTTGTTTCTTTTCCTTGTCTAATTACACTACTACCTCCAGTAAAATATTGAATAAAAGTCAAGTAGGCAGAAATCTTTATCGGGTTCCCAGTCTCAGAAAGCTTCCAACATTATACCATTTGACTGTTCAGAGATCTGCTATAGATTTTTGCAGATACTATAGGTTAAAGAGTCAATTCTCCTCACTTCCTAATATACTGAGAGTCTTTTCCCCCTCAATAAATGGATGATGAATTTTATCAAATGCTTTCTCTATTTCATTGAGGTTATTATGTAAGGTTTTCTTTTCTTTATTTTTTGCTAACTTGGTAGTTTACATTTATTTATTTTTGAATGTTAAATCAGCCTTACTTTCTAAGAATAAATCAAAAGGTTAGTGATACATTATTTCTTTTTACATGTTACTAGCATGTAGTAAGCTTTTTTTTTTTTTAATCAGATTGCAGTATCAAAGTTTGGCTGGCTTTACAATATGAATCAGGCAATGTTATCTTTATTGATAATTTTTTCTTTTTGTCATTTTAGTATTCGTGAGTTGTCCCTTTGTTAATTCCTTATTAATGGATGATGTATGTTTTCTTCCTCTCTGGTTCTTCATCAGCTTGCCAGGAGTTTATCAATTTCAGTAGTATCTTCAAGGAACCAACTTTTGGTATTGGTAATCCTTCACATTTTTCTACATGATAATGATAATGATGATGATGTCATACTTTTTACACTTACCTATTTCATTGTTTTCTGATTGTGGGTTTAATTTGCTGTTCTTTTACTAATTTTTAGATGGATGCTTAGATTATTGTTTTTCAGTCTTTCTTCTTTTCTAATATATGCATTTTATGTAAGTATGGCTGTAGTTGCACTTGACAAATTTACTATGTTACAATTACATATGTTAGTCTACTTAGAGAAATCCTTTTTTGTGCTACACTGTAATTGCTATATTCTATGTACACTTGACGCTGTTTCTGAAGTTTCTTTTCTGTTCTATTGATTTTCTGTTTATTCTGGTAGCATTCCCACCTTGTTTTACTCTTTCTAGCATTATAAGATGATTTGATAGCTCATAGAGCAATCCCTCTTCATTGTGTAGGATTCTCTTTGCTCTTACTGGGCATTCATTCACAGTTATGAACTTTAAAATAGTTTTGTCAGGTTCTCTAAAAATATCTCACTCCACTCATGTTCTCAGTGGAATTTAAAATATAGATTAGAAAGAAGTGGCATGTTTATGATATTAAATTTTACATCCATGGATATGATATATCTCATTATTTATTCAATAATTCCTCAATAAATATCAATCATTATTTACATTGTTCCTCAATTTTACATTTATATATTATAGGTTTTTAGATTTTAGTATAGATCTTGTATATTTTTCTCAACAACAATATTTGTAGGAATTATCTTCTAGGAAATATTTCTGGGTATGATTTTCCCATTCTAGCACAAACTGGTCACTGCTGATACATAGAAAAATTCATTGACTTGTCACTATTTACTTTTTAACAGGTTAAGGTTTTTAACTATCTGGTTGATCTTATTATTTTTTTTTTAGTTAATTCTGTTGGATTTTCCAGATAAAATCATACCACCTGCAAATAATGATGACTTTCTTTTCCTTTTCAGTATTCCCATTATTTTCTCTTTATTTCTTATTGCATTGGTTCTCTCAAACACGTTAACAACTGCAGTGACAGCAGCCATGGTCTTTGCCCTGATTTTAATAGAACTATTTTTAGTATTTCACTATTAAGTGGAGCATAGGTGGTAGATATGTATTGCATTAAGCAAGCCACTTTCGGTTTTTCTCAAAGTTTACTTTTATTTATTTTTAAATTTAAGAAGGCGGATTAATTTTATCAGATTCCCCTTCAGCCTCTCTTGACTCAAGGATCTCAATTCCAAGTGAAAGAACTGACCAGCAGATCGAATCAGAAAGAGAATTTGTAGACTAGAACCTGAGGCACCCAGATCTTTCCCGTGGAAGATGAGGAACCAGGCTGGCAAAGTTCTCAGTAAGGTGAGACATCAATCAGGATGACAGCCAAATCATCCATGAAACCAGTACAATCACTTCTGCATGCCAGGTGACCCTGGATTCTTCTGGGGGCACAGCTACACCACCACCCAGGAGCCTGGACACGATGCTGCCACTGCCCTGACTTCTTTGCTTACCTATTTAATTTTATCAAAATCTGGTGTCAGTATGATTCGTCAAACCTAGGACATGTACTCATGCCCTGGATGCATAGGCAGCTGAAAGAATAGATAATTTCTGCCTCCATCTTCTCCCTCATACCATTCATTACTCACAAGGTATGGAATTCCCTAGCATAAGTAGAGGTTCTGATGCTGAACAGTCACCTACACACAATCACAGAGGCAGCTTCCCTACTTTAATTAAAATTATGTAATGGGTTGCCTCCTTTAACCTATTAATGTAAAAACACGTGTTCTATTAGAGTCCCTGCTGCTGCATGCCTGGAAAAACAGTTGTACTTGGCCATGGTGCATTATTCTTTTAATATAGTATCAGGTTCAACTTGTTCATACTTGCCTATTTATAATCAAGGGTGGCCAAGTAGTTTTCTTTTCTGTGCTCTGTGAGGGTTTTCAAAGCTACATTACACAAAATGTGTCAGGAGGATTTCCAATTTTATCTAGGTCTTCAGGCAATTCATGTGAACCGAGGCATATCTGTTCATGGAGGGATTGGTCTAAATGGTCAATAAAACAGCCTAGTCCAGTATATTTTGGGACAGATGTTCTGTGACAATATTCCCAAACTTTTCCACAATTGTTGGTCTATTCAGGTTTATCTCTGCTGGAATCAATGTCTTAGAAAATGTCAAAGACTGAAGCAAGTATGGTGAAGTCTGTGGGAAAGCAGAGAGAACTGGTTTCTGGTTCCTGAACTTGAGCGGCAGGAATTGCAAGTGGGCTATTTTTAGAAGAGGTCATTTCAGCTCAATGTGGCTATTACACTGTTAAATTACCTATGAAGGGGATATTGAGAAAGGGTCTGTTCAGAAATTGAAAACTGGAGGTGTCTGGTTGGACATACAGAGTGAATTGCTTTTTAATGGAACTGGTTTGTTCTTGTGTGCTACAGTTCTTCGAACTCCCAGACTTTGTCACACATTGATATCTTTCTAAGGCCTGAAGGCATTTAAGTCTATTTCCCTTTATGCTATCATTTTAAAAATCCTTTCTAATGCTTTGAAAATTATAACAATAACACATGCACATTATATAATAAGTCAAACGGTGCATTATAAATAGGTATAATGACATGGCGAATCCTCTCTAACCAGTGCTAATAGCACGCTGTGTGCCAGCCCACCTCACATCTACATTTAAACGTATCTGCCTTCTCTCTATCTTTGTATTTTCTGAAGTGAAATCACACTATACTCCATTTACAATTGATTTTCTTTTAATGTTTCATTGTGAAAAATTTTGAACATGCACAGTGGTAGAGAGGAAGGAATAATGAATTCCTGTGCATTCAGCACAGAGCTTCGGCAAGCACTCACTCATTTCAGTGCTACTGTCACCTATCCACCTCCCCAACATCTTGGATTCATGTTATTTCTCTAATACGTGGCATCCCCTGCCCCCGCCTAACATTTTCGTTTTTAAATTTTCAAACCTATATAAAACGTTGGAAGGCTAGAACAATCCATCTATCTATCACTTAGCTTCATCAGCTGTTTTACATCTCTGAAAATATTTTATAGACACCCTTATATTTACGGAAGGAGATTGCTGAGATGCTTAAAGCAAGCTGGCCAAGTTCATCCAAACAGAAGGATTGAACCAAAATAGCTACCGAAGGCAAAACAAAGAAGGAGCTTCCATGTAATGATTGGTGAGGCAGGCAAGCTCTTATGCTTAGCTGAGAGAATTCCAAAAATCTCTTTTGCCAAAGCGCTTGCAGACACTTAGCATTGGGCCAAGGCAGTTGTGTATTTGAGGTAGCTACATCCCTGGAGGAAGAGGGGACTCTGGGAGCACTGAGTCCTAGCTTTGGGCTCAGCTGACTTCTTCAGTGGTCAAACCTCTAGGCAGTGTTTCATTTAATAAACTGTTGGCAACTGATGAGAACAGATACTACACTTTGCCACCTTCAGAAGTCGACCTGTGGCAAATGTGGCTGGCCCACCAAGCGCAAGAGAAAGTGTAACTGGAGTGCCAAGGCTAAAAGACGAAATACCGCCGGGACTGGTCGAATGAGGCACCTAAAAAGTGTATTCCGCAGATTCAGGCATGGATTCCCTGAGGGAACAACACCTAAACCCAAGAGGGCAGCTGTTGCAGCATCCAGTTCATCTTAAGAATTTCAGTGATTAGTCACGCAATAATGTTCTGGTTTTAAAGAACACAAAAAAATAAAAAATAAAAAAACTAACTGTTGGAACAGCAAGTAATTCCAAGTCCAACTATTTGTAGATCATTCCAGTTGCCTTTTGAATTGGGCAAAATTTATCACTAATATTGTATTTTTGGTCAATTCTCCATGTATTTCTAATAGATCATGCTTTATGTACTTTCTCAAAGCATTTTTGTTATATCAAATTTAATGACATTGATAGCTTCGTTTTAAATGTTAGTGGTTCTCTATGTTCATGTGTGCACTTTATTCAGCTCCTGCCTATTAGTGAGAGCATGTGATATTTGACTTTGTGTTTCTGAGTATGTTACTTAAGATAATGGCCTCCAGTTCCATCTGTGTTGCTGCAAAAAACATGATTTCATTTTTTTTTTATGGCTGGGTAGTATTCCATGCTGTGTGTGTGTGTGTGTGTGTGTGTGTGTGTGCGCGTGCGCACATGCGCATCACTTTTTCTTTATCTAATCATCCATTGATGGACACTTAGATTGGTTCTATATCTTTGTTATTATGAATAGTGCTGCAATGAATATGCAAGAGCAAGTATCTTTTTGATATAGTGATTTCTTTGCCGTTAGTTAGATATCCAGTAGTGGGATTGCTAGATCAGATGGTAGTTCTATTTTCAGTTATCTGAGGCTACTCTAAACTCCACAGAGACTGTATTACTTTATATTCTCACTAAGAGTGTATAAGTGTTTCCTTTCTCTGCATCTTCCCCAACATCTGTTATTTTTTTCCTTTTAAATAATAGCCATTCTGATTAGCATAAAATGGCATCTCACTGTGGTTTTGATTTGCATCTCTGATTATTAGTGATGTTGAACATTTTTCATATGTTCATTGGCCATTTGTATGTTTTCTTTTGCAAAATGTCTGTTTATGTCCTTTGCCTACTTTTAAATGGAGTTATTTGGGTTTTTTTTTTTTTTTTTAAATGAGCTGTTAGAGTTTCTTGTAGATTCTGGATATTAGTCCTTTGTTGGATTCATAATTTGCAAATATTTCCTCCCGTCCCCTAGGTTTTTTGTTTACTCTGTTGATTATTTCTTTTGCTGTGCAGAAGCTTTTTAGTTTAATCAAGTCTGATTTGTCTACTTTTTTTTCATTGCATTTGCTTTTGAGGTCTTAGTCATGAGTTCTTTGTCTAGACCAGGCATCCCCAAACTACGGCCCGTGGGCCATATGCAACCCCCTGAGGCCATTTATCCGGCCGCCACCACACTTCAGGAAGGGGCACCTCTTTCACTGGTGGTCAGTGAGAGGAGCACAGTATGTGGTGGCCCTCCAACCGTCTGAGGGACAGTGAACTGGCCCCCTGTGTAGAAAGTTTGGGGACACCTAGACCAATGTCCAGAAAGTTTTTCATAGATTTTCTTCTAGAATCTTCATAGTTTCAGGACTTCCATTTAAGTCTTTAATCCACTTTTAGTTAATTTTTTTATGAGTAGAGATATGGGTCAGTTTCATTCTGCAAATGATTATCTAATTTTCCCAGCACGATTTATTGACTAGGGTCTCCTTTCCCCAGTGTATGCTTTTGTCAACTTTTCAAAGATCAGTTAACTCTACGTATGTGGCTTTATTTCTGTGTTCTCTATTCTGTTCCATTGATGTATGTATTTTTATTTTTATTTTTATTTTTTTTCAGTTTTTTAATTTAATTTTATTTTTTATTGCATTTTAGGTTTTGGGGTACATGTGATGAACATGCAAGATTGTTGCATAGGTACACACATGGCAGTGTGGTTTGCTGCCTTCCGTCCCCTCACCTGTATCTGTCATTTCTCCCCATGCTATCTCTTCCCATCTCCCCACCCCCGGCCCCTCCCCCATTCCCTCCAACGGACCCCAGTGTGTAGTGCTCCCCTCCCTGTGTCCATGTGTTCTCATTGTTCAACACCCGCCTATGAGTGAGAACATTCGGTGTTTGATTTTCTGCTCTTGTGTCAGTTTGCTGAGAATGATGGTTTCCAGGTTCATCCAGGTCCCTACAAAGGACGTGAACTCATCGTTTTTGATGGCTGCGTAATATTCCATGGTGTATATGTACCACATTTTCCCTATCCAGTCTATCGTCGTTGGGCATTTGGGTTGGCTCCAGGTCTTTGCTATTGTAAACAGTGCTGCAATGAACATTCGTGTGCACGTGTCCTTGTAGTAGAATGATTTATAATCCTTTGGATATATACCCAGTAATGGGATTGCTGGGTCAAATGGGATTTCTATTTTTAGGTCCTTGAGGAATCGCCACACTGTCTTCCACAATGGTTGAATTAATTTACATTCCCACCAACAGTGTAAAAGTGTTCCTATTTCTCCACATCCTCTCTAGCATCTGTTGTTTCCCGATTTTTTAATGATCGCCATTCTAACTGGTGTGAGATGGTATCTCAATGTGGTTTTGATTTGCATTTCTCTGATGACCAGTGATGACGAGCATTTTTTCATATGTTTGTTGGCCTCCTGTATGTCTTCTTTTGTAAAGTATCTGTTCATATCCTTCGCCCATTTTTGAATGGGCTTGTTTGTTTTTTTCTTGTAGATCTGCTTTAGTTCTTTGTAAATTCTGGATATCAGCCCCTTGTCAGATGGGTAGGCTGCAAAAATTTTTCCCCATTCTGTTGGTTGCCAATTCACTCTACTGACTGTTTCTTTTGCCGTGCAGAAGCTGTGGAGTTTGATTAGGTCCCATTTGTCTATTTTGGCTTTTGTTGCCATTGCTTTTGGCATTTTGGTCATGAAGTCCTTGCCTACACCTATGTCCTGAATGGTTTTGCCTAGATTTTCTTCTAAGGTTTTTATGGTATTAGGTTTGATGTTTAAGTCTTTAATCCATCTGGAGTTAATTTTGGTGTAAGGTGTCAGGAAGGGGTCCTGTTTCTGCTTTCTGCACATGGCTAGCCAAGATGTATGTATTTTTATACCAACACTATGCTATTTTGGTTACTATGGCCTTATAGTATAACTTGAAGTTGGGTAATGTGATGCCTGCAGCTTTGTTGTTTCACTTCGGATTGCTTTCACCTCTGTGAAATATTTTTGCTAGGCATAAAATTCTAGGTCGACAGGTTATTTCTTGTTTTTTTTTTTTTTTTTTTTTTTTTTTTTTTCTGTCATTACTTTAAAGGTATTTTTCCTCTGTCTTCTGGCTTGTGACAGTTTGTATTATTTCAAACAAAAAGTTTGCTGTCACTCATAATTTTATTTCTCTTAATTTTTATTTCTCTAGTGTCTTTTTTCCTCTGGCAGTTTCAAGATTTTTTCTTTCAGCACTGGTTTTGAGCAATTTGATTATATGCTGTTCTTTGGTGATGATTTTTTCATGTTTGTGTTTGAGTAATTACACTTTATGGATCTGTGGGTTTACATTTTCACCAAAGTTAGGAAAATTGAAGCCATTGTTTCTTAAAATGTAAGTCCCCAGTCCTCCATGGGACTTTGATTAATGTAAAGCACGCAGCTGTGTACCATAGCTATGTTCCATAGATCACCGATGTTTCATCTATTTTTCTAACCTTTTTTCTCTTGTGTATAGCTTTCAATGCTGGGCTTTAAATTAGAGACTGCAATTCTTCTGTAGTCTCCAAGTTTCTGTTAATCCCATCATACATATTTTTTGACTCAGACATTAATTTTTCATGTTCAGAAGCTTAATTTGGATCTTTTTCATACTCTCAGTGTCTCTCCTTAGCATGCTCATTCTCTCCTCTGCCTACTTGGACATATCAAATTGCAGTTGTTTCACTCTCCATGGTAAAAATACAAACTATTCTTAGCCCTGTGTGAGTTCCCAGGATTTTTCTACTAATGCACTTGGGTAGTTCTTTCACTAGCATGGGGTAGTTCCTCACACACATGCACTGATTAACTCAGCTGAAGGTTTGAGGGGAACCCTCTGTGGATCTCCAGGGCTCTCCCTGCACAGCTTCCTCCTCTATGAGCAGTTCTCTCCTTTCTGTGCTTTGTGCTGTGACTTCCAGCCTCTGCAGCCTCCCTGATTCTCATCATATCACCTCACCACAGGGAAACTGCCAGGCTCTGTTTCTTTGGGTTTCCCTTCCCTGCACTGTAGCCCACAAAGTCTCTCTAGGCGCTAAGCTGAAATAATCACAGGGCTTACTTGATTTGTTTCTCTCCTCTCAGGGACACTCACCTGTGTCACCTGTTGTCTGATGTTTGAACGTCTTTGTTTCATACATTATGTCAGGCTTTGTACATAATTAAGGAAGGAGAATAAATCTGATCCCTATTACTCCATCGTGGTTGGCAACAGAAGACCCTCTACAAACTGTCTTTGAAATCAATATGCTAGATAACTATTTGTATCAGTTATCTATTACTGTGCAAGAAACCTCCCCAAAACTTGTGGTTTAATATGATAGCCATTTGTTTTTTTGCAATCCTATATGTGGCAATTTGGGTTGGCCTTGACTATATAATTCTTCTTTTCCTTATGGTGTCAGCTGTGCAAATTCATGCATTTCAAGTCAATTGGCAATTTGGCTGTTTGCTGGTCCAGGAAAACCTCACTCATCTGTCTGGCTGTTGGTGTGGGTTTTCTGCTGGGCTGTTCCCTCTTCATGGTCACTATCCTCCAGTAGACTAAACTAGGCTTTTTTTTTGCATGATTGCAGAACATACCACTCTCTTTATTTCCTATCTTTGGCTATATAGGCCATACTTTCTTTACCTTTATCCTTGTTAGTTTTTTGGAAGGCAAAGATGTATGAAATTATCGTAACAAAGACAGCTGCTATTCATCTCCTTAGTGGGCTCAAAAACTAAGTTACCTTTCCCAGCCAGTCTCTTCCCCACTTGACATCCAGTGGTGACCTTGTGACTGCCCAATAGAATGTCCGCCCTGGTCATGAAATAGAGTAATCTTCCTCGTGCACATGCTTTCCTCCTCCATATGGCTGGAAGTGAAAGTCTCCCAGATGGTGAAGCCATATGTTAGACAAAGCAAAGTTCTTGAGAAGAATCATCCAACCAGAAGATCCACACTGGACTTAAACCTCTGCTGTGCTAAGCCACTGTGATTTTGCTACAGCCACTCACTGTTTACTCAGGCTTACATTTACCTTCAAATTTCAAAAGTGTTCTATCATTAAAGTTTCTCTAATGTCACAGTGAGGAGCAAAATGGTATTGTTTCAAAATGAAGAATCAATGGGCTTTCAACATTTTCTTCCTTCCCTTCCCATCTTGTCATAATATAATACAGTGTAATATAAACATAGATTCTTTTTCAGGACTTTGGATCTGGGCATTCAGTTTTGCACTCAAAACGCAAAAACCACAGCTATGCAGGGCTATCTCAGTATTTCACTTGTTTCAGTGTTATTTATCATTAGCCTTTTTAGAATATGACTTTCTCTGTATGAGTACTGAATTCTGCTCTCTTTTTGCAGTTGGCTACAGTACATTTTTGTATTGCATTTTAGGTTTTGGGGTACACGTGAAGAACATACAAGATTGCTGCATAGATACATGTGCAGAACATACAAGATTGTTGCATAGATACAGCAGTGTGATTGCTGCCTTCCTCCCCATCACCCATATCTGGCATTTCTCCCCATGCTATCCCTCCCCAACTCGCCACCCTCTGCTGTCCCTCCCCTATTTCCGCCCAACAGACCCCAGTGTGTAGTGCTCCCCTTCCTGTGTCCATGTGTTCCCATTGTTCAGCACCCGTCTATGAGTGAGAACATCTGGTGTTTGATTTTCTGCTCTTGTGTCAGTTTGCTGAGAATGATGGTTTCCAGTTTCATCCATGTCCCTACAAAGGACACGAACTCATCATTTTTGATGGCTGCATAGTATTCCATGGTGTATATGTGCCACATTTTCCCTGTCCAGTCTATCATCGATGGGCATTTGGATTGGTTCCAGGTCTTTACTACTGTAAACAGTGCTGCAATGAACATTTGTGTGCACGTGTCCTTATAGTAGAACGATTTATAATCCTTTGGATATATACCCAGTAATGGGATTTGCTGGGTTAAATGGAATTTCTATTTTTAGGTCCTTGAGGAATCACCACACTGTCTTTCACAATGGTTGAACTAATTTACACTCCCGCCAACAGTGTGAAAGTGTTCCTATTTCTCCACATCCTCTCCAGCATCTGTTGTCTCTGGATTTTTTTAATGATCACCATTCTGACTGGTGTGAGATGGTAGTAGGTGTGATGTGGTGCTGAGAAGAATGTATATTCTGTCGATTTGAGGTGGAGAGTTCTGTAAATGTCTATTAGGTTCACTTGTTCCAGGGCTGAGTTCAAGTCCTGGATATCCTTGTTAATTTTCTGTCTGGTTGATCTGTCTGATATTGACAATGGAGTGTTAAAGTCTCCCACTATTATTGTGTGGGAGTCTAAGTCTCTTTGTAAGTCATTAAGAACTTGCCTTATGTATCTGGGTGTTCCTGTATTGGGTGCATACATATTTAGGATCGTTAGCTCTTCTTGGTGCATTGATCCTTTTACCATTATGTAGTGTCCTTCTTTGTCTCTTTTGATCTTTGTTGCTTTAAAGTCTATTTTATCAGAGATGAGAATTGCAACTCCTGCTTTTTTTTTGCTCTCCATTTGCTTGGTAAATTTTCCTCCATCCCTTTACTTTGAGCCTTTATGTATCCTTGCATGTGAGATGTGTTTCCTGGATACAGCACACTGATGGGTTTTGACATTTTATCCAATTTGCCAGTCTGTGTCTTTTGATTGGGACATTTAGTCCATTTAGGGTTAATATTGTTATGTGTGAATTTGATACTGCCATTTTGATGCTAGCTGGCTGTTTTGCCCATTAGTTGATATAGATTCTTCATTGTGTTGATGCTCTTTACTGTTTGGTTTATTTTTGGAGTGGCTAGTACTGGTTGTTCCTTTCTATGTGTAGAGCCTCTTTCAGGAGCTCCTGTAAAGCAGGCCTGGTGGTGATGAAATCTCTGAGTACTTGCTTGTTCACAAAGGATTTTACTTTTCCTTCACTTATGAAGCTTAGTTTGGCTGGATATGTAATTCTGAGTTGAAAGTTCTTTTCTTTAAGGATGTTGAATATTGGCCCCCACTCTCTTCTGGCTTGTAGGGTTTCTGCTGAGAGATCCCCTGTGAGTCTGATGGGCTTCCCTGGTGGGTAACTCGACCTTTCTCTCTGGCTGCCCTTAGCATTTTCTCCTTCATTTCAACACTGGTGAATCTGAAGATTATGTGCCTTGGGGTTGCTCTTCTTGAGGAATATCACTGTGGTGTTCTCTGTATTTCCTGGACTTGAATATTGGCCTGCCTTGCTAGGTTGGGGAAGTTTTCCTGGATAATATCCTGAAGAGTATTTTCCAGCTTGGATTCATTCTCTTCGTCACATTCAGGTACACCTATCAAACATAGATTAGGTCTTTTCACATAGTCCCACATTTCTTGGAGACTTTGTTCATTCCTTTTTACCCCTTTTTCTCTAATCTTGCCTTCTCGTTTTATTTCATTGAGTTGATCTTCGACCTATGATATCCTTTCTTCTGCTTGGTCAATTCAGCTGTTGAAACTTGTGCATGCTTCATGAAGTTCTCGTGTTGTGTTTTTCAGCTCCATCAATTCACTTATATTCCTCTCTAAGTTGTCCATTCTCATTAGCATTTCGTCCAATTTTTTTCAAGGTTCTTAGTTTCTTTGCATTGGGTTAGAACATGTTCCTTTAGCTCACTGTAGTTTCTTACTACCCACCTTTTGAAGTCTGATTCTGTCATTTCATCACACTCCTTCTCCATCCGGTCTTGTTCCCTTGCTGGTGAGGAGTTGTGATCCCTTTTAGGAGGAGAGGTGCTCTGGTTTCAGGACTTTTTGTCCTTTTTGCACTGGTTTCTTCCCATCTTTGTGGGTTTATCCACCTGTTGTCTTTGTAGTTACTGAATTTCAGATTGAGTCTCTGAGTGAGCTTCCAGTTTGTGGATGCTGAAGTTTCTTCTTTTTCTTAGCTTTCCTTCTAACAGTCTGGCCCCTCTGCTGTAGGACTGCTGAGGTCCACTCCAGGCCCTGCTTGCCTGGGGATCACCTGAAGCAGCTACAGAACAGTAAGGGTTGCTATGAGTTTCTTTTTCTGCTATTTTTGTCCCAGAAGGATACCCACTAAATGTCAGTCTGATATCTCCTTTATGAGGTGACTCTTTGGATATATGGGGGTCAGGGAGCTGCTTGAGTAGACAGTCTGTCCTTTACTTGAGTTCAAGTGCTGAGTTGTGAGCTCCGTTTTTCATTCAGGGCTGCTGGGCAGGTACATTTGGATCTGCTGCAGCAGAACTCATAAACACCTTTTTTCTTCCCCAGGTGCTCTGTCCCAGGGAGTTAGGGCTTTGTTTATGAGTTTCTGTTGTGCTGCTGCCTTTTTTTTTCCTTTTCAGGGCTGCCCTGCGAAGCAATGAGGCAGCCTAGTCACTGTCTGCCTGCAGAGGCTTTGCTGTGCTGCTGTGGGCTCCGCCCAGCTGTCCTGTGAACTTCCCTGCAGTCCTGTTTATATGGGCGTAGTTAGAACTATCTTAGCGTTGGTGGCCCGCCTCTGTAATGGCAGACTCTCTTGTAATGGCAGGTTGCCTTGGCAACGGCGGGCTGCCTCAGCAATGGTGGGCGCCCCTCCCCCACTGAGCTGGATCTTCTGGAGTTCAGCTGTGCTTGCTGTGCAACACTCAATCCAAAGAGTTTCCGATTGCTGTTCTTCTGTGGGGGTGGGACCAGCCGAGTCTGATCACCTGGCTCCCTGCCTCAGAGCCTTTTGCTCTCCAGGGTGCCGCAGCTGCGCGGGCCAAAACAGCCTCGGGGACCGAAACAGCCCAATTGACTCTCTCCCGGGTGTTTCAGTCGCCTGCTGAAGAGGCACTGGGGTCTATGTGATTTCCCCTGCCTGCAGTGGCGCTTCGTGGGGCCTTTTGTTTGTTTTTGCCCGGGAATCTCCTGGCCTGGCTCCCTGCCTCAGACCCCCCTTTAGTCAGATGGATGGGTGACTGCGCCTTCCCAGGGCTCCAATCGCCAGCCAAATGGGCACACAGGCGAGTGTATTTTGTACAGAGAGGTGCTGTGCCGGGGCACCACAAAGCAGCCGCGTGGGCAAAAACAGCCGCGGGGACTGAAATGGCTGCGCTGGCCAAAACAGTGGGGCTGGCGACCCATGGTGTTCCTCGACCTGGGAATCTCCTGGTCTGTGGGCAATAAAAATCCGTCTGGAAATGTGGCGTCCACTCACCCTCTGCACTTTCACTGGGAGCTGCAATCCCAAGCTCCTAAACGGCCATGTTGGATCTTCTCTTTTTTTTTTGAGATGAAATCTCACTCTGTCACCCAGGCTGGAGTGAGATGGTGTGATCTTGGCTCACTACAACCTCCACCTGCCAGGTTCAAGAGGTTCTCTTGCTGCAGGCTCCTGAGTAGCTGGGATACAGGTGTGTGCCAGCATGTTTGGCTAATTTTTGTATTTTTAGTAGAGATGGGGTTTCACCATGTTGGCCAGGCTGGTCTGGAATTCCTGACCTCAAGTGATCTGCCCGCCTCAGCCTCCCAAAGTGTGGGGATTACAGGCATGAGCCACCATGCCTGGCCTACAGTACATCTTTTTTCCAATTTTTCAGAATCAAACATGTTTTTCTTCTGTTGCCTAGAGGATTGTTTTTTATGATTCAGAGTTTTGGTTAGAAAGTGTCCAGATATAAATCACTTTTGTTGATTTTTTTTTTCTTGAAACACTGTGGAGCTTTTCCATCTGCATAATATGATGTTTTGTCAGCT
Source organism: Saimiri boliviensis (assembly GCF_048565385.1). Lineage (NCBI taxonomy): Eukaryota > Metazoa > Chordata > Mammalia > Primates > Cebidae > Saimiri > Saimiri boliviensis. Next base: position 113,539,522 of record NC_133458.1, read on the forward strand.
AAAGAAAGTTTTCTTAAATGACAGCTTTAATTTTTGCTGCTAAGTTCTCTTGTCTATTTCCTACTTTAGAGAATCCACAATTATTTGGTTGGATCTCTGTTCTCTGCATATCATGTGTAGGTGCTACTGTCTCTTGTAGCTTTCATATTTTTGCCCTTTAGTCCTGGGAGACTTTGACACTTTGGGACATTTAGCCGTGTTTGTTGCTCCTATCACATACTCTTTGGGGGCAAATTCTATTTGTCATTTTCAGCCATCATTTGTGTTTTAACTCTTCTGTTGTATTTTGGGTTTCCTTGTGTGATTTTCCTAATTTAGAAATCTCATTCTGCATCTTTAAAATTTTCTCCACCTGTTCTCGCCTTATGGATATTTATTCAGAGACCACGTCTGCAATTTGATTTGGGGATACATGAGTTAAAAAAAATTCTTCTGGTCTCACTAAAAGAGAGTTTCAGTCATCTGTTCCTAAGACTTGGTGATCTCATTCAATTTCCTTGATTCTGTCTACTTTTTCCCTAGTGCTCTGACTCTGAGCCCATGATGTTTTGGACTCATCTTTGAGTCAGGGGCTATTTGCAGACCTTGGTTTGTTAACCAAGTCTTACATTCTGATCCTTTTTACTGTCCATAGGTGTTATTGCCAGATTTTTAAAAATAATAGATAAAATATTTATGTGGTTATAAAATCTATTTTTGTGATTCACAGTAGTTAGAATTTTTAAAGTCATCCTGAACATAGCATTAGTGAAGACTGAACCATTGTTCCTAGGGGAGATACAGAGTTAGGTTTCTGCAAGCCCCTGGTCACATTTTTGCCAACTGATTGATACATAACCTTGTGTTGTGTTTCTGTTTAAAGATACCTTATAACTGCTGATTCATTAACACTGAACTCATGGTCAATGCACTGCAACTCAAGGATGAATGAAGCGTATCTAACAATGTATTTTCTCCATAAGGCACAAAACACCCTCATTGTGCTTAGCAACACTAGACAGCACATCAGCACTATCCCTGAGGTGCATTTTAAACAGAGAAATTACCATCACAAGGCTGGGTGCGGTGTTTCATACTTGTAATCCCAGCACTTTGGGAGGCTGAGGTGGGTGGATCACTGAGGTCAGGAGTTCGAGACAAGCCTGGCCAACATGGTGAAACCCTGTCTCTACTAAACGTACAAAAAAAAAAAAAAACCTAGCTGGGCATGGTGGTGGGCACCTGTAATCCCAGCTACTTGGGAGGCTGAGGCAGGAGAATTGCATGAACCCAGGAGGCAGAAGTTGCAGTGAGCCAAGATTGTGCCATTGCACTCCAGCCTGGGCAACAAGAGTGAAACTCTGCCTCAAAAAAAGAAGAAGGAGAAGGAGAAGGAGAAGGAGAAGGAGGAGAAGGGGAAGAAGAAATTACTATCAAAATGCATAAACCCATAAAAAAGTGGCATTAACTGGCCTGTGAACAGAACACTCGTTTGCAGTATGAGAGCTGAAACAGGAAGGCAGAGTGTTGCCTTGTCAGCCTCGGTGGGGAACGTGTATGTTGAGTGACTCAAATTTTTGGCTGTTCTGTGCATGCCCACAAATGGCCTCAAAATGCTGCAAGTATTGATTTGGGGGCTGCAAGTAAATGTTAGCTAGAGGTAAAATTCATAAATTTCGAATCTGCAAATAATGAGGATTGACTATAAATGCTAAAAGATATTCTGGTCTTTCTGCTTCTACTATCTACCATATCAAGTCCCTCCATGTGGTGAGTGATTTTGATGAAGCATAGGAATAATCATATCATTTCCCTACATTTTTACTATCCACTGATGTCTACTTCCTACAGAATGCATGCAGCAAAATATGTGCTCAGTGCTGACCAAGTGTCAAACATGCTGTTATAGAGTGGGATTATGTGAGATAGTGCAGCTGAAATGTACCTTTGGATCTATCGATGTATTGTTGTGCATGGATGTCTACCCTGATGTATAGCCAGAGGTTGCATGATGGGCTGCACCTGTGCGGAGCTGGATTAAGATGTAATTTTCCCCAGTGTCTCTCGTTCTTAAGCTTTAAATCCATAGACAAGAATCTGGTAGAATGACTTCTTATATTAAACTGTAATATTTTGGTCAAGTGGCTGAGGAAAGTCAAAGGCAGTATTTTTATTCTGGATGCAATACTATCAAAGGGCATTTTTAACCTGTGGACACTGCAGCCACCTAGATCCAACCTGCCACCATCTCCATGCTTACTCTTATTCCCTGTACTGTATTGTTTCTGGTGGCTGCGATCTCTGAATGCAGGCAGGGTTTGAGGAATAGCACATAGGTTGGAAGGGGCTAATCCGAGAAGAGTGCCTCGAAGGAGAAGGAGAAGAATGGGGAATGAGTTCTTTCTCTTACGATACGAGCTGAAGAGAGAAGGGCTGCTCAGGCCTCAGAAGGGACTAGCATTTTGGGGCTATGGCGGGGGACTAATAAATATACACCAATGTGCCCAGTCTGTGGGAAGACCTTTTAGTGCTGTACCATTGACAAAAGATCATGGAGCTTTGAATAATAGCATATCTCTGGTTACTGGTGTGACTTAAAGATTATAATAACTATTTTGGAGCTATTTTTTAAAATCGGTTCATAATTGTACATATTTATGGGGTACATATGATATTTTGATACATGCATACAGTGGGTAGTGACCAAATCAGGGAAATTGGAATTTTTTTGACTTAAACACTTATTTCTTTGTCTTGAGAGCATCCAAAATATTCTCTTCTAGCTAATTTAAAATATACAATAAGTTATTGATACCTATGGTCACTCTACCATGCTGCTGAACACTAGAATTCATTCCTTCCATCTAACTGTGCTTGCATTTCTCCCCCTGCTCTCCCCTTGCCAGCCTTTGGTGTCTATCATTTTAGTCTCTACCTCCATGAGATCAACTTTTGTAGCCATCACATTAGAGCTATTTTGTATGGCATGATTTTCTTGAGACTTCTGTAGGAGCCCGGGCCAGTGAGGGAGTCCAAGTAATGTCAGAGACTGAATCCTCTGCCAGCACTTCCATTAAACTTGATTTAGAAAGTAAGAAGAGATGGGGGGTGGGGAAGGGAATAGGGAAGGGACAGCAGGGGGTAGGGAGTCGGGGAGAGATAGCATGGGGAGAAACGCCAGATATAGATGATGGGGAGGAAGGCAGCAAATCACACTGCCATGTGTGTACCTAAGCAACAGTCTTGCCTGTTCTTCACATGTACCCCAAAACCTAAAATGCAATTTCAAAAAAAGAAAGAAGAGATTATATTTCTTACATCCTGGGTGATGGTGTAAAATTCATAAGATTTGCTATGAAGTCTTAGATGTTTTACTTTGCCCTTTTAATTCTTGAATTTTCTCATCTGTAACAAAAGTACAGTAATCCTCACCTTGTAGGGTGGTTTTGGAGCTTAGTGATTATACGTTGCTCCCAGGTCTTTTCATGGTTTTTTATTTCCTTTTTTGGGAGGGACCTGTGATCAGCAGCTCCCCTCCAGCCCCCATTCCCTGCGGGGCCTAGGATGGATAACCCAAGGGTCCTGCAGAGTTGGCTGGATAGTTCCCAGCCACGCACTGCTGCTGCAGCCTTCCCCTTCCCTGGCCAAGGAGTTTAACTCAACTGGACAGTAATTCAGCTGAAACTTTTTTTCCCTGGTGTAGGAACCAGGGAAAAAAGTTGCATAAGAATAAGAGGTTCTTCCCCAGGCATTTTTAAACTGTTTTTTGCTTCCCTTTCTCTAACCCATCAGCAGTTAACCTTTAAGTTGTTTTTTATTTTTTAGAAGGTGTTTTTACTAGGCCAGGTCCCCCAACTATAGACGTTTTGGTTGTGAAAAAGGATCTTGTGAGGACTGGATTGTCTTCTGCCTGTCTGTGTATATTGTGTATAATGCCTGTAAAAAGAGCTCTAATTATTTTGGCCTAAAGAAAAACAAATGTTTGGATGAAGTATTTTTTTAAGGAAAGTTAAAAGCTGTGGCACCTTTGAGTTCACGTGACTTTCATCTTCGAGAAATAAAAAGAGCCTTAAAGGTTATTGGTAAAATGCCGGTCAGATGCAAGGTTTACTAAGTGTTTTGAGGTTACAAACTGCTTTTTGGGTTTTGAGAACTATATGACTTTCTGGCTTCACAATTGGTAAGGCTTGGGGCCATATAGGACTAACCAGCCCTTAACTGAGAAGGCAGAGCTTAGGTGCAGTTAGCACACAATTAAAGCAACTTATCAAGTTTTACCTTAAAGTTAAAAATTGCTGGAGTTAATTGAAACTACTAAAAATAGATTTACATGCAAGGTGTGTAAGAACAGTAATATGCGGGTTTTTTTTTAGTAAAAGGTTTTAAGAAGGCATGAAAATGTACACTTTTGCCTATAGTTTTTAAGGATTAAAGGATTTTTAGTTAAATTAGGAAAAAGCTGAAGGTTCAGAGAAGTGGTGGAAGAATTGTGGAAATCAGTCTTGGAGAAGAGATTCTCTGTGTGAACGTATTGACTAAATTCAAAAAAGAGTATTATATGATTTTTCTGTAAATTGAGCATTGAAATAAATGCATAACAGGGTTTTCCTAAGGCGCTAATCTGCTCTTTGGCAAAATCTGTAAAGGGTTATAAAATGTTTTGATTATTTAAAATGTATGAGTCATCTTTTTGGCAAAATAACTTATGGTGATCTGGAATTCTATTTCATAATATCAAGTGCTTTGAACATATTTAAAAGGCTTCCTAAAATCAACCTTAAGCTTCAAAATTGTCTTTCCTGACACCTGACTTTTTGGATACTTCACAGGGCCTATGAAGTATCCAGAAAAGAGGTAAAAAGGATTATTTAACATATTTAGGTACATGGGATTATCAAAATGATGCTCAATCTTCTTTAGGTTATTTCTTGGTGAATAATGCTAATATACATTTCAAAATATATGGGATTTCTAAAATTCTAATGTCTGAGTATATGCTATCAATCATAATTAAGGTTGTTATGTTAAGTTATTGTAAACCACGGAAATAACCAATCTTCTTTGTCTGTTCTGTTTCTAACTGTAACTACCCTCAACATTTTGGTATTCACAGACCATTGTCTTGTTTTAATCCTTCTCAAAGATGGTTTATAATGAGCTCTAGAATTTTAATAGGTACTCTCAAACACAGGCTTCTGATAACTTTAGAGATTGTAACATTGGAATAAAGGAAAACGTGTAGGACTCATAAAGAGCTGTGAAGTTCATGAATATCAAGCAAAACAAGAGTCAATTATCTGGACTGAACTCAGGAAGCTAAAGCAAATATTTTGGACCTCTGCTTGGAATATTGCTTATCATTGTTTTTTTTTTTCAGAGTCAAGGAAACTTATTTTGAACTATTTACTTTACTTTTGAACTATTTAACCTACTTTAATAATTAAGTAGGTTATACACTCCCGTGATCAAGATTTGAAGCATGTTTGTTTCTCTCTGTCTGGATCCTCTAGAATTTGGAAACTATTTGTGAGTACTCTTATGGCAATATAGCTGTTTGCATCAGTGCAATAAGAATCCGTTTTTTTCTTTTGCAATAGAACACAATTGGAGAAAGTGGTTATTTTACTAAGAATTTGACTTGAAAGGGTATGTTTCCCTTTAAGGAATCAATCTCGACTTATTGACAAAGCCAAAACAAGCCCATTGGGGAAACTGGCCTCATACCCTTGTCTACGCATTCCCTGTACAGAGTTCCTGACCTGTGGTCAGTAAAGAATGTCACTTTCTAACAGGTCCAGGATCTCCAACTTTATTATGGGACCTTCAGAGGAAAGGATCATGCAACTCACAGGGTTTTAAGGATACAAACCCATGGTTGGGCTCAGCTTTAAACGGCCTTATCCGAGATTCCTTGTGGAACAGACTTCCGTCAAAGCCAATCTAAAAGGCCTTTGTAGAAATAATTATTCTTGCTGCACTTTATGCAAATAATCAGGCCAAGTAAAAGACTAAAATTTGGTTTGCAAACCATTCAGCCCTATGATGATTTTTTAACGAAAATGAAAACTGGAGAGAGAGAAACCATATTTCATAACTTATACATTTGTCATTAAATGCTAAACTCATTAGTTGTCTTAAGTTTTTGCCTATATTTTAGACTAACCCTGCTTGCTCCTGTGAACCAACCAGCGATCCCTGGCTGCAACTCAGAAAGAACAGAGCGGGTAGTTAATGTAGAAATCCAGATCAGTATTCTAGTTCTGAACAATTATCCTGCAAATCCTGCCAGGTAATGGAATACATAGGGAATAAATAGGATGCCCATCACTTGGAGGTTTCCTTTTGGGAAAGTAAGACCAAGGGAGCTAACCAAAGCCAAGCACCATGCACCCAAATTCCATCAGGTGTAACTACAGCTACCAATTATCTGGATGTGTTGACAAGACATCCTTTCCTCTCTCTTGTTGGAGGAGGACTCAGTTCCACAGCTTCACTTTTGCTTATGATAAGGAGTCTATCCAACCCCTACTGAGACACGTTTTTGTTCCAAACTCAATTCCAAGCTTTGAGTCAAAGCCCTAGGAAGGAAAGCTGGATCTGAGGGATCCAGAGGCAGACAATATCAAAGTGAAAAGGCACAGCACAGGTGAACATGGCTGATTCCTGCCAATTAAGCCAACCCTAAGCTTCTTGTTTCATGGATACAGGCCACATTAGTATCCATGACATAAATGAGGTCCAGAGAATCCAAGGCTGCTGGCAACAGGGGAGATAGGGCATATGTGGGTAAGAGCAGATGATTCCCACCCACTAGGTCCCCTGCTTCGTGGGTGCAAACTACTTTTCACATCCAAGGTGGCACCTGCCAAGGTTGCTGGGACTCGGGGATGCAAGGATGGAAGAGGAAAGAGGATACGTTTCCTTCTCTCCCTCATCTACCTCGGGTTATCTGCTAGGAAGAGAAGGAAACCAGAGATGCCTGCTTCCCTCTTTCTAGACGGGTAGCCATTCATCTTCAGTCTGTATCCCTTTCAAATGCATCCTGAACCTCTGGGACTCCTTTAAAACAAAAAAACCACTTTTTGTTCCTTTTTCCTTCTCTGTCCTCTTCACTGATAGGTAATGGTGTCTCCATACTGTAGGACACTCCCCTCAAGATGCATTCTTCCATCCGGAAAGAGTTAATTTCCCAAACATGAAACTGGTTAGCTTAGGATAGGCCTCAAGGGAAGGGAACCCAGAAACTGACATGCCGGCAAAAGAGTAAACATTTTTTAACCAGTTGGACTTTTGGCCTCCCTCTCCCTGTGCAAACTGGTAAAAGGCCTTGGCATTTTTGAGCTGTCCTTACCCCTCCCCTTGTTTCGTTCTGATGCATGTTTTCTAATAACCTGGTTTGTCTGTTCTTGCCTTTAGGCCATCAAACTCCAAACAGTCATGCAATAGGAGCCCATGACCCCTTCTGCTGGGAACCCTTAGAGAGGCCTCTGAGTGAGCTCTGACTGCCATTTCCCCAAAACAGCGCCCCCTGTCAGAAGGAAGCAGTTAAGATTGCTCTTCATCCTTATCCTTATTCTAATGGCAGTTGTACTTCTCTAGAGTGGGGAATGACACAGCCAGGTGGGATGTGGGGTGTGCGCAGAGAAACTCCAGCTGGCCTGCTCAATGGGGCGGAGCCACGGAAGTTCATGCCCTTTGCAGTGGGGAGGAACCAGCTCCTCCTCTTCCTGTGTGGAACCTGGAATTCAAGCACTCGAGCAGGGACTCTGGCTTGTGGAGGATCTCTTTTTTCCCCCTTTTCACTCAATAAAACCCTGCCTTATTTGCCCTTCAAACCATCTTTTCATGGAGCCTAAATTTTCATGGCTGTAGGACAGACAAGGACCCTGTCTTTAGCTGAATGGAGGAAAAGCTCTGCAAAATATTGATTGATGTCTTTGCCTGTAACTCTTGCCTCCCTGAAAGGTATAATACTCAACCGTAACTCAGCTGCCTCAATTTTTTAAATCTTTATTGTAAAAAAAAAAAAAAAAAAAAACAAAAACAAAAAACACCTTATTTTAAGGCTGGGCATGGTGGCTCACATTTGTAATCCCAGCACTTTGGGAGGCTGAGGTGGGCAGATCACAAGGTCAGGAGTTTGAGACCAGCCTGTCCAATATGGTGAAACCCCGTTTCTACTAAAAAAATACAAAAATTAGCCAGGCATGGTGGCACATGCATGCAGTCCCAGTTACTCGGGAGGCTGAGGCAGGAGAATTGTTTGAACCCAGGAGGCGGAGGTTGCAGTGAGCTGAGATCAGGCCACAGAGTGAGACTCTGTCTAAAAAAAAAAAAAATCTTACTTTAAGAAATGGGATGTGTGAGGGAAATGGTAATTATGTTCCCAAAGCACCAATAATTTCAAAAAGAGAATGTAGAAGAAGATTGTTTTCTATAGTTTTAACACAGAAAATTTAATAATCTATCCAAAAGAAGGCACCTTCTCCCTGTAACCCTCTGAAGCTTTCAGAACACACTGTAATACAATTTCAAAAAGAAACCACTTTTATAAATTCACACCCACCTTGGTGTGCAACTGAAAAAAGAGAAAAAGTAAAACCCACTTTCTCAGGACCTCCTGAGATTGTGTTCCCCCTATCATGGTCACTCATACTGGCTCAGAATGAACCTCTTTAAAATATTTTACAGAGCTGGTTTTTCGCTTAACAATAGCATGTTTTATCAGTTATCTTATTCATTTACACTTGAAATCTTAAATCGGAGGAAATTCACAAATACCGATAGATAAGAGAAAGCTACATTAACAATACCTAAGTAAGGAAATATGGACAAAAGAAAAGTAAAGCATAGAGCTGGGATGCAGATGGCTTGAATGTCAAATATATTTAAATAAAAAGCATTTGTAATCATCTTAATTGTATTCTATGTTATATTTTATTTCAGATAATAGAGCCATTTTCTTCTTTTGTTACCCAAGTGGAAGATATTAAAAAAGAATCCTCAGTGGTAATGCAGTTTATACCAACTTCACACAATCTGTTACATTCATTGATTTGTGGAATAATCGTGACGCTAAAATGAATTTGTATGCTGGTATTTATCAAGGGAATGTAAAAATATTACACTAGGTTTTGACAGATTTGGGCCAACGGGTAAATCTGTATTATAAAAACTTTTATTCTAAGAAATGGGATGTGCAAGGGAAATGGTAATTATGTTCCCAAAGCATCAATAATTTCAAAAAGAGAATGTAGAGGAAGATTGTTTTCCATAGTTTTAACACAGAAAATTTAATGCTGTATCAAAAAGAAGGCACCTTCTCCCTGTGGCCTCTGAAGCTCTCAGAGCATACTGTGATACAATTTCAAAATGAATCCACTTCTATACATTTATGCCCACCCTGGTGTACAACAGACAGCTTCAGAGGTAACATTATTGACTACTTAAACAAGAAAAGAATCTTTATGCAATGCAAATTTAAATTTCCAAGTATTTAATATTTTTAAAAGATATTTTAGAACCAAAAATTAGTAAATATTTTTTAACGTCTAGCACCCTTTTTTAAAAGAATAGATCTTCTCATTTACTGTCTTGCATTTTTCATATCATGGTTGAATCTATGTAATATTTTCTTAAGGGATAAGCATAACAAAATGAATAGCTGTGAATCCACTACTCAAACTGTGGACTAAGATCTTCCCAGTCTCAATGGAGTTACCTGAGTCTCACAACCCCACCACCTGCCCCACCAGAGGTAGCCATGACCCAGAAATCCATATCTTTCCATGTATACATAGATCTCTAAACATTATACTGTCCACCTTTACTTGTACTTGAGTCTTTTAAAAAGGGGGCTGGGCAAGGTGGCTCAAGCCTGTAATCCCAGCATTTTGGGCTGGCAGATCATGAGGTCAAGAGATCAAGACCATCCTGGCCAACATGGTGAAACCCCATCTCTACTAAAAATACAAAAATTAGCTGGGTGTGGTGGCACGCACCTGTAGTCCCAGCTACTCAGGAAGCTGAGGCAGGAGAATTGATAGAATCAGGGAGGTGGAGGTTGCAGTGAGCCGAGATCACGCCACTGCACTCCAGCCTGACACCTGACAACAGAGTAAGACTCTGTCTCAAAAAAAAAAAAAAAAGAAAGAAAAGAAAGAAAGAAAAAGGTACAATGCTTTATTGACTTCTCTGTAATTTGATTTTATTTACCATTTTAAACTGAATAATTTTTCTAAGATTTATCTATTTTGTTCCATTTAGCTACAATTTATTACACACTAGTGAAATGAGTATTTTCCATATTAAATAAATACTTTATTCTACAATAAATAATGTCATTCTCTTATCAATCAGTATCAGGTTTTTTCCAATATTTTGAAATACCAAACAATGCTACTCTGAGCATATTCGTATATGACTTCTAGAACACACATTTATGAAAATATACTTAAGAATGGAATTTCTGGATCACAGGAAACTCAAGTATTTAATTTTTTCAAGTAATGCGAAGTTGACGTTCCCATTGACAGCGTGCATTTTCTTCTTTGGCATTCTGACATTTGGTATTATTAGCATTCTTATGTACCTATCCATTTAACAAAAATACGTTCTTGTTTTGTATTTCCCTGACTACTAAGCATCTACAAAGCATACGCCTCTATCACTTCATTTATCTATCTAGCTAGCTGTCATTTTTGTTTTCTTTTCTATAGAATGCCTATTCATATTTTATTCCTTTTCCCAGTGGATTTATGATTAAATCATAAGGGATTTTATATTTCTAGATATTAGTCTTTGTTGCAAGTATCTTCTCTCAGATTATGACTTACGTTTTTATTTTCATTATGGTATCTTTGGAAAAACTTCATTTTAATTGCTTTAATTTTATTAGTCCTTACGTTGGTGGTTTTGGGGTCTTATTTGAGAAAAATGTTCTTAAAGTCAGAAAGATAGTGTCCTATATTTTCCACCATGTGTTTAAAGTATGACTTTTGCGTACCCTTTAAGTCACTAATCCGTTAAATTTTCTGTGTGGTATGAGAGAAATTCAATTGCATTTTTTTCCGTGTGGATAAGCCAATTATCTCCACATCATTTATTGACGAATCTACCCTCCTCCCACTGCTGAACAACTGCTCTGCTGTCACATATCAAGTCTCCCTACACCCATGTGTTTGTTTGGGGTTCTTTATTTTGTTGCCTCGGTCAGTATGTTTAATTCTGCATTAAAAACATATTTTAAAACTTGTCATTTTTGAAAAGTTAAAACTGTAGAGACAGAAGGAAGATCAGAGGTTGCTGAGGATAGGAGTAGGGTAAGGGATTGGGCACAAGAAAACACGAGGAGATTTGAGGGAGGAGGTCACAGAAATAATTTGTAGCCCGATTGTGGGGAGGATTCTATGGCTACATAACATTTGTCAGCACTCAGAGGGGAACAAGTTTTACTGTCATTTAGAAACATTTTCCAAACAGTAATTTTATATTTTGTCATTTCTCTTCATAAATGGCCTCACTCTTCCTGGGGTTTTGCTTCTCTGTATAAATTTTTAAATCCTATGTTGACAAGTTTCACCAAAAATAAACCTGTGGGAATTTTGATTGAAATCATATTGAATATACATAAATGTTTGGAATGTGGCATCTTATTCATGAAAACAGTGTATTTCTCCCATTAAGACCTTTTAAATATGATTTAATAATTAAATATTAAAAATATGTTAGAGCCAGGTGTGGTGGCACACACCTGTATTCTTTGGGAGGCAGAGGCAGGAGGATGGTTTACGCCCAGGAGTTGGAATCTAGCCTGGCCAACAATGCGAGACTCATCTCTAAAAGAAAAAAAAACCCTAAATATTAAATATTAAAATATTCTATATACAGATGGCTGGATTATTAAACTACTGTCTCTTGTGTCAAGCCCAGCCTTCTATACTCTGCCATGGATACTGGGCTCAGTCTCTGCAAACTGTATTTCTGCCAAATGGCTTCCTTTCAGGTTACACAGTGAGGGAGGCTGGGGAAGAATGGAAGTCAGGAAGGAAGAAGAGCCTTGTGTTCACTCAAGCAATGGATTTTTGTCATGGCAGGAACGTTTGGTTCTGGAATAAGTGGGCCCAGTTTCCAGCTCTTTTATTCCACTCTCAGACCCAACCTAATTGAGTTAATCACATCACCTTAAAGGTATAATCATCACCTGGGTCATTTCCCTTTCTCAGAAACCTAACGCCTATTCTCAGGGTCCCCTCTTCAAGGATTCTGAAGCACCAACACACATCAAACAGTCCTTTCTGACTGGTATACAAAAGTGCAATTGACAGCTGGGAGTGATGTCTGACACCTGTAATCCCAGAACTTTGGGAGGGCTAGGCAGATGGATTGCTGGAGCCCAGGAGTTCAAGATCAGCCTGGTCTACATGGTGAAACCTCATCTCTAAAAAAATTAGCCTGGCATGGTGGTGCCTCCCTGAGTAGTCCCAGCTACTCAGGAGGCTGAGGCGGGAGAATTACTTGAGGCTCGGAGGTCAAGGCTACAGTGAGCCGTGATCACACTGCTGTACTCCAGCCCTGGTGACAAGAATGAGATCCTATCTCTTAAAAAAAATAATGATAATTTACTTAAGTCTAATAATCTTACATCTGTATACCTTGCTATACTCTCAAATTTCTCATGATTTGTTTACAGATTCTTTGAGATTTCTATATAGACAATGATATATAAATAATGGCAGTTTTGTTTATTCTTTTCTATTCTTTATACCTTTGTCTAACTTTTCTTTTTTCTTTCTTCTTACTCTGCTGAATAAGATCTCCAGTATAATGAGAGACAGAAGATAACTATTATGGCCACAGTACATATCTTTGTTTTATTCCTGGCTTTAAAGGGAAGCCTTCTAATGTTAAACCATTAATAATATTTATTATTTCCTGTTAAGTTTTTTTGTGGACATCATTTATTATGTTAAGGAAATCCAGCCTGGCCAACATGGCAAAACTCTGTCTCTACTAAAAATACAAAAAATAGCTGAGTGTGGTGGAATGCACCTATAATCCCATATATTCCAGAGGCTAAGAAAGGATAATTACTTGAGCCCAGGGGGTGGAGATCTCAGTGAGCCAAGATTGTACCACTGCACTCCAGCCTGGGTAAAAGAGTGAGACTGTCTCAAAAAAAAAAAAAAAAAAAGAAAGAAAAGAAAATAAAAAGGAAATAATACACTTATATTCACAATTTGCCAAATTTTTTATCTTGTACAAGTGCTAAATTTTTCAAAAGCTTTTCAAGAATGTATTGAGATGATTGGATTTCCTTAAATTTTCTTCTTCTTGAGGAGAGCTGTATTTATGGATTGCTTTAATGTGAGTCCATCTCTGCATTTGTGGGTTTGCTTCTCTCACTTGGCTGTGTTGTATTATTTATTCTTATCCATGACTACTTCATGCTTACTATTACGTTGTTTAGGATTTTTAATCTCTGTTTATGGATAGTATATTTAATTTTTTCCTTTCTCACAGTACCATTTTCTGATATTGGTATTAAATTTAGAAGGTGTTCTCTCTTTCAGATTTACTGAAAAAAGTTTGCATAAAATTGGGAAGATATGTTCTTTGAAAGTTTCATAGAACTCAACTATAGAGCCATCTGAGCTTGATGTTTTGTGGGAAGACTATTGGTTTCTTTGATGGTTAGAGAAGTATTCAAGCTTTCTATTTCACCTTGAGTTGGTTGTTTCATAAGATATATTATTCTCGAATTTTATTTTATTTTTTTATTTTTGAGACAGCATCTTACTCTGTGACCCAGGCTGGAATGCAGTGGCTCACTGTGGCCTTGACCTTCTGGTCTCAGGCTATCCTCCTGCCTTAGCCTCTCAAGTAGCTGGGACCACAGTTACACACCACCACACCTAGCCAAGTATTTTTATCATTTGTACAGATAAGGTCTCCCTATGTTGCCAAGGCTACTCTGGAACTCCTGGGCTTAAGTAATCTGCCTATCTTGGCCTCCCTAAGTGCTGGGATTACAGGTATGAGCCACTGCACCCTGCCTAGGATTATTTTGTCTACATTTTAAAATGTGTTGGCAGAAAGTTGTTCATAGTATTTTCCCCTCTTATCTTTCATTCCTAATTTATTTGTGCACATCTCTCCCTCTCTTCCTTTCTCTTTTCTTTATTCATCTTGGCAGAAATTTGTCAGGGATAGTCTGAAATGCAGCTTCCACCTCAGTATTTGGCCAAAATATAACATTAAATTTCTGCTTCAATCAAACTTTTAAAAATCCAAATAGCCAAATGCCTATTTCCATATCATTTGTACAGCCCTGATTGGTGTGTCATCAGTGATTATTTAATTGCATGGGTTAGTTACCAAAAGAATAATAATATAGCAAACATTTATAGTTTTCATTATTTTATCACATCTTAAAAGACAAACATAATGAACCTAGATCATCTTAGATCAGTAGAAGCCCAAAGTGTACCAACTTCCAACAAACAGGATCATTTACATTATCGTATTATCTCACACCTGAGGCATGGGAGTCTAAAAGAACTGACATTTCAGGAAAATCCCCAGACCCCAGTCCATTCAGCAAGCAAATTTGACTTTCTAAAAGTTCTTGCTTATACTTCTCTCACAGATGGTTTGTTTTTATTTTTGGTCTTGAACATATTAGCCAGATCTTCCTTTTCCCTAACCTGCATGTTAGATGCTTATATTCAGAAACCTGCCCTCCCTCCCTCCCTCTCCCCCTTCTCCCCTTCCCCCCTTTCCCTGTTTCCCCCTTCCTTCCCTCCCTCCCCCCTCCTTTCTTCCTTCCTTTCTTCCTTTCCTCTTTCTCTGTCTCTTTTTTTGTTTTGTTTTGCGGTGGTATGATCTTGGCTCACCGCAGCCTGCACCACCCAGGTTCAAGCGATTCTCATGCCTCAGCTTCCTGAGTAACTGGTACTACAGCCATGAGCCACCACACCCAGCTAACTTTTGTATTTTTAGTAGAGACAGGGTTTCACCATGTTGGCCAGGCTGCTCTTGAACTCCTGACCTCAAGTGATTCTACCACCTCAGCCTCCCAAAGAGCTAGGATTACAGGCATAGCCATCATGCCTCGCCTCCTTCTCTTTCTTTCTTTCTTCTTTCTTTTTCTCTTTCTTTTTCTTTCTCTTTCTTTCCCTCCCTCCCTCTCTCCCTTCCTTTCTTCCTTCTTTCGCTCTTTCTTTTGCTCTTTCTCTCTCTCTCCCTCCCTCCCTTCCTCTCCCTTCCTCTCCCCTCCCCTCCCCTTCTCTTTCTTTTCTTTTAGTGCACTGGTGCATTCATGGTTCACTGCAGCCTCGACCTCCCCAGCTTACACAATCCTTCCACCTCAGCCTCCCTAGTATCTGGAACCACAAACACATGCCACCATGTCAAGCAAATTTTACTTTTTGTAGAGATGAGGTCTCACTATGTTGCATAGGCTGGTCTCAGATTCCTGGCTGCAAAGGATCCTTCCATTTTGGCCTTCCAAAGTGCTGGGATTATAGACTTCAGCCACCATGCTTGACCCTCTCTTTATAATAATAATAAGTGATGCAGAGGTGTGAGAATCACCGGAGGCTAGGCGTTTGGGACAAGCCTGGACAACAGAGCAAGACTCCATCTCTACAAAAATAAAAACAATTAGCCCAGTATGGTGGTGCATGCCTGTAGTCCCAGCTACTCAGAAGGGTGAGGTGGGAGTTCAAGGCTGCAATGGGCTAGGATCACGCCACTGCACCCCAGCCTGGGCAAGAGAGTGAGAGCCAGTCTCTAAAATAAATGAGTAGTAAATGGTTAATTCTCATATGGCATTTACTATGTAATAGGTACTGTTGTAAGCAGTTTGAAGTCATTAAATCATTTTATTCTTATAAAAATATATAACGTAGTTGCCATTATTATTCCAGTTTTCAGATGAGTAAACAGAGGCACAAAATAGCGAAACAACTGACTCAAAGGTGATATGGTGAATAAGTAGTGCAGTTGGCATTTGAACCCAGACAGCTTGCTTCTGGAGTTCTTGTCCTTGACAGTGTCCCCTGATTTTTGTCACCTGGTACCTCCGACCCAGGCATCTGTGGCACCTGAGGCCAATGTGCTCAAAAGAGTTGTGAATTCCTTGCTGTGATCGTATATTCATAAACCATATTCTTGGGCAAACATGTATATACCCTCGATCAGAAATGGATTTTCACTGTTTTCAGGAGTCCGGGTTGGAGAAAGGGAAGGGCTGGTTACTCTGCTGTATATTCAGTACATCTGTAAATGGCCCATCTGCAGATGAGCTCAAGGTGAATGGGGTTTTCAGAGGACCATTTGCATCAAAGAATGTAAGACAGAAGTGAAACTCTACCAAGGGCTCCACTCGCGAAATCTCCCTGTAGAACAGACTAAGTAGTGGTAAGGAATGCCCACACACTGCGTCCCAAAAGAACCCCACGTGTCACTAAACTGCTGGCTACTCCAACAGAGCCCGTAACATCCCAGGGTTCTTCAGGGGCACAGCAGTCTGCACAGGAGCCTGAAGGTCGACATGGGTGGGCTGCCACGTTTCCTTCCCACGGTAACCTATCAGGTAGGCGGATTGATCGTGAGACAAGGTCTGTGACTTCAAGAGGTGCTAGAAGGGATTGGATGTCTTGCAGTTCTTACCTGAAACATCTTGGGAGGGGCAGAGGGAGGAGACAGATGAGACTGTCGGGAAAGTGTAAGGATAGCACCCACTTGTTAAGGTTCCAGTCTTTTAGGAACTCTGGGACCATTAGCATATAGACCTTCTTGAGAAACAACTTTTTCCTAGTCCCACACATCCCCTCCCTTTAAATATGGAGAGAAATAGCTGAGATAGCTGGTCTGGCCTTAACAGACTCCTGTCTGCAAGAATGTGCAGCTGTGTGCACACACACCATTTTCCTTACTTTCAGCCAAGGAAGAGTCACCGAGGGTACTCCATCTGCACTCCTTCCTTCCTTCCTATTGTGATAGGCCAAACACGCCCTGCTCCAGCTGTTAGAATGAATTCAGCAAGTGCCCAGGTGCCTTGCGAGGTGGCTCATGCCTGTAATCCTAGCACTTTGGGAGGCTGAGGCAGATGGATCATGAGTCAGGAGTTCAAGACGAGCCTGGCCAACATGGTGAAACCTCGTCTCTTCTAAAAATACAAAAAATTAGCCTGGCTTGGTGGTAGGCACCTGTAATCCCAGCTACTCATGAAGCTGAGGCAAGAGAATCTCTTGAACCTGGGAGGTGGAGGCTGCAGTGAGCTGAGATGGTGCCACTGCACTCCAGCCTGGACAACAAGAGTGAGATTCTGTCTCAAAACAAAAAACCAAAAAACCTAAGTCTTGGGGTTGAGATTTTTATATAAGTAGGATAGGTGAGGTGGCATGGCTCATGCCTGTTACCCTAAAGCTTTGGGAGATCGAAGTGGGAGGGTCACTTGAGGCCAGGAGTTCAAGACCATCCTGCACAACATAATGAGACCCCCGTCTCAACAACAACAAAATAGCTGGATGAAGTTGTGTCTGCTTGTGGTCCCAGCTACTTGGGAGGCCAAGGTGGTAGGATTGCTTGAGCTCAGTAGGTTAAGACTGCAGTGAGCCAAGATTGCACCACTGCACTCCAGCCTGGGTGACAGAGCAAGACTCTGTGCCAAAACCACAGAAAAGACAAATAGAAAGCAGGGGAAATGGTTCTGCAGAAGCTAAGGAAGAACAGAACTTTAGAATTTATTAGAGGCTGTCCAAAATTTCCATGTAGCCAAGTTTCTGCTAGATGGGACCTAAAAATAAGGCAGTGACTTTGAGAAAGAACGTGGCTGGTAACTTCTGACCCAGGAATACTAAGGGCAAAGCTAAATGGTAATGGATTGAAGAGCAAAACCAATGGATCTACTGAATGTAGATTTTATTTAGTTCAGTCAAAACCTTGAGTAAGATTTTAATAGGAAACAATAAGAAGAGAATTCCAGCACATGAACAAAGACAGGCATAAAGGCGTAGGAAGGGCTTTTTCATCTTTTCATTTATTAAAGGGGAGGTTTTATGTTATATACTCAGTATGAATTTAATATTCTTTCTCTTAATTGTTTTTTTTTTGAACGTTGTCTTTAATTGTGGAATAAAGGGTAATAGGACAGGAATAGAATGAGGGTCCCTGAAGTCATTCTTTGTTACCAGTCACTTATCTGGCTAATCCTGACCTCGGGGGTCATTGTTATGAATTATTTTAGCATGGTATAGAGAACCAACATTTTACAGTAAAGAAATGCTTGAACTACGAACATTTAATATAGATAAGTGCATGTTCTACATAATTCTTCTCCCTTTTGAGAACATTTGGGGTTAGGATGCACTTGTGAGCTACAGTTCATCTTTGTCCAAGTAGCAATTCAGAGGGTAAAAAAGAAAAATGGGAGGAATCATTAACTCCCTTCCCTGGCCACCTGTTCTAAATCCTTCTGGAGATAGCAAGGGACAGAAAGAGCTATCAAAGTATCAGGCTTTCTAAATTGCTAGCAAAGACAGTTCACAAATGTCATCTCACTAGAAGAGCTCCAGCATCTTCCCATCCTAGGTTTTCTGCAGTGAAGCAGCAATCACCAGGGGAAGTATCTGGAGCGTGGCTGCGGGGTACACAGCAGGTCTGCATTTTTCAAGGCTTGCTTCACTGTTTTATTTATTTATTTATTTATTTATGAATGACAGGATCTAACTCTGTCACCCTGGCTGGAGTGCAGTGGCATGATCTGGGCTCACTGCAACCTCCACCTCCCAGATTCAAGGGATTCTCATGCCTCCGCCTCCAGAGTAGCCGGGAACCCTGGCTTGCACCACCATGTCAAGCTAATTTTTGTATTTTTATTAGATTTGTGCAAAAGCAATTGTGGTTTTAATGGCAAAAATACACAATTGCTTTTGCACCAACCTAATAATAGAGTTTTGCCATGTTGGCCAGGCTGGTCTCGAACTCCTGGCCTCAAGCGATCTGCCCACCTCAGTCTCCCAAAGTGCTGGGATTACAGGCATGAGCCACCACATCCAGCCCATTGTTTTTATTTATAACCCTAAAACTATCTCTCAAACCTTCCTAAACTCTGCCTGTATCCTGTCTAGAATCTCTTCATTTCTGTGTGGCTTTCTTAAGGAGGCTAGAATCTGTAACAAAGACATTTGTGAGGAAAACAGGCAGAGCTTAAATATTATGGAAACTTTCCATCATTTGGATGCATCCTAGCCATATCCTTAATTACTTGTAAATATAATTGAGAGGTTTTTTTTCCCTGATTCTGTCAGTCAGCCATATAGTCTCTCTATTTATCTTGTCGACCAAGATGCTTAACACTTTTTGAGTATCGCCAGGCACAGGGGCTAATGCCTGTAATCCAGCACTTTGGGAGGCCCAGGCAGGCAGATCACCTGAGGTCAGAAGTTTGAGACCAGCCTGGCCAACATGGTGAAACCTTGTTTCTACTAAAAGTACAAAAATTAGCCAGGTGTGGTGGCATGTGCCTGTAGTCCCAGCTACTCGAGAGGCTGAGGCAGGAGAATCACTTGAAACCTGGAAGCGGAGGTCACAGTGAGGGGAGATTGTACCACTGTACTCTAGCCTGGGTGACAGAGCAAGACTCCTGTCTCAAAAAAAAAAAAAAACACAAAAACACATTTGATTATGTATGGCTAGACCTTCCTGTTTATAAAGCTTCTTACTACATACAAGTGTAGCTTTCATGAGTATATATACATTTCGCTACAAATGACTATTGACTTTATTCTAACACAATACATTTTCTTTTAAAAGACGCCTACCTCTTTATTTTCTTACAGGCTTTCCTCATTTTTCAGACCCAGAACCTCCGCAAAATGCCTTACTCTACTATTCAGTTGGAAAGTAGTAATATTTAACCCTTATGAAACACCTCTGGGTCAGGTTTTAGTCCCAGTGATACCAGAACCAGGGAGTGAAGGTAGTTACAACTGAGTGATGCAATTCCCTAGAGACGTGGGTTTCCTTTGTCTCAAGGCTGACAGCCTAATTAATATGCTGAAAACACCTTAACTCTAACTGGGCTTGAGACATTTGCAGAAGATGACTTTCAGCTGCCTGCAGGATCAGTCAAAGGAGCCTGGGCCTCGCTTTTTACCAATCATGACATCATCACTCAGTCTGCAGACCAGATTTCCATTTTACCACCTCTTTCGACATCCTCCTTCAAGAGCACTTCGCAAAAAAACGAGGTGCTCTCTTTTGTCTTCTTAGCCTTATGAAGCATTGGGATAAAAGCCTGAAAGCTGTGCATCTAAAGAGTTAAAACCATTTACATGGCAGAATCTCAAATCTCGCCGCTTCTCCCTGCCAAGCAGGGAGAAAAAAAAAGAAAGCAATAAGGAGGAAGGGAAAGCGGGAACATCACTATTAGAAAATCAATCAGTTTCTGGAAAATAATCCTCCTAAATCCCTTCCTAAAGGTGGGGAGAGCCCTCTTCCCAGGGTTTTCAGTGAAATCTATAGCAAGGTCTGGCAACTCTCTCATGGTTGATAGTTCACATTTAGTCCTATTTATCTGGATTTCAGGATCATCCTATGGAAATTATCCACTAGTACAATTATAGGAGTACTTAGTAATTTTATCCCTTTGATCATTAATATTAATTAGTGCTTGGAGGGGAAAGAGGACGGGGAACGGCTTCTCGTATCCAAGCTAATTAACTTCGTCTAGCTTGTATGAAAGTGAGAAAGCATTTTATTAAAAACCGTAAGGTAGGCTCTCAAGGGACTTCTATTTTCTGCTTAGGCTAAACTAGGATAACATTTGGCTCTTAGGGAGGTCCCTAAAATTGCCAGAGAGGATAAAAAAAATTGGTACCAGGAGATTAAAAGCTACTGCATGGTTTCCAAGACACCCGCTTTATTGGTGGTAACGTACATTTGACGTTTTTATGCTATTCTGGAAAATGAAGGGTAGTTTCCAAGCCACCTATTTAGGATATAATAATGCTAGAAATGACAAGGAAAAGCGAGGCCACAGTAGTCATTGTTCCTTCTGTTTTAGTAATATGTGTTGATATGTCATCTATTGCCACTGAAGCGGTGAGTTAAAATCCTTTTTACTCTATTGCCTTTAAAAATGTATTTGTCTTCCAGTAGAATTGGAAACATTTTTAACTATTTCTTTCTTTATTTTTTGAAACCAAATCTCATTCTGTCACCCAGGCTGGAGTGCAGTGGTGCAATCTCGGCTCACTGGAATCTCCATTTTCTGGGTTCAAGTGATTCTCCTGCCTCAGCCTCCCAAGTAGCTTGGATTACAGTCGTGTGCCACCATGCCCAGCTAATTTTGTATGTTTAGTAGAGTCGGGGTTTTGCCACGTTGGCCAGGCTGGTCTTGAACTCCCGACCTCAAATGAACCACCCACCTCAACCTCCCAAAGTGCTGGGATTACAGGCATGAGCCACTGCCCCTCGCTGGAACATTTTTTAAATGAAAGATTTCATTAGACATATATTCCCCTGCTGAATCCCACATTCTTTGACTTTTTTTTTCTTTTTTTTTTTTTCTTTTGAGACAGGGTCTTATTCTGTCACCCAAGCCAAAGTGCAGTGGCACAATCATGGCTTCACTGCAGCCTTGACTTCCCAGGCTCCAGCGTTTCTCCCACCTCAGCCTCCCGAGCAGCTGGAAACACAGGCGTGTACCACCATGCCTGGCTAATTTTTGCATTTTTAGTAGAGATGGGGTTTCACCATGTTTCCCAGGCTGGTCTCGAACTCCTGAGCTCAAGTGATCCACCCACCTTGGCTTCCAAAGTGCTGGAATTACAGGCATGAACCACTGTGCCCACCCAATTTTTAATTTTTGTGCATACATAGTAGGTGTATATATTTATGGGGTATGTATTAGGTCATTCTTACATTGCTGTAAAGGAATACCTGGGACTGGGTAATTTATAAAGAAAAAAGATTCATTTGGATCATGGTTCTGCAGGCTGACAGGAAGCACCAACATCTGCTTCTTATGAGGCCTCAGGAAGCTTACAATCATGGTAGAAGGTCAAGGGGGAACAAGTATCTCACATGGCAGGAGTGGGAACAAGAGAGAGTTGGGGAGATAGGACACTTTAAACAACCAGATTTCCCAAGAACTCACTCACTCAGTACATTGAGGACAGCACCAAGCCATCAGAGATCCACCTTCATGGCCCAGACACCTCCCACCAGGCCCCACCTTCAACACTGGGCATTATATTCCAACATGAGATTTGGGCAGGGACATATATTCAAACTGTATCAGGGTACATGATATATTTTGATACAGGCATATAATGCATAATAATCACATCAGGGTAAATGGGGTATTCATCACCTCAAGCGTTTATTCTTTCTTTGTATTACAAACAATGCAATTACACTCTTTCAGTTGCTTTCATGTGTATAATAAAAGATTGTAGACTGTAGTCAGTCTGTTGTACTATCAAATACTATATCTTACTCATCTATGTAAATTTTTGTACCCATTAACCATCCTCTTCTCCCCTCACTACACTTTCCAGCCTCTGATAACCATCATTCTACTCTCTATCTCCAGGAATTCACTTGTTTCAAATTTCAGCTCCTATACATAAGTAAGAATATTTGAAATTTGTTTTTCTGTGCCTGGCTTCTTCTACTTCACATAATGACCTTCCGTTCCATCCATGTTATTGCAAATGACAAATTCTCATTCGTTTCTTTGGCTGAATAGTACTCCATTGTGTGTGTGTACCACATTTTCTTCATCCATTCATCTGTTGATGGACACTTAGACTGCTTCCAAATCGTGGCTATTGTGAATAGTGCTGCAATCAACATGAAAGTGTAGATATCTCTTTTATATACTGATCTCCTTTCTTTTGGGTATATGCCTTGCAATGGGATTGCTGAATAGCTGGTAGCTTTACTTTAGGTTTTTGAGGAACCTCCAAACTGGTCTCCTAAGGTTGTATTAATTTACATTTCACCAACAGTGTATGAGGGTTCCCTTTCTCCACATCCTCAGCAGTGTTTGTTAATGTCTTTTGGATAAAAACCATTTTAGCTGGGGTATAATGATACCTCACTGTAGTTTTGCTTTGCATTTCTCTGATCATCAGTGATGTTGTGCACCTTTTCATATGTCTGTTTGCCATTTGTATGTCTTCTTTTGAGAAATGTCTATTCAGATCTTTTGTCCATTTTAAAATCAGATTATTAGATTTTTCTCCTATAGAGTTGTTTGAGCTCCTTAACTATTCTGGTTATTAATCCCTTGTCAGATGAATAGTTTGCAAATATTTTCTTCCATTCTGTGGGTTGTCTCTTCACTTTGTTCATTGTTTCCTTTGCTTTGCAGAAGGTCTTTAATTTGATGTAATCCTATTTGTCCATTTTTGCTTTGGTTTTCTGTGCTTATGGGGTATCACTCAAGAAATCTTTGCCCTATCCAGTGTCCTGGAGAGTTTCCCTGATGTTTTCATGGTTTGAAGTTAGTAGTTTCATAGCTTGTAGTCCTAGATTTAAGTCTTTAATCCATTTTGATTTGACTTTTGTATATGGTGAGGGATAGGGGTCTAGTTTCATTCTTTTGCATATGGATACTAGTTTTCCCACCACCATTTATTGAAAAAAGAGTCCTTTCCTCAATGTATGCTCTTGGCACCTTTGTTGAAAATGAATTCATTGTAGATGTATGGATTTCTTTTGATGTTCTCTTTTTTTGTTCTGTTGGTCTATGTGTTTGTTTTTATGCCAGTACCATGCTGTTTTGGTTACTATTGCTCTGTAGTATAATTTGAAGTCTGGTAGTGTGATTTCTCCAGTTTTTAAATTTTTGCTCAAGATAGCTTTGGCTATTCTGGGTTTTTTGTGATTCCATATAAATTTTAGGATTGTTTTCTCTATTTCTATGAAGTACGTCATTGGTTTTTCAGTAGGGATTTCATTGAATCTGTAGATTGCATTGGACATTTTAACAATATTGATTCTTTCAAACCATGAACATGGAATATCTTTCAATTTTTTTGTGTCCTCTTTAATTTCTTTCATCGATGTTTTATAGTTTTCATTGTACAGATCTTTCACTTCTTTGGTTAATTTTTAAGTATTTAATTTTATTCGTAGGTCTTGTAAATGGAATTACTTTTAAAATTTTTCAGATTGTTTGCTGTTGACAGAAATGCTAATAATTTTTTGATTGTTGTGTATCTTGCAAATTTACTTAATTTATCAGTTTGAATAGTTTTTTGGTGGATCCTTTAGGTTTTTTCAAATATAAGATCATACTAGCAAACAAGAATAATTTGACTTTTTCCTTTCCAATTAGAATGCCCTTAATCTCTTTCTCTTGTCTGATTGCTCTAACTAGGACTTTCAGTACCATGTTAAATAACAGTGATGAAAGTGGGCATTCTTGTAATGGTCCAGACCTTAGAGGAAAGACTTTCAGTTTTTACCCCCTCAGCATGAAACTAGCTGTGGATCTGTTGTATATGGCTTTTATTATGTTAAGGTATATTCATTCTATGCCCATTTTTTGAGGGCTTTTATCATGAAGGATTACTGAATTTTAATCAAATGCTTTTTCAGCATCAATTGAAATGTTCATATGGTTTTTGTCATTCATTCTGTGGATATGATGTGATCATTGGTTGATCTGTATATGTTGAACCATCCTTGCATCCCACAGATAAATCCCACTTGCTCATGAGAAATGATCTTTTTAATGTGTTGTGAATTTGGTTTGCTAGTATTTTGTTGAGGATTTTTGCATCAGCGCTCGCTCATCAGGGATATTGGCCTGTACTATTATTTTATGTGTCTTTGATTTTGATATTAGGGTAAAACTGGCCTCAGAATCAGTTTGGAAATATTCCCCCCTTCTCTATTTTTCAGAAAAGTTTGAGTAGGAATGGTATTAGTCCTTGTTAAATGTTTGGTAAAAATTCAGCAGTGAAGCTATCAGGTCCCAGGTTTTTTCTTTGCTGGGAGTCTTTATTATGGCTTTCTTCTCATTATTTGTTATTAGTCTGTTCAGGTTTTGGATTTCTTCATGATTTAATCTTGGTAGGTTGCGTATGTCTAGGAACTTATCCATTTCTTCTAGTTTTCCAATTTATTAGCATATAGTTACTTGCAGTAACCTTTAATGAGCCTTTGAATTTCTGCAGCATTGGTTGTAATGTCTCTTTATTCATCTCTGATTTTATTTATTTGGGTCTTCTCTACCTTTTTTTCTTAGTCTGGCTAAATATTTGACAATTGCATTTATTTTTTCAAAAATCAACTGTTCACTTCATTGATCTTTTGAATTGTTTTTTTTTTGTTTTAATTTTATTTTTGCTTTAATTATTATTTCTTTTCACTGACTAATTTTGGTCCATTTGGTCTAACGTGCAGATTAAGTCCAAAGTTTCTTTGTTGATTTTCTGTCTGGATGATCTGTCCAATGCTGCAAGTGGGATGTTGAAGTCTTTACCTATTATTGTATTGGGGTCTAGTGTTCTCTTTAGCTCTAATATTTGCTTTATATGTCTGGGTGCTCCAGTATTGGGTGCATATATACTTACTACTGTTCTATTCTCTTGCTGAATTGACCCCTTTACCATTATGTAATGACCTCTTTGTCTCTTTTTATGGTTTTTGTCTTAAGATCTATTTTGTCTGATATAAGTATAGCTACTACTGCTCATTTTTTGGTTTCCATTTGCACAGAATATCTTTTTCCATTCCTTTGTTTTCAGTCTATCTGTGACTTTATAGGTGAAGTGTGTTTTTTGCAGGCAACAGATCATTGGTTTTTTTGGTTGTTTTTTTTTTTAATCCATTCAGAAACTGTGTTTTTTCGATTAGAGAGTTTAGTCCATTTATGTTCAATGTTATTATTAATAAGTAAGAACGTACTCCTGCCATTGCGTTGTTTTCTAGTTGTTTTGTGGTCTTCTCTTCTTTCTTCCCTTTCTGTCTTCCTTTTAATGAAAGTAATTTTCTCTGGTGATATATTTTAATTTCTTATTTTGTATTTTTTTGTGTATTCATCATATGTTTTTTTCATTTGCAGTTACCATGAGTCTTGCAAATAATATCTTATAACCTATTATTTTAAACTGATGACAATTTAACTGTATTTTCAAATAGCCTATCTTCGAGCTCACTAGTTCTTTCTTCTGTTTAATGAGTTCTGTTGTTAAGAAACTCTGATACATTCTTAAACATATCAATTGCATTTTTCATCTCCAGAATTTGCTTGATTCTTTTAAATTATTTCAGTCACTTCATTAAATTTATCATTAGGATTTTGAATTTCTTCTCTGTGTTATCTTAAATTTCATTGAGTTTCCTCAAAACAACTATTTTGAATTCTCTGTCTGAAAGGTCGCATATCTCTGTCTCTCCCGGATTGGTTCCTGGTGCCTTATTTAGTTTATTTGGTCGGGTTTTGTTTTCTTTGATGGTCTTAATGCTTATGAATGTTTATCAGTTTCTGAGCACTGAAGAGTTAGGTACTTATTGTAGTCTTCACAGTCTGAGTTTGTACCTGTCCTTCTTGGAAAGGCTCTCCATGGATTTGGAGGTGCTTGGGTGTTGTGATCTATATTTTTGGCACTGCAGTCATAACTACATTAAGGGGCACCCCAAGCCCAGTAATGCTGTGGCTCTTTTAGACTCATAGGAGTACTGCCTTAGAGGTCTTCAATAAGATTCAGAAGAGTTCGCTGGATGCCCAGGCAGAGAGTCTCATTCTCTTCCCTTACTTTGTCTCAAATAGATGAAATCTCTCTTTCTGTGCTGAGCTGCCTGGAGCTGGGGGAAGGGTGATACAAGCACCTCTGTGGCCACCACCACTGGGACTGCACTGGATTGGATCTGAAGACAGCATAGACACTGTAACCACTAATTCACTCCTGCCTATGTTTGCTCAAGCCCTAGGGTTCCACAGTCAGCTTCAGGTGAAGCCAGTCAGCCTTGCATCCTTTCCTTTGGGGTGGTGACTTCCTCTTAGTCCTGGGCAGGTTTAGATATGCCATCTGGGAACAAAGGCCTGGAGTCGGAAACCTTAGGAATCTACCTGGTGCTTTATTTTACTGTGGCTGAGCTGGCACCAAAACCACAAGACAAAGTCCTTCTCACTCTTCCCTCCCTTTTGACAAGCAGAGGAGTATCTTCCCATGGCCACCACCACCACAAGCCCATGGGGAGTCCTGCGAGGCTACTACCAGTGTCCACTCAAGGTCCAAGGGCTCTTCAGTCAGCTTGTGGTGAATGCTTCCAGGCCTGGGACTCACCTTTCAGAATAGTGGATCCCTTTTGACCCAGGGCAGGTCTAAAAGTGCCACCCAAGAGTCAAGGACTGGAATCGGGGATTCCAAGAGCCTGCTTGGTGCTCTAGCTCACCGTGGCCCAGCTGGTACCTAAACTGCAAGAAAAAGTCCCCTTTACTCTTCCTTTTCTCTAGAAGAAGGAGTATTTCTCCGTAGCCACCACCACTGGGAATGTAGTGGGTCACATCTGAAGCCATCACATCTCAGTCTCTCTCAAGGTCTATGGTGTGTACTACCTCATTACTGCTGCTGGTTATTCAGGGATCAAGGGCTTTGCAGGCAGCAGGTTATGAATCCTGCCTGTACTGGATTCTTCTCTTTAAGGCGGAAGGTTCCCTTCTGGCCCAGGGAATGTCTAGAAATGTTATCTGGGAGCTAGGGCCTGGAATGAGTGCCTCAGCACCCTGCCTTGTGCTGGATCCTACCTTGGCTGAGCTGGAATCCCAGTTGCAAGACAAAGCCCTCTTTACTCTTCCTTCCCTTCTCATTAAGCAGAAGGAAGGAGTGTCTTTTGAAGCTGCAAGCTGTGCTGCCTGGGGTTGGGGGTGGGGAAGCACAAGCACTCCCTTGGCCACCCTGGCTGCTGTCTCACTAGGTCACATGCTCCACAAGTTCAGTGAGTCTGAGTCTAGCAAGCACTAGCATTTGCCTAGGAGTTGCACTCCTTGTGGCCTAGACTGCCTTCCAAGAGTACTTTAGCCTGTGTAGGCAAGGCTCACTGA
Source organism: Saimiri boliviensis (assembly GCF_048565385.1). Taxonomy (NCBI): domain Eukaryota; kingdom Metazoa; phylum Chordata; class Mammalia; order Primates; family Cebidae; genus Saimiri; species Saimiri boliviensis. Next base: position 113,567,576 of record NC_133458.1, read on the forward strand.
AACTCAGCTTCAGACCATTGGGATGGACTATCTCCCTCTGGTTAGGGCTGGTCTAAATGCTACCTCCAAGAGTGTCGGCTGAGTTCTGCCTGGTGTTGTTTTCTGCTGTGACCAGGCCGCACTGAGTTCCAATGCACGGTCCCACAGTCACTGTGCTGCCACTTCCCCAAGCACACAGATTCTGTCTCTGTACCATGTAGGCACTACTGGGGAATGGGCAGGGGGAGTGCCAGTGATTCAAGACCTTCTTTCCTACCCTCCTCACTGCTTCCTTCTGTGATATGAAATTAAAACCAGGTACTGTGATCACTCACCTGAGTTTTGGCTCTTATGAAGATGCTTTTTTGTGTGGATAGTTGATCAATTTGGTGTTTCTATGGGAAGAATAACTAGTGAAAGCTTCTACTCAGCCATCTCCAATGCTAGACATATATCTTATCCTCTGTGAATAAAATGCCAAAGAAAGGAAGATCACAAATATGTAAAATTTGGTGTGCAATCGGAAGCTACATGTTTCATACATTTTTACTGTGATATTCATGGAGTAAATGAATATCTTTTTTTAACCAATTTGATTGAGTACTATGTAAAAAGAATTATATTGAGCTCTAAAACTTCAGAAATAAATAAAAAATTCAAAAAAATAAGTTATCACAGTTTTTACTTTTGTTTATGTTTGGTGTGAATCTATGTCTTTTGAGAAGCAGACACCAACAAAGGATTAAACATGCAAGGATTTTATTGAGATAAAATAGGAAGTGGAGGGAGAGCTGGGACACGCTGAAAGAGCTGTCAGACACATTGCAATCCTGGCACTGAATGAAGGAAAGAGGGAAGAAGGACTGGATGGGAGACATCCTAGATCCCATATGGCAATCACGAAGGTTCAGCAAGACTCAGGGGGTCCTTGAGGCACAGTTGGCTGTCAGAGGAGTCCTGTGTCTCCCCAACATGAAGCTGTTCTTACTTGACTCAGCTGCTGGCTGGGAAGTGTCGCTTTGGCTCAAACATGGCAATGAATTTAAAAATTAATTGCTGGGCTTTTGGTCAAATATGTTCCTCCTACTTAGAGGCTGGAGAATGAATTTTCATGGCTGCCACACACTTTGTTCACTTTTTAATTGAAACATTACGCAGTTTAATTCATCTTTCTTACTGATAATAAAAACTAAACCTTGTTTATGCTCAAATCATAAGAGAAAAATGTTGATTTTCTGTTTTGTAAAATTAGCTTTAGGGAATGTGACTGTGAAATCCCTGAAATATCAAATTCTTCAGTCCAAAGTCTAAACGTATTTGTGGTATGTATATTTGGTGCTTGATTTCAACCTGAAGGCAATAAAATGTGTTTGTAAAACAAGAGCAAAGCTTTAAAATCATTCACAGGAAAATAACAAGCAAAATACAGGCTACTTTGGTGATATCCCATTACCTTTGTTTCTTCCACATTCTGAGTTGGTATCTTTGAATCGGTAACAAAGTTGGTGTGTTTCCACTGTTGAAATCAAGGTATAGGTTTCCAGGTAATAAGTCTGTTGTGAATACAAAGCATCTTCAAGCCTCTTTGGTATCTTTTACTTTGTGTATCAGTCTAGTTTGAGGCCAGTGAGTTTTATTGACCTCTTGACAGTTTGGTGCTCATTTTTGTTGTTGTTGTTGCTTGCAAGAATTCTCGAGTCTCAAATGGCTTTGCTAGCTTACGTAACTGTTTATGTTTCAAATACTTTTGAAATAGAAGTTTTGAAGGCTGTGTCATTTGGTGAAAAGACCACAGTCTTTGAGGTCAAACAAATTGTACTGGGGCCTCGTTTCTACCACTTATTTATTATTATTATTATTATTATTATTATTATTATTATTATATTATTTTAAAGATCGGATTCATTTGGAGAAAACAAAAAACCCACAACCCAGAGGATAGTATTTTACATCTCAAGACATCTCCCAGGTAGTAAGTCTACAGATTACAAATCATTTTCATAGAAGATAGTTTTGTACAAATTTTACATGTATTCAGGAGTGGGATGTTAATTAGTTCCCATTTCCATTTTAACAGGAAGGCAAGGTAGGGGATAGGGAAAAACAGTTTTGGATACAACTGTTTGGAAATAGAGTAGACATGAAAAGGGCAAACCCTAGCTTTCATCATCTAAAATCCATGTTTTTTGTTTTTTGGTTTTTTTCTTTTTAAAAAAAAATCCCTTTCAATCTTCAGTATCTCTTTAAAAACCCACTTCTTAGCTACTAGCCAATCCACACCAATTATTTAAATTCAGTTGGTACACACCTTTGTCCACTGGGTAAATTATATTCATTATGCCCATTGCTGCAGCACGCATGAACCGACACCCCTGCATGGCCGAACAGGGCCTAATCTAGGGCCGATGGAAGAAGGACTTGCAAACCAAGATCAAGGTGTCACTTCTCTGCTAATACTGTCTACCAAGCAGATCCCTACAAAAATGCACATACAAGCAGGCAAGTCTAGCTACTATGTTGCAAGAGAAACCAGGACCTTGTTAAATAGTTCTCTCTATTACCATTTATTCTCTCAAGAGAACCTTTAAAAAAAGAAAAACAACACATTGCTCTGGCTACCTCATAAATCCAACAAGCACTGATGTGGCATTTCAGTGGAGAAAGAAATTTGCGGGGGAAAAACCCATCAAGGTTGTAAGAAAGGCTCCCAATTTAACTGTCCCTGTCCCTATTTATCCACCTTTATTCACCGCCCAAGACCATCCATTATTCTAGAGCACTGTGATCTATAAAAGGGGTCAAAGCATCAGGAGCAGGCTATGAGTGAGAAACAAAGCACATCAAGAAACCGACTTGCTTGAGAAAAGCAGCGATTCTTCCTTCCACAGCTCTCCAGGGCTGAGAGAGAAAATCCCCAAGAGACCATCTACGTGACTCAGAGACTGCTTACTTATTGCATTACTTTAGACAAGCTGACAAATCTTTCTGAACTTGCTTCCTCCTCTGTAATGTAGGTACAGCAGTTCCTACCTTGTCGCTTACTGTGGGGCAGAGGTGCGACACACACGGAAGTTAACCCTGAGGCTCGCCATTCAGACTGTTAGGTTACTCGGCGTTTTTGCCTTCCTCTCACTTGGGGTCACTGGAAGCATGCAGATCCCAAGCTTGGCCAGAAGAATTGCCCAAGCGCCAAGCATAACCCCTCAGCAGCTTGCTGCACAATGCCTGAGCTGAGAGGGCCTTAGCCCGTTGGCCTCCTGGGGTCTTGCTATGCTCTTGTAATCCCTCCTTCAGCCCATGTGTCAAATGTTACCCCATGCTCTTGTTCCCAACATGATCCTATAATTATAGAGGTGGGAGGGAGTATTGTCCAAAAAGGACCAGCAGGATAGGAAGCAAGGCCGTTAATGGCCCCATTCACCTGGATCTTTAGCAGTCAGTGGTCTACTTTCAGTGGGTTCCAGCCATCGGGTGTCTACCACAAGGCATGACCCCTCTCTTGTCCTACTGCCAGTTCATCTTCTCCTCTAAGTGCTCCCTCAGTCAATGCTCTTGTATCCATCAAATTCTGCTCTTACAACCTTGCCCACTCCACTCTATTAACCATACATTCTGAAATGTCCACGTCCCCTATTCCCTCGATTACATACCTCAGAGGCACAGGGTCCTGACAGTGCTGGGAACATGCAGCTCAGAAGCTGAATAAATGCCCCTTCTCCTTTTCCCTCATGTCCCGGAAGCCAGGTGGTCTGTGTGGCTGGAGATCCATGTCAGCTCTGTGGTGATCATCACACTGCCCTGTGTGAGATTCTCCTGCAAGGTTGGTCTCTGAGAGACTAGCTGAGCTGGATATTCCTTCAAGACTCTAAAAAATAGAACATTTGTTGAAATCATTTTTTAGTCCTTTTTACCGAATACGTAGAGGTGCAGTATCTGTTTGTGTGCTTAGTCCTCAGTCTGTTTGCATTGTCATGAATAAAGTCATAGAAAGGAATACATAGCTGAGCAATGCAATGCTTCTGGGTTGTGGGAATTATGCATTCTTTAGACCATGGGGAATCTGAAGGGAGAGGCATTTGTTACTTGTCTGCAGCTGGTTTGGTTCCCTCAATGTCTTGTATCTGACAGGACACAGTTTCAGTTGCAACAAGGGGCCCTAGTGGGTAGAGGGGCTCTCAAAGGGCAGTTAACATATTTTTGTACACAATGACCTGAACAACACAAAAGCTATTTCTGATGAAGGTGTCCAGGGGTGGAGATTGTGTGTTAGAGCTAGGGCCAGGACTACAGTGAGGTGAGTAGGCACCTGGCTTGGGTGCAACATTTGTAAATAATATTTTAATGCAAAATTTTTTAAAAACTCAAAATAAATGAAAAAAAATCCATGTTAGACGAAATATAAAAATTCTAAATAAAGACAGGATGGTCTTTATTTGTGGTGCTGTGTTGAGCCATATCTGAGCCTGTAGTAAAAGGAAAAATCAGTAATATCTATCTAGTTTTCATTTAAAATTTTTATATTTGATTCATCATGAATTTTTTGCATTCATTTGATTTTCCAGGTCACATTAAAATATTATTTTTCATAAAAACAAAAATAAAATTAAAAAAACAAAGGAAATTAAAAAAGAGAAAATATATTATTTGTCTTCATTACAGGGTCTTTAACATCCCCTCAAACCTTTTACTCAAGGCGAGTTCCTCAACTTACCTCACCCTAGTTCTGACTCTCCTGAGAGCCACTGGATTTAAAAAGCATTGCTTTTGCTTCCTTTAAATCTTTCATTTTGCTTTCTTTAATCTTGTGCCGACTGGTAAAAGGCGATTATGGCCCAAGGGCCACAAAACTACTATATATCAAAAACCATATTGACAATATTTAATATTAATTTGCATGTAATTTATTTTTGGTTTTGTAAATCAATCTTTTTCTGTACCAGAAATCCTTCAGGGTAAAACCGAATACTACTAGAGTAGATTAATAATGAAAACAGGAAATGATTTTTAAAAATAGAATCTTAAGCACAATAAACCTTCAGGGTATTTTTAAATAATGACCTTATTTTTCACTCCAACACATTTTCCAAGTGGAGTGGCATTCACCTTGTGTATGAGATTATTGCCTGGCATATTTCAAACTCCCACCGTTAGAAGCCATCATGAGTCTGTGACCTTTGGGGGTGTGGCAGCTGTTCAGAAAAGCATTCTTTACCCCACACCTCACACTGTCATGACAGGGAGGCGAGGAGGCAGTGATACATTGGGAAGTGCACAAGATTCACGAGCAGAAGACATTGATTCCTCCCTCATTTATAACTTATTACCTAGGAGAAAGAGCTTTGTAAACTGCCAAAAGGCACTCCAAAGTAAGCAAGCTCTTTCCTGATCAATGCCCTCCCACAAGGATGGCTCCCGTTGGTTGGAAACTAAAGTTGACTTCTCTGCTAGAGACAGAATCTGTCATCTAGGTTGCACTATCAGTTGCAGTATGTTATTCTAAAACACACTTAACATATAAAAGAAAAGAAAGAAAATCCTGAGAGGTCTTCATGGAAAAGTTCCTGCTTATAAAGTACAAAGTAATCATAAAGTGTGGCCTCAACAAAGCTTCATGAGAAAGGTATATTGACTTCAAATAAACTCTAGTTAATTCCACAAAACTTCTTGATGCGACAGTGTCAAAAAATGAAGAAAAAAGTGGAATATGCCCCATAAAGAAGATAATTGCTTCTTCAGGAAATGCAGAAGTGGTACCAATTCCTGGAACTAAGCCAATATATCTTCAACTAATTGGACTTGCAGTTGTTCATTTCAACTTCAAAAGTGTCCTAGCTTTTGGAGATTGGAATAGTTCCCTAATATGTCTAACTGAAGCACAAAAGAGATGAAATTATCCTCTAAGATTTTCATGTGTCATAGTCTGGTCATGGTGGCTCACTCCTGTAACCCCAGTACTTTGGGAGGCTAGGCAGAAAGATCGCTTGAGGCCAGGAGTTTGAGACCAGCCTGGGCAACATAGAGGCACCCTGTCTCTGCAAAAATAATTTAAAAAAAAAAAGATTTTATCTGTCATTTTTGAAGAATGTTTATTTTTCAAAACAAACAGAAACAGCTCAGTTCAGAGACTGACAGTTTCATTGATTTCACGGTCCTTACCTGGTCAGTGAGCAGGTGGTATAAGAAGATATGGTCATTGGTTAAGTTGATGGCAATATCATGTGGCGAGGGAAAAATATTCATTACTCACTGACTGTACCATAGGATGTGCTGTGTTTGAATCTCAAGCTAGAGGTGGATCAACTCCTATCTGACAATGTCATAGATTGGCATTAGTTTGATCTTTGGAAAACCTCGAAACCTTGGAAGAACTCTCTAAGGAATATAACACTGCCACTAAGAAGAAAATAGCAAAGGGGCTTATTTCTACTATGCATTCCCCCCAGATCCCAAAAACAGTTCCTTGAAGTGAAGGATTGACTTGATTTTATGTAGTAGTCAGGTTTCCTAAAATATTTGCTGATAGTAAACTAAAATATATTGGTGGGATGAGGCTATTTTTCAACAAACACCAATGGCATTTGGCATCCCACCAAATCCCATTGCTTATCCAGCAACATTTAAAAACTTGATTTTTATGTAGTACTTATTAAAGGAAAGTAACAAGCACCTGTTATTGATTTGAATGATTTTTATTATACGGTTATTTAAAGTACATCAAACACGGTGATGCACCAGGTAGAATTGTCATGCTCGCATGCTGTGTTGGCTGGGCAATGAGCAAACAGGGACCAGCAACTTCCTTCCCCTGGTGGTAGAGACTGAGCTGTCCATTCCAGACCAATCCTGCAAATAGCTGGCATCTATATCCCAGCTGCTGGCACCCTGCTGAGGTTATCTCCTTGTTGACAAGACAACATTTGCCTACTTGCTCTGTAAGGAGGAACTTCCACATGGGAAAGCATCCCTGCACTGGGACACAAGCCCTATTATGTGTCCATCACATTCTGGCTGGCCCTGGGTCGTCTCTCTATGGAGTGACAGGAACATGGGTGATCTCATTGCCTTTTCTTGTCTTAATCCAACATTATTACCTTTTTTTTTCTTCTTAGTAATGCCTATTCCTTATGTCTTTCCTTATGGACTTTGTCCGAAATTCTGGTAAATAACAGATAGAGACCTGTTAGGACTCAGTTTTTATGACAAACATGAAACTAGGTATAAATGCTCTTATGAGTCTTAACCACAAAACTAAAACAAAATTTAAAATTAAAGTATAAAAAACACATTAATGCCCCTAATGTAATATAATAATAGATGTTATTTTGGTGAAACTAAATCATCCAAGTTGGACTTAATGAAATAAAGAGATAGCCTTAGTTTCAACTCTTTATTTAATCAATTTTTATATTTTAACTTGAATGAAGTTTTTAAAGAATATCTGTTTGGATAAGTTTGATGGGCAAAATGATATGAATAACTTCAAGGCTTTTTCAGTTTAGGATAAACAGACTTCATATTTAACCCAAAGTCTGCTGGCAAGCAGTCATTGAATGCCTGTTTTGAAGAGGCATCTCGTAGTAACTTGTAAGGCTGCCTCTTTCATCTGAAAATAAGATCAGCATTTTGATGTTATTAAATCTACAATAAATGGGTATTTAATCCAATTATTTCTGGAATTGAAAAGAGAAAAAAATCTTCATTGTAATTCCAATAGTTGCTGCTTTTGAATTTTTGCAAGTGACTACAGAGCAGGAGGGGCTGGCGGGACAGGGTGCCATGTGCCTGCCTGAAATGGAAACCTGGCTTGATTGTTGTCTGGTGCAGACTTTGAGTTTTATAAACCTTGGCTCCATGCACTGTGTGAGAACTCACATGGCCCACAACTGTTTTCTATTTAAAGCATGATGAAAGTTTCCTTGCAGCATTGAGCTATGCACAATTCAGTCTGCTTTCTATTCAGTCACTCGCTGGCTTGCTCACTCATTCAAGCACATGCCACGTGCCAGGCAGGCTCTAGGAAATTGCGTACACTGGTGGACAAAATGGAAAAGATCCTTGTCTTCATGAAACTCCTTTTCCAGCAAGAGGAGACAGAAAACCAAAGTTATTTTAATAAGTCAATTTTATAGTGTGAAAAAAAGAGTACAACAGGGTTTTAGGGACTGCTGTGGCTGGAGTGGGGCAGGTTGCAGTTTGAAATAGGGGTCAGAGTAGGACTCACTGGAAAAGTACAATGAGAGAAAACATTCGTGAAAGGTGAGGGTGTAAGCCAAGGAGCTGCTGAGGAGAAGCAAGCAGTTCAGGCCAAAGGATCAGGTAGGGCAGATTCTTGAGGTGGGGGTGTACCTGGTGTGTACAGGAAAGAGCTGAGAAGTCAGTGCGGCTGTGGTCGGTGAGCTGGGAGTGGAGGAGTGAAAAAAGGAGGTTGAAGAAGTACAGGTTATCTTAGTCTGTTTTCTGTTGCTTACAACAGAATACCTAAAACTAGGCAATTTATAAAGAAAAGGAACTGAAATAAAGTAAATATAGTTTCTTTCTTTTAGTTCTGGAGGCTGGGACCAGCTCCAAAGTCAAGGTGGCATCTGACAAGGTCCTTCTTGCTGTTGGTGACTCTGCAGAGTTCCAAGGTTGCTCCAGGCAACACATCATGAGGGAGCTGAGCGTGGAGCTCAGGTCTCTCTTTGTCTTCTTATAAAGCCAGCAGTCCCACTCTTGTGATAACCCATTGATCCATTAATCCATGAAAGCCCTCATGACCCAGTCACCTCTTAAAGGCTCTATCTCCCAATACAGCCACACTGGAGATTAAGTTTCTATTTAATTTCATTAAGGACAAACATTTCAGAAAGGACAAACATTCAAAGCATAGCAGCAGGGAAGAATGTGAAAACTCCAGGAAATCATGATAAACACTTTTTCCTTGAGTGAAGTGGGGAGCCATTTCAGTGTTTTTGAGGAAGGAGACCCTTAATCCTCTAAAGCTTCTAAGAGTGCTTCCCCCTAGACTTCTACATTACATTTCAGTAGAAGTAAAGGCTGGCTGGCCTGGGCACCGCCCTTAATTGCACTCCTGTAGATCGCAGGCATGGTATGGAGGAATCTTTCTGGAAGGCATTGTTTTTACTTAAACACGATCACACCCCCACCTAAGTCATGTACCCCATGCCTACTTCATGGATCAAGACTCTTTCACATGTAATTTCTAGAGTTGTAAGCCTTTAAAAGAGCAGGGATTTCCTTTGTTAGAGGAGCTTGGCCGTTAGGCATCTATGCCACTGCAGCTCCCGGCTGAATAAATCCCCACTTCCTTCCCAGTTTCGTGTTTGAGAGATTTGTTTCATGGACTTTCCTGCTTCATTATTTGGTTCCCTGACCAGGAAGCAAGTTTCAATTGGCAGATGGCCTGCACAGCCTTTCAGGAGGTTCTGCCCTGTGAAGCATCCCTGCGGGGGACTTTAGCCCACTTGGGCAATGCAATTCCAGAGAGCACTCCTGGGTGGGTATTGGCCCCAGTGGAAAGCCTTGCCAGAGCACAGCAGGAAAGTCCCCCACAGTGTGGATCCACCCAGTGGCTAAACACTGAGAAGGAACAGTTACCTGGAGTGTCCAGAAGACAGAAACATGGTAAGATTGATCCTGGGAAACTTGCCCACCACCTTTAGGTGCTTTAGGTGGAAGCAGGGCCTGATCACTCACATATGCTGGATTCGGCACTCTTGAACTCTGTTCTCGCTTTCTCTCTCTCTCTCTCTCTCTAACTAACTAATCTCAGAAGTTTTGCTTTTGGTTTTAATTTGGGTGGAGGAGGGAGTGTGATTGTGTGAGTGATTAGAGGGGTCTGACTGGACACACCAGCCATGAAATGTGGGGGCTGCAGGCCTGTTAGAGAGGTCCTTAAGCTCTGAGTGATTTGTGGGACCAGTTGGGATTAGGGGTGATCTACATAGGGCTAAACATTGCAATCTAGCCTTGCAATCTAGGCATTGTGAGGGGAGTAATGAACTCACCAATGACAAGCGGCGTCTGAAACACTCCCAGGAGGGAGACGATTCTACTGGCCTGAAGCAAAAGTGAAACAGACAGTGTGTCACATTGTACTGGGAGGGGAGGGGACTGTGGGAGGAGTGCGATTGTGTGAGAGATTGGAGGGATCCAACTGGACTCACCAGCCATGAAATGTGGGGGATACAGGTCCCTTAGACAGGTCCTTAAGCTCCAAGTGACTTGCGGGACTGGTTGGGATTAGGGGTGATCTGCATATGACAAGATGGAGGCGCCCTCACAATGTAGGCATTGTGAGGGGAGTAATGAACTCTCTGATGCCAAGTGGCGTCTGAAACACTCCCGAGGGGGATATGATCCTACCAGCCTGAAGTGAAAGTAAAAAAAGAGAGCGTGTCATGCTGTACTGCGCAGGAGAAACTGAGGGTGGAGTAAAACTCTCTTAACTGTCTGTGAGTACTGTTTTACTGTGCAAAAACAAGGGTCACACTCATAGCAAACCTACTCCTCTAAGGACTATGCTGAAAATTTTCAAGAAGGGATTTAGTGGGGATTATGGAGTAAGTATTAACACCAGGAAAGCTGAGGACCTCATGTGAGGTAGACTGCACAGCATTTGGGGTGAATTGGCCCTCAGAGGGGAGCCTAGACAGGTCTCTTGTCTCCAAAACATGGCATAAGATTACATGCCAGCCAGGGCACCCTGATCAATTTCCATACATAGATTTGTGGCTGCAGCTCATCCTAAACCCCCCCCCCCCCACAGTGGCTGAGACGACAGGCAGCAACTGCACTGATGGCAAAGGGACAGGCAGCTAGGGAAAGACCCTGCTCTACCCACCGAGGGGCACGGACTCCTAAGATCCTGGTAGCTCCAGCTGTAGAGGAGTTTTTGCTGAGGATACCCATTCCCCCTGGTCTGGAAGAAGGACTCCTCACCCCTGGGCCTGAAATCTCAGAATCCCCACCAGAATTGCACACCTCTAAATCACCCAGAGTAGACAAGAGAGAATGTGGAGGGACTCCTCCCATAGCCACTCACTTCCCAGGAGGAAGTCCTCTATAGCAGCCCGCCGGCAACCCAAGGCAAAGGTGCAGATGCCTTTAAGAGAGCAGAGGTATGTGGGAGTGGATGAGGCTGGCCACATGGTGGTAAGGCATGTTTTTACATACCTGCCATTCGCCTCAGCCGATCTTATCAACTGGAAAAATAACACCCCATCTTACACCGAGAAGCCACAAGCTCTCATTGACCTATTACAAACTATCATCCAAACTCATAACCCCACTTGGGCTGATTGCCACCAGCTGCTTACGTATCTTTTTAACATGGATGAAGGATGGAGAGTACCCCAAGCTGCTTCCAAATGTTTGGAGGACCATGTTCCAGCAGATCACCAGAAGCCTCAAGAGCCTGTGAGGGTCCAGTCACTGGGGACTGACCGGGATCCAAACACCCCAGAGGGCACGCAAAGGCTAATCTGGTACAGAGCGGCCTTAATGGAAGGATTGAAAAAGGGAGCCCAGAAAGCTACAAACATCAATAAAGTCTCTGAGCTTATTCATGGGAAAGAAGAAAGCCCGGCACAGTTCTAGAGAGGCTGTGTGAAGTCTATCACATGTACACTCCTTTTGATTCTGAGAGCCCTGAAAACCAATGCATGGTACATATGGCATTAGTCAGTCAGTGTGCAGAAGACATTAGGCGAAAGTTACAGAAGCAGGCAGGATTTGCAGGCATGAATACTTCACAGTTATTGGAAATAGCTAACCAGGTGTTTGTGAACAGAGACGTGGTAAGCCATAGGAAAAGTGGTAGAGAAAATGAGCGTCAAGCTCAATAGAGCACGAATTTGATAGCTGCCACTATTAGAGGAGTGCCCCCAGAAAGGTGGGGAAAGGGGGGTTCCTAGAAGGCTAGCCAGTCTACCCTAGAAGGCTCTTAGAAGGCTACACTGCCTATGCCTGCAGCGTAACCAGTGTGCTTACTGGAAGGACAAGTGCCCCTAGTTGACAGAAAAACAGGAAGATCTTGAGCACGAGGCTTCAGATGAAAGTGAAGGAGCTGTGTTCAATCTAATGGAAGGGCCACTGGACTGAAGGGGGGCCAGCTTCAATTGTCCCCAAAGAGCCTGTGGTCAGGATGACAGTCCTGTAACACCCCATGAAAGGAAACAACCAATATGTTGGAGCTACTGGGGTGTCAGAGAAACAGTCTTTCTGTTTGCCTCGGACTTGTAAGGTGGAGGGGCACGAGGTGATTCACCAGTTCTTATACATGCCCATCTTCTTAACTGAACCAGACCAGGAGACAGAACCTGCATTAGCAAAACGATGGCCTAAGATCTGGGCAGAGGACAATCTGCCAAGACTGGCAATCAACCAGGCCTCTGTGCTCATTGAAGTCAAGCCTGGGGTTCAGCCGGTTAGGCAAAAGCAATATCCAGTTTCCCGGGAGGCCCTAGAAGGTATTCAGGTTCACCTAAAATGCTTAAAGGACTATGGAATTACAGTTCCCTGCCAGTCTCCGTGGAACTGCCCCCACTTGCCTGTTTCTAAACCAAAGACCAAAGACTACAGGCCAGTGCAGGGCTTGCATTTGGTTAATCAGGCCACAGTGACTTTGCACCCAACTGTACCCAACCTGTACGTGTTGTTGGGATTATTGCCAGTGGAGGATAGTTGGTTCACCTGCTTGGACTTAAAGGATGCTTTCTTTAGCAGTAGACAGGCCTCAGAGGGTCAGAAACTTTTGCTTTTCAATGGAAAAATCCAGAAACAAATGTACCCACCCAGTACACCTGGACCTGGCTATGCCCAGGGGTTCAAGAACTCTCCCACCATGTTTGGGGAGGCACTAGCCCTTGACCTCCGGAAGTTTCCTGCTAAGGACTTAGGCTGTGTGGTGCTCCAATATGCTGATGACCTTCTATTGGGACACCCCACAGCAGTCGGGTGCGCAAAAGGAACAGATGCCTGCCTTCAGCACTTGGAGGACTGTGGGTATACAGTGTCTAAAAAGCCCAGATTTGCAGACAGAAAGTGCGATATCTGGGGTTCACCATCCAGCAGGGAGAGTGCAGCCTAGGAGCAAAGAGTAAACAAGTCATTTGCAGCCCGCCAGAACCCAAGACTAGAAGGCAGGAGAGAGTTCCTGGAAGCCATGGGTTTCTTTGGATTGTGGATTCCAAACTTCACGGTACTGGCCAAACCCCTTTATGAAGGCACTAAGGAGGGGCAAATAATTAAGGAGGGATGAATCCGGCTGCCATATGGAAGAGTAGCAGTGCTGCAGCTATTGGGGGCTGTGGTCATACAGGCCATACATGAAACCACTCATTTAGGCCAAGAGTCACTTGAGAAGTTGTTAGGCTGGTATTTTTACATCTCACATTTATCAGCCCTGACCAAAACTGTGGTACAGCGATGCATTACATGTCAGCAGCACAACATGAGATAAAGTCCAACTATTTCCCCTGGCATTCAAGCTTATGGAGTAGCTCCGTTTGAAGACCTCCAGGTAGATTTCACTGAAATGCACCAGTGTCAGGGACATAAGTATTTGTTGGTCCTGGTGTGCACATACTCTGTGTGGGTAGCAGCCTTCCTGACTGGGACTGAGGCAGCCTATAAAGTAACCCATGTGCTTCTTCGAGATCTCATTCTTAGGTTTGGACTGCCACTGCGCATCGGATCAGACAACGGAGCAGCATTTGTGGCAGATTTGGTCCAGAAAACAGCAACGACATTGGGTATCACTTGGAAGCTGCACGCTGCCTACCAACCAGAGTTCTGGAAAGGTGGAGCGGATGAACCGGACCATTAAGAATAGCTTAGAGAAAATGTGTCAGGAAACGGGGTTTAAGTGGGTTCAGGTACTTCCCTTGGTGTTATTCAAAATTAGATGTACTCCCTCTAAGAAGACAGGATATTCCCCCATGAAGTCTTGTATCATAGGCCCCCTCCCATACTGCAGAAACTCCCGGGAACTCCTCGGGAGTGGGGAGAGATTGAGTTAGGATGACCTCTACAAGCTCTAGGAAAAATCACTCCGGATTTTTCAACCGGGGTAAATGAAAGAGGCCCCATAAGCTTATTCTTCCCAGTTCACCCTTTCTTACCAGGTAATCGCATGTGGATATAGGACTGGAATGTAGTCCCTCTGAAGCCGTGGTGGAAAGAACCCCAGACTGTGATCCTGACCACTCCCACAACCACAAAAAACCTGCAGCAACAGGAAGCTAGACGAGACCCAGATAATGACTGCAGAATCACCTTAAGAAGGACAACAAGCCTTGCTCCAGCCATATTCCAGAAGCTGGCTGGTCCACGCACGGCCAAAGCATGAGGAAATCCATCGTGCGACTTATTCTGCTTAAAATTTGCACTTATACAGTAGAGACATTAATTGATTTCAGAGCATGCTATCAGTGTGTACACCAGGTTACTGAGTATGACGGAAGGTTGCTGCCATTCTTTTGTTCCTCAGTGATTATGAATGTGCAGGGACACGGAAGGGAACCTGTTTCTATAACGGTACTTAGAAAAAGGTGTGTAGCCCAGAGGGTGGACAACCCATTGTCTGCTGACCCATGAGAACCCCCTATGCATACAACTTTTGAAATTAAACTCACAACAGGGTGATGAAACAGCCCTACTAAGTTAATAGCTAAAATAGAGGATCCGGAAAATGAAAATGAGAGTGAGAATTCTCACTAATGTTATAGGTGAGATTATCAAAGCGGGGAGTGAGGAAGGAGACCCTTAATCCTCCTAAGCTTCCAGGAGCCCTTCCCCTTAGACTTCTACACTGCATTTCTATAGGAGGAGTAAAGGCTGGCAGACCCGGGTGCCACCCTTAATCACACTCCTATAGATTGTGGGCATGGTGTGGAGGAATCTTTCCAGAAGGCACTGTTTTTACTTAAACACGATCACACCCCCACCTAAGTCACGTACCCCACACCTACTTCATGGATCAAGACCCTTTCACATGTAATTTCTAGAGTTGTAAGCCCAAAACTCTTTCACATGTGATTTCTAATAAGCCTTTAAAAGGGCAGGGGTTTTCTTTGTTAGTGGAGCTTGACTATTAGGCATCTATGCCGCAGCAGCTCCTGGCCGAATACATCACCACTTCCTTCCCAGTTCGGTGTTTGAGAGGTTTGTTTCACAGCCTTCATTATGAGCAGAGTCATGGCGTGATCTCACTCACAGTTTAGAAGTGTTACTCAGGTGGCCAGGCACGGTGGCTCATTCTTATAATCCTAACACTTCGGGAGGCCAAGGTGGGTGGATCACCTGAGGTCAGGAGATCGAGACCAGCCTGGCCAACATGGCAAAAACCCTATCTGTACTAAAAATACAAAAATTAGCTAGATGTGGTAGTGGGTGCCTATAATCCCAGCTACTCAGGAGGCTGAGGCAGGAGAATTGCTTGAACCCAGGGGGCAGAAGTGGCAGTGAGCCAAGGTTGTGCCACTTCACCGTGGGGGTGAAAGAGCAAAACTCCATCTCAAACAAAAATGAATAATAATAAAAAAGAAGAGTCACTGAAGAAGGATGGAGCTGCCTTCACCTGAGGCGGGGAAGCTGGAGGTACAGCAGGTTCCAGAGTGGAAAGAAACGGCAAGCTCAGTTCTGACTTGATTAAGTGTGGGACATCTGGTAGGCACCTACGTGGGGTATAAGTTGGATTCTAGCATCTAAAGTTTGGGAGAGAGGCCTGAGCTAGAGATTTAAAGTTAAGAGCTGGGGATTAGACGGATGTCACTGAAGCCAAGGCACTGAATGAAGAAGATGAAAGGGAGTAAACATGGCTGGAGAAACAAACAGGACCAAGGATCCAGACCTGGGGCCCCCATAACACAGAGGACACCGAAATCCCACGGGAAGTCTCAAGATAGAGTTCTCATCCAGATGCTCCACTCTACACTATGGTAACGTTGTTTCCAAGGTATCATTACAGTGAAAGCATAATTTATAGGTTATGTGGAGAACTCAGACCGTGGTGATGCATCTAGAACCCTCTTTTGAGAAGTCCTGCTTTACAGACCTCAATCATAGGCAAGATAGTTCTTCAAGTTGAGACAGACAGATACGATTCTAAAATCATGCTTATCACTGTCTTGCTCCAGAGGGGCAAATTTTCACACTTGTTCTACTTTATCAATGTATTAGAAATTATACCCAAAATATTCCTCACCACAGAAAAGGTAGAACATTTATAAGCGACAACTTAAAAAATAAAGTTTTAATGGTTTAATTTCACACCCCACTGGGATATATCCTACTTGCCCTTGGAGACTCTTGCCCTTGAGCAGTGATGTACATCGAAGTTCACTTCCCTGGGCTTGGGCGAAGGCTTTCTAGGGCAATCAATTTTCAGGCTCTCAGGGTTTATATGTTCCCTTTTCTTACACAGAACCACCTGGGAACTCATCTGCCACATTAATGTTTTCTCAGATTTCCCTCAGGACTTCCTTTCATGCACCTTACAAAAGATTCACCCAACTGAAATCCAGCTCTGCTACAGTGACTCAAGTTGCAAAAGTATCTGGGGCTCTAAGCAAAAGGACAATCGTCTGAATCACTCAGGAAAATCACCTTCAGCAAAGACCTCATAGAATTCCTCCCCCAATCTATTTCAGTAACAGTTTCATTTCTATTAATTTTTATGGTTAAAAATAATTTATCGAAATTTATTATATGTTTAAGGTATTTTGATTTATAATAATTAAACTAAAATGAAAAATTTAAGTTTAGAGAGTTTTAATCAGAAAATATAAATTTCAGTTTATGGACATGTTTTTCTTTCAGAGCAATTTGACAGCATAAAGAATAAAAGTTGCACTAAAACAGCTCGATGGAGGAAGTGTGATGGAAATGTGATTTAAGTCAGAAGTGAACCATGTAAATTTTCTCCCTGTTAAATAAGAAATGCCCTTTAAATGTATTTAAAAAGTGGATGATGTTGGATGTCAAATCGCAATAGTGTTTATATTCCATTTTCAGAACACATTTTATATTTATCAGAGCAATGTAACAGTTTTATATGAAAATGTTAACATTTACAATATGCCAGAAATCACATATTTTGCCTCTATTTAAGATGAAAAAGTTTTAGATATCATCTTTAAAATATAGAAGGAAATACATCATTCTCCAGACTTAATTCAATGAGAACATAGGTTTCAAATTCCACAATGACTTAAACTACCAAAGACAATCTCAGCAAGGTCTGTATCAAAAGATCTCAACAGCGATGGAAAACTTCATTTTTCAGAGCAGACCAATCAATTTTGAGTGAGCAATTTCTCTCTTTTGTAAGATTCATTCATACAGTGGGTTTCACCATATTGGTCAGGCTAGTCTCAAACTCCTGATCTCAACTGATCCACTGACCTTGGCCTCCTAAATTGCTGGGATGACAGGCGTGAGCCACCATGCCCGGCCTGCATCTGTCTTCTGATGTTAGACATGGGCACTCCTGGTTCTCAAGCCCCTGGGCTGAATCACACCACTAGCTTTTTGTGGTTCTCCAGCTTGCGGACAGAGATCATGCAACTTAGCCTCTATGAGCCAATTTCTGTATCAATCTCTTTCTCTAAGTATATGTAAATGTAGAGAAAGAGATAGATATGTTCTACACATATTCTGTTTCTGTGAAGAACCCTAATATAAACATTAATAAAATTTTTTAAAACTCGCAAAATAATATAATGGTTTAAGACCAGGTAACCCCCTACTGTGCTTTCAGTTTGCAAATTCTGGGATCATTACTAAGAACATTGGTTTCATATCTCTGGATGCTGTGCTTTTGTTGGTCCCTTAATTATTCATGACCACTATAACTTCATTTTGGATTATGTATTTTTATTGGTAAAGTTTCCATTGTTCAAGTGATTTTTCCTTGATTCTAGTTGGTCTTGTATTAATATTCTTGTTTCTTCATCTGGTGTGTCTTTGTCCACCTCTTCAAAAAATATTTCCGCTTCAGGCCGGGCGCGGTGGCTCAAGCCTGTAATCCCAGCACTTTGGGAGGCCGAGGAGGGTGGATCACGAGGTCAAGAGATGGAGACCATCCTGGTCAACATGGTGAAACCCTGTCTCTACTAAAAATGCAAAAAACTAGCTGGGCATGGTGGCGCATGCCTGTAATCCCAGCTACTCAGGAGGCTGAGGCAGGAGAATTGCCTGAACCCAGGAGGCGGAGGTTGCGGTGAGCCGAGATCTCACCATTGCACTCCAGCCTGGGTAACAAGAGTGAAACTCCGTCTCAAAAAAAAAAAAAAAAAAAAAAATTTCCGCTTCAATTTGTTTTACGTGTTTTTTTGAAAATAACATTTAGCTAGATTTAGTTTTGCTGACCCAATTTAAAAATTATTATCTTTTAAAGATGAAATCTGATCAACTTACGTTGATCTTCGTTGATGCAGTTGTTTTTCATGATTTTCTATTGGTTTGTTCTTTACTTTTGGTTTTTTGTTCGTTTATTTTAGTGTATTGTATTTTATATTTCTACTGATTTGGAAAATATACATTCTACTCATAGTCTATCAGAGAATATCTTTCATTAAAAGTATGTAAGCCTTTATTTCTCTGTTATAAACACAATAAAGCCTCAATGCTTCAAATAAGATAAGGAATTCAGCTTACTTTAAGAAGTTTCTTCTTTTTTCTCTATTTCCCAGATTACGTTATGATTATCCCAGATTTTAAAACCAGGGTATTACAAGAAGGTTTTTCACTCTGCAATTTCTCTTTCAAAACTATTTCGACAGCTTAAGTATATCTCCTAACCACAGAAACAGCAATTATTCACTGTCATGGTTATCACTATTGTTTACTTCTTTCACCTTCTTTCTGGATATTTTTACTAGAACATGGGTAATTGGCTCTTGGAATACTTGCCTATCTCAGAATACGTCTATCACTTCCTGATGCTGTGATGATACATTGTCCTGGTTTACAAGGCCTGAGCCACATCCTTTCCCTCCAGACTCTGGATCTTACTCCAGGATCTTCTGCGTGACTATATTGCAGAGAAGTCCGGAGATAAATGCTATCGTTAACTTAGTTTTACTGTCTATGTCTTTTGGGGTTTTTCCTTTATCTTTGAAAATCCAAATTTCATCGGGAGAAATACAGGTGTGTCTTTTCATTTTCTAAGGTAAAAAGACAAAACAAAACACAGCCTGATACACTGAGAGCATCTTCAATCTGAAGTGTCAAGCATTTCTGTGAGTTCTTTAATTTTGTGTTTGTTCCTCCACTTGCTGTTTCTTCACTCTTAACCTCCGTCTTCCATGACCTCAACCTTATTGTCTTCTTCATGGCTATTCTAGTTTCCAGCAAAATCTCTTTTTCCAGCACGTTGGAGAAGGTAAAAAGGCCGGGAAGGAAGTGAGGAGAATGGTGCATGCCATTAGCTGCCTTGCAAATTAACTCTCCCCTGGGGCTGGTGTGGCCTCTTGGCCCTCCAGGGTGCTGGGATGATACTCAGTGGCTCCAGCGGATTCTGTCTTCATCACTGGCACATGCAGGCCACCTGCAGACTCCCCAGACAGGTTTCTCTGTGGCACCTGAGCCCCTGTCTCATGGAGAAGTCTCCTTTGTGACTGAAATTAAGCTGCTGAAATTTGCCTGCTGGAAATAGTCCTTATCACGGCCAAGGCTTTTTCTTTCTGCAGCCTGTGAAGGAGTCTATTCCAGCTCTCTTTCCAGACCTGTGGCCAGCAGCTGGGTTCCAGGGGCTTCTCCTGCCTGCATGTTCCTTCTCTTCCAAGGGCTTCTGACACTGTATCTTTCACTTTCTCCTGGAGGTATCAGCCAGAATACTTCACTTGGAAGCTTTTGGTATGGACATTTGCCTCCCTGCTTTTCACCAAACATCCCAGTGAAATATTAATATTTGCAGTTTCTTAACCAGAGATTCCTACATTGGGTGATAGGAAAATCGGCAGAGGTCATGTTGTTGATTTTAGCTTGGTTTGTTGTTGTTTATTTTAATCATTTAACTAAGAATTCCAGAAATGGCCTTTGGATATAGCCTCCCAAATATTCCAAATAGCTTCAAGAAACATGTATGGTACTGGCATGCATAGCCTGTGCTCAGAAACAGTCCCAGGAGGAGAGAAAACGGGTTGCAGAATGCGTTTGCATTCTCTGGCTGGAAACCTCAGCACTGGCCCTGGGCTCCTTCATGAAGCAAGAGCCTTTTCCAGCTGTGGGAGTCCTTGATTCTTGTGGTTCTCTGTTCTTTTAGACACCTCTGGGATCACACTGTGAGAGGCGAAGTCTTAAGAAACTATCATGTGTTCATTAATTCACATGGGGATGAGAGGGCTGGTGCCCAAGCTCCAGCTCTCAGATCCCACTTTTGATTCCCCCACCTCATTCTCCACCTCAGCCACTCTCTTATGAAGGATCTGACTCATTTGGGCCCAAATCCACGTGGCGGAGTGCCTCTCTTCCGCCTATCTACTGAGCTTTCTGCTGTTAATGGATGATCTCTCTGGGATGTCTTCACTGAGCCCCTTCCCCTCTTCGTGTTTTACACATGCTCCAACCATTGCACCAAGAGACAAAGATTCACCTGGGGACCAAATTCCACTGTAGAATCTAGAAACCCTCTCACAGCTTCTGATCTTCCAACAGGTATTACAGTTTACAGCTGTGTCCTACCTTCTAGACTTGCAAAACTGATGTCTGGTTTATATGAACTAAAGGTCTGGCTGGAATAGCAAATGTCTGCAAAGGAAGCTGGGCTAGATGTCACCAGGGCCTGGACCACCTCTCACATTCTTTTCCCCACTAACCCCCATTATCTAAGAGGATTATGACTCTCTTCTGCTCCTGTCCTCAGAATGTTCCTCTGGCTTCCTCTCCCTCCCAGGGACCCAGTTGGGAACTGAAACCCTGAGGTGAGATAATCGAGATAATCGAAGTGAGATAATTGCAATAACGAAATAATTCTTTACAAAGTCACTGTGGTAACTCAGTACCTCCCCCTTTTGTGCCTATGCTACACAAGGCTAAGTTCTGAATGTACAGCTGTTCATGGAGCTATTTCTTTAAAAGCCTAGATATCAACAAATGAAACTACATTAATCCAGTGTGGCAATCAAGTGCCGTGAACTAATCCTTACTTTAATTCTAAAAGCTGAACCCTCTTGGCAAAAGAAAATGATAGTCAGAATTTCTCTTCCTTAGACAATTCATTTAGCCCCCTCCATTTGTCTTCTGTTTTCTTCCAAGGTTTCCCACTACCAAGCATAGTAGTTTTTCTTTGAACCACTCTCAATAGCCTAAGGTAGTCTAATTAAAGCAATGGATCATTCACTCTGCTTTTCAGTAATCCTATAGTGACTTAATGAACAGAGTGCAGCAATTTCAACCTGGGTTCTCACTCACTGCATCCTAATTGTATGTAAGTACTACACAATTCTGTTGAGACTCCCAGACATTTCTTTCTTCTCCTCTTCAATGAAAAAGCAAACATTAACTGAACCATACCACAATTTGGGAAATAAACACTTCATGTACATTGAAAAAAAATACTTTCTCTAGTTGTAACATGCACCATTCTTGTTTATCTGAGTTTTCTTAATTTTCTACAAAGAGCATATACTAGTTTTGTTAAGAGAAAAAAAAAATTAATTGACAAAAAAATCCTTGCAGCTGTCTTTAAGTCATGAGTCTGCCTATTGAAAATAGCATTGTGATGTCCTTATCTTCAGAGGTAAGTGTTTTTACTTTAGATGGAAAAGATTAGAAGTGTTTCAACAAAAGAAATAGTGCATTATGATTTCAAACCTCAAAGCATGTTAAGGAAGGAAACCTGAATTCCGAGATCCATCTACAAAAGGGAAGCTGGACGTCTTGGAAGAAGGTTCTGATTGCGTAATAGAGTCATTAAAATCAGAAAAGCTTTTCCATAGGCCTTTACATTGAGTTCATTTTTTGAATGAGACAGCTGGTCTTTAAAAACAACTTATTTTTTACTGTTACAGTGCTACACATGTATGGCCAAAATAATTCAAATGGTAAAAAAGAAAGAGGTGTGGCAGGGCATGGTGACTCATGCCTGTAATCCCAGCACTCTGGGAGGCTGAGGCAGGTGGATCACCTGAGGTCAGGAGTTTAAAACCAGCCTGGCCAACATGGTGAAACCTCATCTCTACTAAAAATACAAAAAATTAGCCAGGCATGGTGGCACATGCCTAGAATCCCAGCTACTCAGGAGGCTGAGGCAGAAGAATTGCTTGAGCCTGGGAGGTGGAGTTTGCAGTGAGCTGAGATTGCGCCATTGCACTCCAGCCTAGGCAACAAGAGTGAAACTCCATGTCAAAAAACAAAAAAAGGAAGAAGAAGTGCTGTGATAAAGATGGAAAAACTCCTGATATCCCAACTCTGCTGTCCTCAGAGACAATTATCATTTCTTGTGCCCCTTTTTAGAAATTCTCTGGGCATATACTCCCTCTGTCTCTATTCCTTTAAATCTATATATTATGCCACTTTTCTCCTCAAAACCCTGCAATGACCTTACATCACAATAACAATTTCATATCACACTAACCATTTCAAATCCCTTATCAGGGCTGATCACATCTACCAAGGTCCTTCCCCCAAAGGGACCTCCCCCACCGACCTCAGCTTCTACCTCTCTCCTCTTACTTACTACCTGTGAGTCCACCTGCACTGGCAAGCTAGCTGGTCCTCACGTACCCCAGACAGTATGCCGTCTTAGCACACCTGTTCTGCTCTTGGCCTGATGCTCTTCCCCCAGATACTTGCATGCATCCTTTTCTTGCTTCATTCAAGAGTTTGTTCTAGCCGGGCGCGGTGGCTCAAGCCTGTAATCCCAGCACTTTGGGAGGCTGAGGCGGGTGGATCACAAGGTCGAGAGATCGAGACCATCCTGGTCAACATGGTGAAACCCCGTCTCTACTAAAAATACAAAAAACTAGCTGGGCGTAGTGGCGCGTGCCTGTAATCCCAGCTACTCAGGAGGCTGAGGCAGGAGAATTGTCTGAACCCAGGAGGCGGAGGTTGCGGTGAGCCGAGATCGTGCCACTGCACTCCAGCCTGGGTAACAAGAGCGAAACTCCGTCTCAAAAAAAAAAAAAAAAAAAAAAAAAGAGTTTGTTCTAAATTCAACTTCAACTCTCAGAGTACATTTTAACACTCTCCTAACTACAAAACTATCCCCCATCCACTGTTTCCCTATCCTGCACATAAGAGGCTTTGCCCATGTGACTGGCAATTCTTGATGGTATGGTCAAGATAAAGAGTGGGAGGAAAGAAAGCCTCGTGGAAGCTCCATGCTCATGCGGGTGTAGGGGGACTTGTCAAGTCTGAGTTTTACTTTGAGATATTTTGTGTGGAACACTGGTCGGGCTGCCTTGATGTCAATATTTTCAGATCTGTTCTCTTAGTCTGAGCACATTCCCCAGAGAGGCATCTTGCCTGCTAGGTAAAGGCCAGACTGCCAGCTTTCTGAGAGCAAAGGAAAGGCATGAGGCTGGGTGGAAGAGGTGTCTTGGGAGTCAGCATTCTGTATGCCGGCCGTCTACTTAATTCCCCTGATTTTGATAAGATCTAAAGGCTCTCAACTGTACTCCCAGTCCAGAAAACCTGTTTTAGAGTCTCCAGGGGAAGAAACCTTCAGAAATCTCGGAGAGAGGATGAGGGAGCAGCAGCAGGTGCCTTGTGTATGGTATAAGGAGTTGGGAGATATCAGTGCTTTCCAAACAACTTACATGATTCTCCTTAATTTAGCAGCCTTCTATACCCCATGAGCCAGAGACTTAGAGATTTAGTGCTGACAGTTCTCAAGCATTTTGAGGATTCTGAGTGTAAATTGGGTTGGACTCTCAGGAGAGCCCCCATTGAGGTACAGGAGTATATGGATAAGAATGCTCTTCTAGACAAAGGCCGTTTGTTGAGCCCACAGTGGCTTTGAATGAATTATCAAAGGTACTCCTTCTCGAACCCCTGACCTCAGGTGATCCACCCACCTCGACCTCCCAAAATGCTGGTACTACAGCGTGAGCCACTGTGCCCAGCTCATCTTCTTAATTTCTCAGTTTTCCTTTCAGTTCATTCATTTCTTTCTTTCCTTGTTCTCTTTAATACAGGTTTAATTGTTTCCTCTTACCTAATTATGATTCATCCAATCAACATTTGCCATCGTACTTCCTCAGAAAATAGCCTTGCTCTTAGAGATGACTGTGAATGTTTTGGCCTATGGTGTCCCTCAAACTCCTTAATTCCGTGCTGCCTGCCAAATGTACCTTGGCTTAAAATATCTCTTTCAATGCCACCTTGTCCTTCTAATCATCCTCAATTGCTTTTATTATTTCCCTAAGGAATATTGAAATTTCTGCCAATTGCAAATATAATAAAGCTTCTCACAAATGGAATAAAATGGAAGTGATGTCTATGAAACATCTACTACAGCAACTAACACAGAGTTTTGTTTGAAATGTTAGTTTCCTTCCTTTTCCTTTCATTCAGAAAGCCTCCTTTACCCTCAAAACAGCTGTATACCACATGAAAACCACTCTGAAGCACTTGCACAGTGTATAAAGAACCCTTTTCTCTTTCAGAGAAATGTTCATTGGTGCACCAAATTTTTTAAAATATATTTTTGCTTATTATTTTAACAGTGATAAATGCAATCTGTAAACTTGGAGTTTCCTGCAGACTAATTATACTGGGATGTTTCCCGACTAGTAAAATCCTCATGGTGTTTTACACTCTGACACAGAATCATTGGACAAGAAATGAAGCTGCAGGGACTGAGGGCAGGCAACGTGAAGCATTTAGACACAGGACACAGCGTACAGCACTCACATGCGCGGAGCACACAATTACATGCATAGAAGTCAGAACAGGCTTCCCGTGCTGAGCCTGCTGGGCTACACCCAGCATTTAAATGTAGTGGCATTTAGCCTCATTCTTCCCATTTCTGTATTCCTCTGATATGGTTTCCCTGCAGGTCGCTGTGACTTAATTTGTCTGACAACCAAAATTTTGCTACAGTGCCCCAGAAAATATTTACTCTGTTAGTGGCCTAATTTTCTGGGATCTAGAGAAATAGGCAAGAAGACCAAAAAACTGACATAATTCTTTAAAGCTGAGCTGTGAAAGGATTTAAAGATATAGTTGTGGAGTCCATGAGGATCATTAGTAGCCTAGACACCAAAATGAAATAGCATCTTGCACTCAGAGCAGGCTCTTTTCTTTCTGTTGTTTAAGGAGACACGCTAAATGCCCATGCAAGGGACATACACTTTGAGATGTCTTCTTATTTTCTGGTTGAAATGGATTTGTACTAAACTCCTTCATCTGCCTCTTGCTGTAGTATTCCATCTGACTTCTAATTTATGTATCTGCTTATTTGTTTATTACCTAAAGCTTGGAAAATAATCTGCAAATAAATATCCCTTTCAGAGATCAATTCCCTAACTAGGGTTTCATTAGTACCTCTGTCCCTCATTTTCTTTGCTGAAAGGCAAAGCTTTATATGATAAAGTTAGTAACTGACAAGCCCTTGGTCTTTCAGTTTCACCAGTCATTCTTCATTTGTTTTACCATCATCACTAATATCAATATAATCCCTTCTTAGCTCTCGATCTTCTGAGCCTCTTAAACATTTTGTGACTTTAGGGATCATAATAGTACTCTATGATTGTTTAGAATGTAAGGGAAATTAGAAACTGTGGTGCATGCCTATAGTCCCAGCTATTTGGGAGGCAGAGGCAGGAGAATCCCTTGAACCTGGGAGGCAGAGGTTTCAGGGAGCCGAGATGGTGCCACTACATTCTAGTCTGGTGACAGGGCAAAACTCTGTCTCAGGAAAAAAAAAAAAAAAGAAGAAGAAGAAGAAGGAGGAGGAGGAGGAGAAGCAGCAGCAGCAGCAGCAGCTCAGCTTGGAAACAATTATTTGTTTATACACACTTGTAATCTCCAAACTTCTATTTTCAGCTGCTTCTGACATATTACCATTCAAATGTTCCCACTCTCTCACTTCAAAATAAAGATACCTGGAACTCAACTGCCTTTCTGTCTCCTAAAACCAGCTTCTTGTTCCCATTTCCAACATTATTCTGGTTAAATTTCCCAAAGGACTGGTCATCTGACCTGGAATCAGAAAGGGACTGAGTAATTTATTTTCTTCTTCATTGGTTAGAACAAGATATTATGAGTTTCTAGAAGGTAGGAATTACTTTTTATGATGTGTATCCCCTACAGTGCCTTGTAAAGTATCTCAGTGACTATCTGTTAAGCAGGTGATTGATTAAAATGCTGTGCTAAGTGAGCCAAAACATGATGCTTCCCGAATGCAATCATCTGTTACCTAACAACTGATAAGATAATGTGAATATATAAGGTCCTACCCATTTCTGCTACTACCAAAATAATTCCATGTGCCTGCCTTACTAATGGTGGGTGGGTGGCAGAGTTCCTGGTTTCTAATTATTAGTTTTAGTCCTGTTTAACCAAACTTGTTGGGTGGACAGAGAAGGAAATAAATTAGACTTTACTAACCTAATTTTAACTGGCTCTTTGGGAGTAAAAAATAGAAAAATTTACCCTAAGACTGTCTTCAGTCATGGGATGAACATAATAGCACCTGAAGCTACCAACAACAAGATAAAACAAAGCAAACCAAAATCAACAGCCCTCATTTCAAAAGTGTTCAAACTTCCTCATAAATGTAATGATTCTGTGTCCATAATTACTTTGTGCAATACACCATTAATGGGACTGCATATAGCCTAAATTCTTCAAAGGCATTTTTTTTCTGAAATAGAATGGATCTTCAGAGACTCTACCCTATAGTGATACATGAACTTTTTACTTTGATGCAAGAAAAAATCAGCAGAGGCTTGCTGAGGAGTGCCTGGGAATTAACACTCTCTCCTTTAAGAATTACCCTGGAGTCCTAAATAATTAGTCAACTATGCATGTTTTGCTCTAGCTTTACAAGCTAACTATATTGCCATATGAAGGTAGGTGGGCAGGATTAAGGGCTTTGCTATCAGATGACAACGGCTTGAATACCTACGATGCCTTTGCCAGAAAGATACCATGGTTCCTTGTGTGAAGTTCGTAATGGAAGTGATAAAATGTGAACTGCTTGGGAAAATGGCTATCTTTTCAAATGATTGTTGTAAAACCTATTCGAGATATTCCTGTTTGTTGCAGTTTCTTCTTCTAAGCCCAGAATTAACAACCAAATGTGTTTTACTGACTCTCTAACATGCATTTCATTAAAACAAGTTCTGTTTCTAACAATAGTAAAAAATCTGTAAATGAATCTACTTTACATGGTGTTGAAGCTGTTTTTACCCTAACAATTCTTCTGTGTAGATCCATGTCATTTATTCATTAATTAGCTATTTGTTGCCATCATTATTATCGTTCTGCAATTACAATCGAACACCCACAAAACAAAGAAAAATGCTTGTGCTAAGGAAGGGAGGCAGTAAAACCATAAATAAGAAAGTATATGAGGAGTACAGAATATAATAGCATAACAATGTAGTGCATGTTGCTAGTCACCAAAATAAAAGCAGAGTATTAGAAATGTCACCCACCCATCTTACCCCAGTTTACGCCATCCACATTGGCCACAGCCACAATGCACATGAGGGAAGGTTTCCACTTCCCCGGACTACCTGGCATCTGGATCTGGGCCTCATTTTTAGCCTTGAAGAGCATTGTTCAAAGTCTTTGTCTCTAAGTGCCCTCATTCTTTTTCATACTCTTCTCCCGTGGATAGATCTTACAGATAGGTCTTTCTAATAAAGCACTTTTATTGCTGCACATCTGACAGGCTTTTTAATGGGTCCACCTACCCTTCCATTGCACAGAATGGGGTTTAAAAACTCATTGTACTCTACCCACAACACCATTTCATAGCAACGATGACTCCCTCCCACTGCTTTTAGCATTCCTGATCACCACCATGACACCCTCTGGCATGCCAAGTACAGCAACATACAAATGCAAACAGGCAAAGAATTCAGGGGAGACCATCTGAATGGAAGATCTGGCTGGTTTTCCTTCTGGCAACTGTGCCTAACCCACTTTTTCTGAAATTGAAAAAACTACTACTAGGGAAAGTATAACTTCACGGAAGGCACAAAGGTATCAAATGTGCAGCACTCTACCTTTGGCTGTCAGTCAGCATCTTGGGATTCTGTCCTTTTTTCTACAGCTTTCTCCAGGGCTCCTCCACAGAGAGCCCAACGTGAAATCACAACACCTCATTTCAACTTCCCACACCAACCACGTGAAAGGAAGAAATAATTGGGCATGTGGGAGAGAAAGATGGGACTTTGGCCAGCACCGCACTCAGTTCTACTGCCAGTGGTGATTGAAAGGATATGGGTTGGAAAACTGTTAATGAATCTTCTTACCACCTTCAGAGTGACTTAAAAATACATCAAAGCAGCCCACTGGGTCTTCCCAGCACTAGGGGGAATGTGAGGGGAGGGATGGAGGAGAGGTGATTTCTGCTCCATCAAGGATGTTTAATGTGTTGATAAAGTGCTGAGGACTCACTTTCCCACCCTGCACCATTCCCAGATCAGCCAGGTTTAATTCTCCTACCCTTAGTAGTGTTGAGCCCTAGGTCCCAAACCCTTGGCGCCTTGCTTCACGTGTGATCTGGACCTCCACAGCTTTGTTGCTGTTTCTGTCTTTCCTCCAGCTTTCGTAGTCAGTGTGGTTTCTACTGTTCCTGACTCTTCCAGCACTAGATCTGTGAACTCATGCTGCCTCGGGGGTGGTCACCGAGCCCTGGCTCCTTCTTTCCCAGATCTTTTTGCCCCTTCTCCCCCTTGGGGTTAGGACATTCAGACAGGCAGCAGGTAATAAGGTGCTTCGCATTTCAAAGTATGAGATTAGAATTGTCAAATCAAGCAGTACTAGGCCAAGATGAACTCAGATGCTTCAGTTTTTTGCAACAGTGAGAAACAGCTCCAAGAAATCCGACGGCTTATAAGAAGAACAGGATTTATTGCTTAAGATACATGAGGGTTGTGGATGTCCGGCATCCACGTTGAACAAAAATGTTCTCTATGAGCACTGCTGTTCTCATGGCAGAGGGCAGGAATGCAGAAGAACCTACGCCATCTTTACATCACATTTACCATGTGATGTAAAGTTTCTAGCAAAATAAAGCTAATGTCATGGACATTTATCACCCCTTGGCTAAAGCACAGGGGGCCAAGTCCCTCAATGAGGTGATCTCATGTGCTCCTTCCCTAGGATGTGAACAGATCACAACACAGGGTGAGGATGCATAATCCTACTGTAGAGAAAAAGCAAATACTTGGAAACAATATTATGGGAAACAGGGGTTAGGGGAGGGCAAGAGGAATAAAGAACCCCAGTTACTAGGTTGAGGTACCAGCTGGGTTTTGTCTACACAGAATAAGCAGTAACTCTATTATTGACTTTCTGTGAATATTTTTTTTTATTACAAGCAATAGGTTGTAACTCGAATTAGCTTAAATAAAAAAGGAAGCAATGGGTTCACATAACTAAAAGTCCAGACAGAGTTCAAGCATGAAAGAGCTATGCTGGCAAATGTCCCTACGAATTGCTTTCTCTCTGTTTCAGGCAGCCTCTTTCATACAGTTTCAAAATGGCCTCAGGAAGCTCCGGGCTTCCAATTCACTGACTTAGCAACCCCAGTGGAAAGAAAAATGCCTATTTACCAATAGCTCTAGAACTACCCTCAGGTTGATGCTCGTTGGTTCTGATCGTCTGGTTTGATTCACGTGCCCAGCACTGGTTCATCTGTCAAGAGGGATGTGATTGTTGCATAGGCCAGAGCCACGTGTTCACACTTAGAAATGAAAGCAAAGTCAGTCGTGCCTGGAAGCAGGTGCATGAAGACTACGGGTGAGTTCTCCCAAGAGAATTCGAGGTGCTTTTACCAGAAGGAAATGCCAAAAGTCCCACAAGGTCATTAGGTAGAACTGTTGGTTAAGTTAAATTTATTCTTGTTGGGCAAGGGAAAACACTCACAAATGCAGTCTCATCAACAAGGAAAGTATGGCAGGATTTTTACAGGACTAGCATTGGGGAGGTCAGGTGGAACTCCAATGATGTCGGAGTGGGATTTTGGAAGTGGAGAATGAGTGGGCAGGTGGAAGGAGCTTCCAAAAGTTTGATAGTGGAAGACTGTGCGTATTGCTCAAAGACCTGAAGAGAGAACTATCATTCGACCCAGCATTAGTAGAAACCCAATTTCTACTAAAATTGTGCCATTATGAAGACACATGCATGCGTTTGTTCATTGCGACACTGTTCACAATTGTGAAGACATGGAATCAACCATGTCCATCAGTGATAGGCTGGATGATGAAAATGTGGTACATATATACCATGGGATACTATGCAGACATAAAGAATAAAATTACGTTGTTTGCAGGGACATAGATGGAGCTGGAGATCATCGTCCTTAGCCAACTAAAATGAGAACAGAAATCAAATAATGCATGTTCTCACTTATAAGTGGCAGCTAAGTGATGAGAACACACGGACACATAGAAGAGAACACCACACACTCGAACCTCTTGGAGAGTGGATGGTGGGAGGAGGGAGAGGATCAGGAAAAACTATGAATGGGTTCTAGGCTTCAGACCTCGGTGATGAAATAATCTATACACACACGAACAAATGCCCCTAAGTTTGCTATGTAACCAACCTGTACTTGTACACTTGAACTTAAAAGTTAAAAACAAAAAGGTTGGAAGACACGAAGTGAGTCTTCTGCAGTAAACCTTCAGTGGAACACCTCCGTCCTACCCAGAGACTAATTTCCGCAAAGTAACAGTAGCAGTCTCCCTAGTTTGGCATTGCTTGTTGCCAGTGACAGTCTTGGTAAATATCTATTTCTTAGTGGGGGATAGGTGTCTGGCTGATTAAAAGCACTGATGTCCACCACAACTATTAAGTCACCTGTTTGACTAAACCCTTAATACCCCTCAGACCTGAGGACGAGTTAGGTCAGGAACTGGTCATTACTGGGGGAGGTGAGAGGCAGCCCCTGAGTGGGTTATTTCTCAGAGTTGCTCCATTGGTCACTGCAATCTCCTCACAAGCTTCCAATTTCTTTTTTTTTTTTTTTTCTCTCTGAACACTATAGAGAAGCATAGACAGAATTACATTTCAGAGGGAACAGGAAGAAGGTTCAGAGTGTTAGCGAATCAGACAGACAGTAGATGGTGGTAGACAGGAAATACAAGAAGACAATGTGATTAAGGAGAGTCAAATCTTTCCTTTTAAAATAACCTGGGTTGGGCATGGTGGCTTATGCCTGTAATCCCAGCACTTTGGGAGGCTGAGGCAGGCAGATCGCTGGAGCCCAGAAATTTGAGACCAGGCTGGCCAGCACGGTGAAATCCCATTTCTCCTAAAAATACAAAATTAGTCTAGCTGAGCCTGGTGGCGTATGCCTATAATCCCGGCTACTTGGGAGGCTGAGGCAGGAAA
This sequence comes from Saimiri boliviensis, assembly GCF_048565385.1. Taxonomy (NCBI): domain Eukaryota; kingdom Metazoa; phylum Chordata; class Mammalia; order Primates; family Cebidae; genus Saimiri; species Saimiri boliviensis. The sequence goes on from NC_133458.1 coordinate 113,599,079, forward strand.
ATCTCTGGAACCTGGGAGGCAGAGGTTGCAGTGAACTGAGATTGTGCCACTGCACTCCAGCCTGGGAGCCAGACTGAGACACCGTCTCAAAAGAAAACAGAAACAACAACAACAACATCCCTGAGGCTGCTATTCATGAAGAAGGCTAGGAGCCAACAGATTTGAATTAAAAAACCAAATAAAATACCACACTCATTGCTTTCAATGAGCACCAAATAACAATTTCTTCCTTTTTTGTTTATGTTAATGACTCTTTTCCCCTAAGCAGACTCAGAAATTTTGAGAAACTTGAAAAGGTCTCATTAATTACTGTGAGCTCAGAAAACTTTAATGTTCAGTGTTGCTGCCCCAAATAATTTTTGCATGATGGAAAAAAAAAAAAAAAACTTTTTTCTTTCTTCTCTGACTAGTATACAATCTTATCAAACAGTGCTGAGAAATAGGACTCAGGCCACTCCTGTGAGGTAAATGAGACTGGGGACATTGACGGCCAGCATGATGTGAGCAGCCTCTAAAGACTGCCTTTTCCTGTCTGCAGGGTCTTGGACCTCACTTCCACACCCCTGTGTTTCTTACATCATTCCTTTCCGTGCTTTTGGAAAACAATCGACACAATCAAATTAAGGGGCTACTGGCAGAAGCAAGGAGAGTCCTTTCTCTCTGGAAAGGGCCCCATGTGGGCCATTGCATGCCTTGACTGTTGACAGTTATGATTTGGTGAATTCCACCAGCAAGGCCAATTCAGATTGAAAGCATCATTCTAAAGACAGATGAATTCTTGGAGAATGTTTTCCTGGTGTTTAATGATAGGGTTATATATGTTTGAATAAATGAAGTTCAAATTTGCAAAACTTAAAAAATATATATATAGCACATACTGCTTCACAGTCCTCCTCATGCTCTGCGTCTAGGAGTCTTTATAATGGTCCTGCTCTTGCTTTGCCTCAATCAGCAAAATAGGCTGAGCCAGCAACTTCCGTTCAGTGTATTCTGCTAATGCGTGCACAGTGTGGCACCTGCTCACTTTCTAATAAGGGCACAGTGAGAAGCCTAACTGCTCCCCTGAGCACTCTGCACAGCATCACATCTTGCTTGGTGAGGCAGAGTTTGGGGGCTACTGCCCTTTTCCACGTTTACAATTGACCAGAGAAATAATACTCCCATTCCACTGCGACCATCAAAGACACTGACTGATTGTTTTCTAAAGCTGAAAGATGAATGGACATCTGTTGAAAGAATTAGCAAGATTCCCGATTTTGTTTTTCAAATAAAAGTAGAGACATAGGTGTTGGAGATAATTCTTTGGTTTGGAGTGTTATTAAGCTGCGCTTTCTGTCTGGTGACCTCTCAACCGATACCTATTGCGCAGCCAATCTTCCACTTCTGCATGGGTGGCTTCTGCCATTGAGAATGCACTGAAGCCCCAGTTGCCTAGACTCTGCTAGACAAGGGAAATAGGAAGGATAGAGGGAAAATTCAGTGAAAATAATAGAATTACCACCTGCCAGGTATATTTTATATATGATAGATATTTCTCATAATTCCACTTATTATTAGTTAGAAACCACTTTGATTAAGTATGGGTGGAATTAGAGGAAGGTTTGCAAGACTGAATTGGAAGATTTTGAAGTTGTCAAGGAGTCTACAACCCTATAAGGGAGCCATGATGCTTCTCTCCTCCCACATCAGGCAGAGAGGAAAAATGCCCAAAAGGTGATGGTTGCGGAAAAGCGTCAGGACCACCCTGCAATTAACTCATTGTCAGAACATGGACAAGTCTTTTTCTTTAAGCCTGGGTCACTTCCTCTGTTGAATGAGCAGGTTCTCCTGGGCGTCCCTAAAGGCTCTTCTAGTTCTAAAATTTGATGATTATTTTATCTAGAGACTTGCCCTCTAAAATAACTCATGAAATTTATTATTTTTAAATACCCCATGAGAAACCAGGGACAATTATTTTTAACCCCACACCCTAAAGATGATTAATAAAGGAGAAGAAATTAATTTTGTACTTTACACAAAGTAACATTAATAAAACAACCAGAAAGAAAGATCCAGAAATAGAATAGAATACAAATTCATAGATGACCTGACTTCCAGTCACTTCAGCTTCTGGCTTCAGCAAGGCGCATGTTGTAAAGAATGAGAGTAGACTGGAATCAGGCCAACAGAAACCCAAGTTCCACTTCCACCTCCATGTGGCCCCAACTTACTTTCCTCCTTGTTCGGGAAGTGGGTGACCCCACACAACCCAGGAGTTGTTGCCGGATGAAAGTGATTCAGCTATGTAACTACTGTTCCATATGCTTGATAGGAAGGAGACTTTCAACAAATCGTTGTTTCTCTCACACCCACCCTCTCTTCTTTCTGTTTATTTCCATTTCAGTCACTTTTCTAGGGGCCTTCCCAGTAAAACTTTCAACAAATGTAGGACAATAGCCCCTACCCATTACTGTGCTCTGATTATGTGCCTGACACCATACTAAACCCTTTACCTGCATTTCCTTTATTTATTTATTTATGAGACAGGGTCTTGCTCTGTTGCCCAGGCTGGAGTGCATTGGCTCAATTTCAGCTCACTGTCACCTCCGCCTCCTGGGTTCAAGTGATTCTCTTGCCTCAGCTGGGATTATGGGTGCCTGCTACCACCATGCCTGGTTAGTTTTTATATTTTTAGTAGAGATGGAGTTTCACCATGTTGGCCAGGCTGGTCTCAAAATCTTGACCTCAAGTGATCCGCCTGCCTCAGCTGCCTTAGGTGCTGGGATTACAGGGGTGAGACTCTGTACCAACCTCTATTTCCTCTTTTGATATTCACAAACACTCCTTGAAGTAGACACTGTTTTTATTGTCCTCATTTTCCAAGGAACTCCTGTGTTTAGAGATGCAGACTTCCTCGAGGTCATGCAACTAGTAGGCCCCAGATTTTAACAAAGTTCAGTCAAGTCCTAAAGTCCATGCAATCAGCCACTACTCTATAATTTCTTTGTGGGGAACATTCCCGTGTGAGGCCCCCAAAAGGCGTGGGTCTCACTATACGGTGAGTTGGATGCCAAACACAGTTTCCTACTGGAGGCAGTCGAGCTATCAGAAAGAAGGGACTGAAAGATGGATGATCAGTTTCTAATATCAACCACTATATCGTTTGGGCCTAAACTATGCAGTGCTGCTAGACCGAGTGACTCCCTACCAGCAACCAGTTTCTGCTTTTAATCTTTATGATTCTTTAAGTATAGCTTTAACCTTTTCTTTACTTGCCTGACTGCCTTGTACCCTAGATAATGGTTTAACTGTGGGGATATTTGCAAAGCAAATGCCACCATATGGGATGGCTTTGGTCCCTGACTCAGAGACTCCTGAATAGGGGGAGTTGAGATAAGTTGAGTCAGGAGCAGACAAAGGAGAATCTGGTTAAAAGATATTCTGATGAGCAAAACCAGAAAACCTTTTCACATCTCAGTTCTAAAATAAGATCTAACCAGAAATACCTGCAGCCATGAGGAATAATGTCTGGATGTAAACAAGCTTTGTGATCACAGGAAATTCTGTTACTTTTTACAACCACTGATGGTGTATCTGACTTCTCTATTGTAAAGGCCATGTAAGGTATAGATTTGCATTTCCTCTTGCAATGACGTGAACCAGAGCAAAGAAAGTATATTTATTCCTGGCCTTTGAAAAATAAAATTTGCTGTTTAGGCACGGCCTATCTAGTCCTCCAGACCCCCGTACTTTCTATCTCTCTTTACTTCTTCAAGCACACCCTCTCTTCCAGGTATTGGGACCCTCTTGCAGGTCGAGAGACCCCTGGCAGACGTGCCATCCCGGACTGGTCCCTGACATTTCTTCTTTCCTATCTTAAGAGGCATAGAGTAAGAAATGATCAGTCTTTTTCTTAGTATAAAAAATAATCGAATTACTATCCAACCAACTGTACCGCCAGACATGTAACCTAAAACCAAGAAGATATAGTTTTGATCGTGAGTCTTCGTGGACTACAAATTTCCAGATAATTCTCTGATATTTGACTTTTAGGTGAATTTCCAGGGTCTTCTGCCAAACACATGAATGCCAAGGGTTATGTATCACTATTGTATTTTCTAAGATCACATTTACTAAAAGAAATGTGCATCAGAGAAAGAGATAGATAAAGATTGAAGTATAATCAGTTATTTTCTAAGTTGTACACTTTGAAAATTGCATGCATATTGCATTTAATAAACAGATACGTATTTTCTATTATTGCTATTAATAATATTTTGATTATTAAATTCATACATGCCACAGTGAAGATGTGCAACTTAAGAGCTGAAAGATTTCTTACTGGGATGTGCATAATTACTTAAGAACTTTGAAGCAGGTTTCCTTCTTTATTAGAAAAAAAGAATTAAAATGTTTTTATTTTGCCTAGGACTTCTCTACATTAAGTCAATAGATTTTTTTTTTTTTTTAGCATAAGCTTCGTTTAACTAGACGGAAGGCATAACATGAGGGTGAGCATATGAGGGTGAGCATGACAGCACGTGCTCCAGCATCAGACAGATCTGTGCTCCAAACCCAGCCTCACCACCTCCTAACTGAGTGATCATGATACTTTACCTTAAAATTAGCACAACTAGCTGGGCGCAGTGGCTTACACCTGTAATCCCAGCACCTTGGGGTGCTGAGGCAGGAGGATCACCTGAGGTCAGGAGCTCAAAACCAGCCTGGCCAAGATGGCGAAACCTCGTGTCTACTGAAAATACAAAACTTAGCCGGGCATGGTGGTGGGTGCCTGTAATCCCAGCTACCTGGGAGGCTGAGGCAAGAGAATCACTTGAACCCAGGAGGTGGTGGTTGCAGTGAGCCAAGATCCTGCCATTGCACTCCAGCTTGGGCGACACAGCAAGACTCTTTTTCTAAATAAATAAATAAGTAAATAAAATTAGCACAAGTATTCTTAGTGCTATTGAGAGAACTGTGAGAAGAAATTACATTTTGGGACCCCAAACTCACTTAGCCCAAGGGAAAAGTCAAGCTGGGAACCGGGTCACTCAAACCTGCCTCCACCTTCCGGTTCCTAAATGAAACGGCTACAAGATGAAAAGTTACCCACTTTCTATATAATTTGCCAACAAAGAAATACCTGGTGAGCTGTTAAAACTTCACCATGGCAATGCTAATTGATAGCTTATCTTTACAGGCAGTCACCCTGGCCTGCCAGACACAAATGCATATCCAATTGTTCCTCATGTTGTCTGTGCTATCTTATATAAAATGCATATTCCTCACATTTTTCCTTTGCTGTTTTGTTTAAGTGAGAACTATGTGCTTCTCAATATCCCACCCTTTCCCCTTTAAATTTGGAGCCCTCAAAATCATCTTGGGAAAAAGGCATACCCCTGTCTCCCGGGCACATCCTTAACTTTGGCAAATAAATCTCCAAAAGTGGTTGAGACTTGTGTCATCATTTTCTTTTACTGACAGAATTAAATAGGCTTTCGGTAGACCTGGGGGCTTAAACACATATTGTCACCACTCCCTTCTGCAACCCCATCAAAGTGCCAGCATTGAGATAAAAGCATATATATTCTTCAGGGAAAACAGAATCGGGAAGAAAAGGACAGCTGATGGCACATATCAGCATATGTTTTGGAAGATGCAAAGTAAAATAAAACTGGCAGGTGACCTAGCAGGGAAAGTATAATCTCATGTGTTTAAAGAAGGGATGACTGACAAGAAGCAAGGACCATGCCACAAAATTCCAGAAAGGCCCAGGAGCTGGAGGCATGGCTGGGGAGCGGACTACGTACAAGAAGCTCTGAGAAGAGCCTTTATAAGGAACACCTAGGTCTGCAAATCTCCTCTTACTCCCATGCAGCCAAGTGACTAGCCCTCTCCTACCCCAGCAAGAGAAGGGAAATGTATTATCTGTGGGAACCCGCCACACACAGCACAGAACTCAGAACAGCAGGTGTGACAGCGGTAAGCTGAGAAAACATGCTGAGGCAGGAAGAGTAAGTGGAAGTCTACCTGCTGAAGGGTGATGCTGTGTGATTGATCTGAAGATAGACAGAATGGGAGAAAATACTGGCAAATCACATAGCCATAAGAAATTAATATCCAGCATATATAAAGAACTCCTGAAACTCAATGACAAAACCCCAAACAACCCAATTCAAAAATGTGCAAAGGATTTGAATAGACATTTCTCCAAAGAAGATATACAAATGGCCAATAAGCATATGAGAAGGTACTGAACATCTCTAACCATTAGGGAAATGCAAATAAAAACTGTAATGAGATGCTGCGTCACACTCATTAGGATGGTTATTATTAAAACAAACAAAGATCCCAGACAACTGGAGCCCTTGTGCATTGCTGACGGGAATGCAAAATAGTGCAGATGCTGTGGAAAGCAATATGGCGGGCTCCTCAAAAACTTAACGTCAAATTACCATGTGATCCAGCAATTCTCCTTCCGAGCGCATACCTAAAAGAATTGAAAGAAGGGACTTCAGTAGATATGTGTACACTCATGTTCATAGCAGCACTACTCACAGTAGCCAAAAGGTGGAAGAAACACGTGAAAGAGTCTTGGTTTTACAGTTTTAGAAATTACATGTGAAAGGATCTTAGTCAAGGGAGTAGGAGGGGGGTGGGAGTTTGATCTTGTTTAAGTAAAAACAATGGCTTCCAGAAAGATTCCCCATACTATGCCAGCTATCTATAGGAAGGCGATTAAGAAGGCCAGTCGGCCAGCCTTTTCTTCTATTGAAATGCAGTGTGGGCGCAGTGGCTCAAGCCCGTAATCCCAGCACTTTGGGAGGCCGAGGCGGGTGGATCACGAGGTCGAGAGATCAAGACCATCCTGGTCAACATGGTGAAACCCCGTCTCTACTAAAAATACAAAAAATTAGCTGGGCATGGTGGCACATGCCTGTAATCACAGCTACTCAGGAGGCTGAGGCAGGAGAATTGCCTGAACCTGGGAGGTGGACGTTGCGGTGAGCCAAGATCGCACCATTGCACTCCAGCCTGGGTAACAAGAGCGAAAGTCCGTCTCAAAAAAAAAGAAAAAAGAAAAAAGAAATGCAGTGTGGAAGTCAAGGGGGAGGTAATCTCAGATGCTCGGGTCTCTTTCCTCAACATCATAAACGCATTTTCAAATACAATTCTTGAAAGCTCATACAAAATAAATCAATCAGAATAGGAGTCAACACTATGCGGAAGAGAACCAGTAGAAAGAGATTTACATGGCTGCAGACACTGGAACTATAACTCCTTTTATTATGGTCAAGTAGCTAAAAACACAGGGTTGAATATTTTCACACAGAATACAAAACCTGAAAAATAATAAGTGATGAAAAAGAACAACATTAAAATAATAGAAATAAAAAATTCATTAGGGTTTACGGCAGATTAGACCAATTTCAACACAAAATTAGTGAATTTGATAAAAGGTCAGAATAAATATATTCAAAAGGTCAAAAAGATATTCAAAATAAAAGAAGAGGAAACACAGAAGAGAGGGCAGGGTATACAGTTAAAAATCCTAACACATGTCATGGCTTTGAACTCTAAGACTGATGCAAAACATCAATTTACAAGAATTAAAAAAAAAAAAAAAAAAAAAAAAAAACCTCAAGCCAGAAAAATAGAAATGCACATCTAAAAACATCAGAGTAAAACTGTGGTGGTGGTGGAGGAGGGGAAACTAAAAAGAAACCCATAGGAGCAGAAAGAAAGATTATTTCCAAAAGAATAACAAAGCAGGCTGGGCAGTGTGGCTCACACCTACAATCCCAGTACTTTGGAAGGCCAAGCAGACAGATCGCTTGTGCCCAGGAGTTTGTGACCTGCCTGCCAATGTGGTGAGACCTCATCTCTACAAAAAATGAAAAACAATTAGTTGTGCATGGTGGCGTGTGCCTGTAGTCGCAGGTACCAGGGAGTCTGAGGCAGGAGGATTGCTTGAGCTCAGGAGATTGAGGCTGCAGTGAGCTGTGCTCGTTCCACTGCACTCCAGCCAGGCAACAGAGTAAGACACTGTCTCAAAAAAAGAAAAAAAAAAAAAAAAAAGCCAAAAATCAATGGCATAGTATCTTCCATGTTCTGACTTCTAGTTCCCAGAAAATATATTCTAGAAAAACATGGTGAATTAAACATATTTTCGTGTAAACAAAAGCTGAAGTAATTAACTAGCAGACCTGATCTACAAGGAAAACTATAGGACGTACTTCAAGCAGAAGAAGGCTTATCCCAGATAGAAAGTTTAACAAACAGGAAAGAATAAAAATGATATATAGATTAATCAAAATGAATATTGACTGTATACTATTTTCATAAGGTTTATATTGCTGTTAGAACTAAAATTGCATAACAGGAAGTGATTAAACTGAATTAAAATGTTCCAATATCCTTGCATTGCCCAGGAAGAAAGTAGAAGTACAAAGTAATGTCAAACTCTGATGAGTCAGATGCATGCCGTGATCTCAGGAATAAACTGCTAAAAAATATTAAAGAGTGCATATCTTCCAAGCTGCCAAAAAAATAAATGATTTTTTTAAATCCAAAAAAAGCTAAGAACAGAATATAGAACAAAAATTAGAAATTACTTAGTAAGATTTTAAATTTATATTAAAATATATACAGATTATATTTAATAGAATTATAAAACAAAAGAATTAAAACTCAAAATAAAAATACTTATAAGACTGACAAAAACCTATATGCAAATTAAGAAAGACGTATCTTAAACAAACATACAGAGGGATTGGAAACAAAAGGATTGACATTTTGGGAAGCCAAGGCAGAACTGCTTGAGCCGAGGAGTTATAGACCAACCTGGGCAAGACTGGGAGAAAAAAATTTAAAATTAGCTGGGCATGGTGGTGCATGCCTGTAGTCTTAGGCACTGGGAAGGCTGAAGCAGAAGGGTCGCTTGACCCCAGGAGATTGAGGCTACAGGGAACATTGATCGTGCCATTGCACTCCAGCTTGGGCAACAGAGTGAGACCCTATCTTAATTAATTAATTAATTAATTGAAGAATCCAAAAAGTGTATCATACAAACACCCCCCAAAAAATCTGAAATAACAATATTAATATTAAAGTGCATTTTAGGGCAACAAAAATTACTAGCTAAGGGAAGAGACATCAAGAGTATAAAATATTTCATTCCCAAAGAAGATATAATAATTCTAAACATATACACATTTAATAACATAGTCTTATATAAAATAAAAAATTAGACAAATATAAGATAAATACACAATTAGTAGCAAATAATAAAACAAATAGGCAAAATATCAGTAAGGATTTAGGTTTGGATGACATAATTACCAATTAGACCTAAAAGACATACATGGAATACTGCATCCAACAACAGCAGAATGAGCATTATTTTTAAAAATAAATGGATCACTTATAAATACTGATCATATGCTGAGTCATTAAGCAAGTCTCTACTAATTACAAATTGCAAAAGATTAAAAGCATACAAGATCTTCTCTGACCACAAAGCAATAAAGAGAGAAATATAGTTCATAAAACATCATGTGTTTTAAAGTTAAGAAAATGTTTATAAGTCATCTAAAGGTGAAAAGAAAAGCAATAAGAAATTAAAGTTAAACTTAAATTGAAATAGAAAAGAAAAATGGAAATTAGAAAATCTTTCAAGGTAAATAAAAATGAATATTCCATATCAAAACTTGTGAGATATACCTAAAGCTGTGTATAAAAAGAAGGCTTTAAAATTTCAATGCTAAAAAGCATAAGTACCTATCTCAATATATCAGAAAAAGAACAATAAACAGTACCAAAGTAGAAGAAAGTGAATAACGAACAAAAGTAAATGAAATAGAAAGGAAATATACAAACAGAATTGACAACCCAACAGCTGTCTTTCAAACTGATTTTTACTGAGTGTATCGTACATACAAAAAAAGTCACATATCATTTAGCATATGGCGCAACAAATTTTCACAAAGTGAACATTTTTGTAAACAACATCCAGATCAGGAAAAAGAGCACCCAAGCACCCCTGATGTGCCATCCTTATCCCTGCCTGACACTATGACTCCTACAATGAGACTACTAGCCTAACTTCTAATTCCACAGATTGATTTGTCTTATTTTTTATTAATGAACAAAAATTTATTTTTAAAAGATGAATGAAATTGATAAACTCCTGGTGGGGATTTCTCATCAAATTGAAAAGGAAAGCAAGCACAGGCATGCCTCACTTTATTGCACTGTGCAGATACTGCATTTTTTACAAAATGAAAGTTTGTGGCAATCCTGTGTTCAGCAAGTCTATTGGTGCCACTTTTCCAAAAGCGGCTGCTCACTTTGTGTCTCTGTGTCACATTTTGGTAATACAATGTTTGAAACTTTTTTATTATGAAAACTTTTTCATTATTATTGTATGTGTTATGATGATCTGTAGTCTGTGATCTTTGATGCTACTATGGTAATGGTTTTGGAATGTCATGAACCACACTCATAAGATGAATAACTTATTCAATAAATGTGTGTGTTCTGGGCCCTCCACAGATTGGCAATTCCCCCATCTCTCTCCCTCTTCTTGGGCCTCCCTATTTCCTGAGACACAACAATATGGAAATTAGGCCTATTAATAACCCTATAGGACCTCTAAGTATTCAAGTGAAAAGAAATGTCACATCACTCTCTTGAGATCAAAAGCTAGAAATGGCTAAGCTTAGAAAGGAGGCATGTCAAAAGCCAAACTAGGCTTCTTGTGCCAAACAGCCAAGCTGTGAATGCAAAGGAAAAGTTGTTAAAGGAAATTAGAAGTGCTATTCCAGTGAGCACATGGATGATAAGAAAGCAAGACAGCCTGACTGTTGATAGGAAGAAAGTTTCAGTGGTCTGCAAAGATGATCAAAGCTTCCAAAACACTCTCTTAAAGCCTAAACCAGAACAAAGCCCTAACACTCTTTAATTTTAGGAAGGCTGAGAGAGGTGAGGAAGCTGAGGAAGAAGAGCTGGAAGCTACCAGAGGTTGGCGTGTGAGGTTTAAGGAAAGAAGCCAGCTCCATAACATAATGATGCAAGCTCCATAACACACAGTGAAGCAGCAGGTGGTGAAGCAGAAGCTACAGTAAGTTTTCTAGAAGACCTAGCTAAGATCTTTGATGAAGGTGGCTACACTAAACAACAGATTTTCAGTGTAGACAAAACAGCCTTCTACTGGAAGAAGATTCTATCCAGGATTTTCACAGCTAAAGAGAAGTCAGTGACTGGCTCCAAAGCTTCAAAAGACAGGTTGGCTCTCTTGTAAGGGGCTAATGCAGCTGACTTTAAGGTGAAGCCAGTGCTCATTTACCGTTCTGAAAATCCTAGGCCCTTAAGAATTATGCTAAATCTACTCTGTCTGTGCTCCATAAATGGAACGCTAAAGCCTGGAAGACAGCACATCTGTTTACAGCATGGGTTGCTAAATATTTTAAGCCCACTGTTTAGATCTACTGCACAAAGATTACCTTCAAATATTGCTGCTTATGAAAGATACACCTGGTCACCCAAGAGCTGTGATGGAGATGCATAAGGAGAAGAATGTCACTTTTATGCCTGTTAACACAACATCCATTCTGTAGTTCACGAATCAAGGAGTAATTTTGACTTTCAAGTCGTATTATTTAAGGAGTACATTTCCTAAGGCTCTAGCTGAAATCAATACTGATCCCTCTGATGGATCTGAGCAGAGTACATTGAAAACCTTCTGGAAAGGATTCACCATTCCAAATGCCATTAAGAGCATTCATGATTCATAGGAAGAGGTTACAACATCAACACTAATAGAAGCTTGGAAGAAGTTGACTTAACCTCATGGATGACTTTGATGAGTTCAAGACTTTCATGGAGGAAGTCCGTGTAGATGTGGTAGAAGTAGCAAGAGAACTAGAATTGTAAGTGGAGCTGGAGATATGACTGGCTTGCTGCAATCTCAGAATCAAACTTGAATGGATGAGGAGTTGCCTCTTAGGCATGAACAAAGAAAGTGGTTTCTTGAGATGGGATCTACTCCTGGTAAAGATGCCATGAACATTGTTGAAATAACAAAGGATTTAAAATGCTGCATAATTTTAGTTGCTAAAGCAGTGGCAGGGTTTGTGAGAACTGATTCCAATTTTCAAAGAAATTCTACTGTGAGTAAAATTCTATCAAAGAGCATTGCACAATACAGAGGAATCTTTCACAAAAAAAAAGAGTCAATCGGTGCAGCAAGTGATGCTTGTTATTGTTAAGAAATTTCCAAAGCCACCCCAATATTCAGAACCACCACCCTGATCAGTCAGCAGCCCTTGACATTAAGGAAAGACTCCAGCAAAAAGATTGCAACTCACTGAAGCCTCAGATGATTAATAGCATTTTTTTAAGCAAGAAAGTGTTTATTAATTAGAGTTTGTACATTGTTTAGAATGCTATTACACATTTAGTAGACTACAGTATATTGTAAATAGAACTTTTAAATGCACTGGAAAACTGAAAACCTGTGTGATTTGCTTTGTTGCAATATTCACTTTATTGTGGTGATCTGGAACCAAACTTGTAATATCCTTGAGGTTTGCCTGTATATAGATTTAATACAAACCCAATAAAAACTCCCAGATAGCGGCGTGCGGTGGCTCACGCCTGTAATCCCAGGACTTTGGGAGGCCAAAGCGGATGGATCACGAGGTCAAGAGATTGAGACCATCCTGGTCAACATGGTGAAACCCCATCTCTACTAAAAATATAAAAAATTAGCTGGGCATGGTGGTGCGTGCCTGTAATCCCAACTACTCAGGAGGCTGAGGCAGGAGAATTGCCTGAACCCAGGAGGCAGAGGTTGCAGTGAGCCGAGATCACGCCATTGCACTCCAGCCTGGGTAACAAGAGTGAAACTCCGTCTCCCAGATACTGCTTTTTTTTTTTTTTCTTAACAGACAGGTTCTTACTCTGTTTTCCAGGCTGGAGTGTAGTGACAAGATCATATCTCACTGCAGCCTTTGAACTCCTGGTCTCAGGCAATTTTCACACTTCAGCCTCCCAAGTAGCTGGGACTGCAGGTGCACACAATCACGCTGAGCTAATTTTTAAATTTTTTTGTAGAAAAGGGGTCTCACCATGTTGCTCAGGCTGTCAAACTCCTGGACTCCAGTGATCCTTGTGCCATGCTCTCCCAAAGTGCTGGGACTACAGGCATGAGCCACCATGCCTAGCCCTACATTTGTGTGTACATATGAGTGGGTGAAATTTGACACATCAATTTCAAAATTGATATAAAATTGCAAGAAGAATTTAGGAATAGTTGCTCTACTGAATTTCACAACAAAATTAAGTTATAGTAATTAAGATAGTGTGAAATGGGTGGATAGAAAAACAAATAGACCAATGTAAAGCATGAAAATTCCAGAAGTGCATGTGCATGAACACTTGATTTAGAGTGAAAGCAGCACTACAAAGCAGAAAATCGCAGATTTCAGTGAATTGTGCCGGGACAATCTACATGTGTAATATCGATTCCTGGTGGATTTTAAGTTTAAATAAATAAAAATAAATAAGCATCTTTGTTCATCAGAAAAGTCAACATTAAAAGCACAGTCAGTCACCAGTTCACACTGCTAGAATGGCTAAAATTAAAGAAGATAGACAGGACTAAAAGTTGGTAAAAAGCAACTAGTGCTCACACACACTGCTGGTTAGGGTGCAGATGGTGGACCATATTGGCAAACATTTTGACATTTTCTACTGGTTATGATATGCCTACCTTGTGACCCAAGAAGCCTACTTCTATATGAATGTTTTATATAAATATCTATCAAAAGTTAAAAGGGCCGGGTGTGGTGGCTCACACCTGTAATCCCAGCACTTTGGGAGGCTGAGGCAGGTGGATCACCTGAGGTCAGGAGTTTGAGACCAGCCTGACCAATATGATGAAACTCCATCTCTACTAAAAATACAAAAATTAGCTGGGCGTGGTGGTGGGCACCTGTAATCGCAGCTATTCGAGAGGCTGAGACAGGCTGTATACAGGCATACCTCAGGGATCTTGCAGGTTTGGTTCCTGGGAGCTAGAGGTTGCAGGGAGCCGAGATCACGCCATTGCACTCCAGCCTGAGCAACAAGTGCAAAACTCTATCTCAAAAAAAAGAGAAAAGTCAAAAGGATAAACACACTGTAACATATTCATATAAGAGACTGCCATAAAGAATTAACATGAATGTACAAAATTATGTGCAACATGGATGAATTTCTCAAAACTGAAGTTCAGCAAAAGATTAAACATAATATATACAGTATTTTTCCAGTTATGTGTTTTTAGGAAAGGCAAAACTAAGGTTTTTTTAAAAAGTTATTATTATTTTTTGAGACACAGTCTCATTCTGTCACCTAGGCTGGAGTATAGTGGTGTAATCAAAGCTCACTGAAGTCTCACCTTGTGGGCTCAAGCCATCCTGTCACCTCGTCTCCTGAGTAGCTGTGCCCACAGGTGCCACCATACCCAGCAATTTTTTAAAAATTATTTTTACTTTTTTGTGGAGCTGGCAGTCTTACCATGTTACTTAATCTGGTCTTGAACTCCTGGGCTCAAGCAATCCTCCTGCCTCAGCTTCCCAAAGTACTGGAATTACAGGTATGAGCCACCATGCCTGGCCTACGTATCAAGTGTTTAGGAATGCATGACTAGATTATACAAGTTCTGTAATGAAAGCAAGCATATGAGCTGCTATAAAACTCAGAATAGTCGCTCCATCTTGGGGCTATCACAAGACTGACTGGAGAAGGCCCTGTGTGAGGGGGCTTTGGGGCGGTTGGCAATGTTCTTTTTCTGCTGAGACTGGGGATTACGGGGCATTCGTTTTATAGTCATTCATTAAGGTGAACATTTGTTACATGTAACTTATGTGCTGTTTCACAATTTTTAAAAAAGGAGAAAACACAGAGTAAGAAAATTTCTTGAGAAATAAAAATGTGATTTTCAGAATTAAAAATAGTAATAATAAATTCAAGAAGATAAACTCCAGTATATTGTCTGTAAAGGCAAAGAAATAGAAAACAGATTCATGCCCACCCAGGGACACCAAAAAAAAAAAAAAAAAAAAAAGGAAAAAAAAAAGAAAGAAACAACAGAAAATAAATGAGATAGATGATCAACCTTGAAGGTGTTATTATATTAATTGGTTAGTAGATTCAATAATAAAAAAGAGAAGGTGGATAGGAGCATATTGTCAAAGAAACAAAATTAAGTTTTCCAGAATGAGAAAACACCGTTTTTAAGGGGCCCCACAAAACAGCGCCACACCAAGGTTCACAACTGTGAACCTTGCACTTTAGAACAAGAGAGGCAAAGAGAAGATCCTACAGTCTCCTGAAAACAAACAAATAACAAATTACAAACAAACAAATGTGATTATATGAAAGATCAGGGATCAGAATCAAATTGTGCTTAGCAACAGCCATACCGGAAACCTTGGAGTTTCCTAAAAATTATTACCAACTTCTAATTCGGCAACAGCCAAATTATCAGTCCAGTGTGAGGGTAGAATAAGCAACTCATGATGTCTCCATCTCCATTTGCTTCCCTTGTTTTCTTTCTGAGATAGAAATCTGCCTGTGGTCCGCAAATGAGCTGCTAAGAAAGAGCCAGTCATCTGATACAGTGTTAGGATGGCAGGTGCCAGCTACCACACCCAGACTATGAATTTCATAATTTCATAATCGGGTGTTGAAGAATCATCATGGCGAGAGAAGGTTTAACTTAGCACAGCAAAAGAAATTTCAGGGAAAGAGTGGAGAGAAGAGCCAGGCCATACATTGCACAGTGAGACAGCAAAGACCAGAGGAACAAGAAGTGACTGAAAGGCCCCAGGGATTGCGTCTGAAAAAGTCATAAGAAGGATGCGATATATTTCCTGACTGGTGGCTGGTGAATGTATTGAAGAATTTTAGAGTTCTTTAGGTGAAGTTGGGCAAGATTTAACAACAGTATATAGAAAATTAAGCAAATGAAGCCCGGCATGGTGGCTCATGCCTGTAATGCCAGCACTGTGGGAGGCTGAGGAGGGTGGATCACTTGAAGTCAGGAGTTTGGGACCAGCCTGGCAAACATTGTGAAACCCCATTTCTACCAAAAATACAAAAATTAGCAAGATATGCTTGCTCGAATCCAGAGGCAGAGGTTGCAGTGAGCTGAGTTAGTGTTACTGCACTCCAGCCTGGGTGACAGAGCAAGACTCTGTCTCAAAAAAAAAAAAAAAAAAAAAGAAAGAAAAGAAAAGAAAAGAAAATTCGGCAAATGAAAAAACAAGGTAGTTATTAGCTCCAGAAAAACCCAAATATATACGTAAAAAGAAGTGTAAACATGAACCTGTCGCATTGGCTCATGCCTGTAATCTCAGCACTTTGGGAGGCCAAGGAAGGAGAATTGCTTGAATCTGGGAGGCAGAGGTTACAGTGAGCTGAGATCACAGCACTGCACTCCAGCCTGCGTGACAGAGCAAGATGCCATCTCGGGGCGGGGGAAGTGTAAGCATGGTGCATGGCTCAACTATGAAAGGAAAATAATGCAGATTTAACCAGATACAGTATGATACTATATCAAGAGATGGAGGGAGGGAGGTGAATGTGGGGACAGTGGGGAGGGTCAGAGGGCTAGAGGTCTTAAATTTCATATTAGGAAGTCAGTCAACAATGACTCAAGCTGCAAAGTTAAGAAGCATGTTATTTAAACACAAGAGCTGTAGAACTTCTAGAATAGAATGTAAGAGGATAGGCAAAGATTTGTCAGCTAGGACGAAAAAGTATAAAACTATAACAGAAAAAAATTGATAAATTGCACTTAAGTAAAATTGCCAAATTCACAGTGTCTTAATTACTGCAGCTTTAGAGCAATTCATGATATCAGGTAGTGTCAGTTCTCCAATTCTGTTGTTCCTAAAGGTTTCTTTGGCTCCTTTCTTTCCATAGTCATTCTAGCAGCTAATTTCTACAGAATAAGCCTGTTGAGATTTTGACAATCAATTTATTTGACTAAAAATATTAACATATCAAAGCTTGTGATCATTAGTCATAAAACCTGGGTCCCATTTGTGAGTTCTGCTTGTAACAAGGCAAGTAATGATTTTTGAATCGGGGTGGAGCTTATTAGTCAGGATTGTGCATACCACAGCAAGGTGGCCTGGGTCCAAATCCTGAGTCTGCCACTTGCTAGCTGTGTGCACGAGGTTTTTCACTCTCTCTGTCTCATCTGCACAAGCAGGGGTCATAACAGCCTGTAGTTCATGAGGTGGTTGAAATGTAAATGAGTTACTATACAGAAAATTCTTAGGTTGATGTCTGGCCTGTATCAAATACTCTTGTTCTTATAATTTTATTGATTTTTTTCTTACCTTATCCCCAAATCTATTTAAGGTGGCTTACAAGGACACAGAAAATATATCAGTGTAGATTAAAAGTCAAAACAAGAGCAAAGAAAAAATAATTCTAGAACTTCTACCAACAGATTTTGTATTTCTGTATTTTCCAAAAACTCTCGTTAAAAAATGTCTTTCTCGCCGGGCACGGTGGCTCAAGCCTGTAATCCTAGCACTTTGGGAGGCCGAGGCGGGTGGATCACAAGGTCAAGAGATCGAGACCATCCTGGTCAACATGGTGAAACCCCGTCTCTACTAAAAAGAACACAAAAAATTAGCTGAGCACAGTGGCACGTGCCTGTAATCCCAGCTACTCAGGAGGCTGAGGCAAGAGAATTGCCTGAACCCAGGAGGCGGAGGTTGCGGTGAGCCAAGATCGCGCCATTGCACTCCAGCCTGGGTAACAAGAGCGAAACTCTGCCTCAAAAAACAAAAACAACAACAACAACAACAACAAAAAAATGTCTTTCTCTCTTATGGGTGTTATATTTATCAGAAATTTTACCATGTCTAGTTAGATACATAGATAAAAGAAAAAATAAACCACAGAGAAGGTCCGAACTAAGTCCACAAGGAAGCCCGCTGGAGGAACAAAGCCAGCAGAACAGCAAGCTCAAAGGTTCCCTGAGAGTGATGGAAGGGGGCTGGGAGCTCACTGCGGGTCACCTCATAACCAGCTCGAAAGCCACTCTGAAGAATGTCATCCAGGCATAACAGAAAAGACAGTAAAGGCTTTGGAGAAAGGAGAATGCGTCACTCAAGTGATGCTTCAAAAGATTGATTGCTCTTTGGTCTTTATTAATTTCATAATCAGGTGCTTAAGAGTTATCATGGCAAGATCTAAGAAACCCATTTTAGTTTAAGGAAACACACAAGTAAAATAAAACGAAGGTAAGAAAATAGAGTTCTGAGTTATTTTTATTAGGATCGGCCCATTCACAGCAGACTGGCTATCACTCATTTTTGGAAATCTAGGTCTGAAATAAATATGTCCCTTGGGTAACTCATGCTGAGAATCAAAGAGTAATATTTTAGAGCCCCAGAACTCCAGACTTTCTTTAGTTTTTCACAACATCTCTCATGGTACAAATACATGTAATAGAAAGATAGAGAGCCAGTGTTCCCGAAAAATTACTTTTCCTTTTTATGCTCTTTGCAATCAAGGTTGAAGCAACCTGGGAAACATTAAGCTTGTAGGTTATTTTGGTCTGGAGTTCTCTCATTAGCCCGGGCAGCTAGATCTGTTTGCAACTCCGCTGTAATGTGTACCCTGTACTGGAATAGGAAACCCCTGGAGACAAGGAAGCATTTATCACCCTAGGGATTGATTTGCACTTTCGCTAGTTTTCTAGGGGTAACAAAGAGGTGATGGCAGTTTAAGCCGCAGA
This sequence comes from Saimiri boliviensis, assembly GCF_048565385.1. Taxonomy (NCBI): domain Eukaryota; kingdom Metazoa; phylum Chordata; class Mammalia; order Primates; family Cebidae; genus Saimiri; species Saimiri boliviensis. Next base: position 113,617,866 of record NC_133458.1, read on the forward strand.
GTGGAGCAGTCATGCTCTCTTGGCTGGGCATGGCAGTCCCCTGGGAAACTAAGGAGTGCAGATGCCTGAGCTGTATTTCAGGCTTCCCGAGTTGGAATCTCTACAGGTAAAGGAAAAGCATCGGTACACGTGAGCAAAGCCCACATGGAGGCCTGCTGGAGACTCAAAGCTGCGGGAACCAGCACAAACGTGCTCCGGGAATAGTGGAAAGGGACAGGGAGGGCATTGCAGGGTCACTTCTTAAACAGCTCATTCACTTCACACGTGATCATGAGCAGCCACCCTTGGTAAGCATGAACACCGAGGGACCTGGCACCTGAAGAAGATTCGCTGGGGGAGTTCATGCAGTGCCCTGCCACCCTCCCTGGGTGCCTCTCCCCTACTGTTTCTGCTGCCCAGTGCCAAACATGCCAGGGGCATAGTAGCAGATCATATTTGATTTTCAGGCTCTAAAAGCCTGTTTTGTTTTTAGCCAATACTTCGTGCCCCCCTTCTCCCTGTTATAAAAGGAATCAGATTTTCTCTCTCAAATTTCATCTGAATATTGTTCAAAAATACTGAGAAGAAATTTCAGAAAATGTGTTTTGTAAGGTTACATTTAAAGTAAGATCTAGGAGGAGAATAAAAATCTTTCTTGTCCAGTGGAAGCACTGTAAATGGAAGTTTCACCCAGATCATTATAAATTCATGTTGCATCTTTTGGTAATATGTTAAAAAAAAAAGTAGTAAAGAAATAAAGGAGAGGGAAACCATGTTTGTCATCTATCTTGACTCAGCCTTCTGTACCAAAAAAGGTGGAACGTTAAGGGAAAGTGGCTCAAGCAGCAAATTCGTTGAGGTTGGAAACCTATTACTAATTCAGGAGCAGATGCATTAGGAGGTGCAGTCCGGTCAGATTCTATTAAAGAGCAGCACATGGAGACTGCCTTTTCATAATTCATAGGGCAGTTTCCCTTGCTTTTGGGGGAGAAAGAGTCTTATCAATACAAATGTGTCCTTGTGAGTAAATTGTTAGGATTGTCAATTATGTGTTTGACTATTGAATTCCACAGATACTCTTAGTTAAGTTGTGAAAGTGTGTAGCTGATCAGAATCTTTTTACAGTGTTGTTTTTTAACTGTTCCAGTCTTCTCATATGTTGGTTGATTATAAGCAAAGTTTATTAAGAATTTGTTCTTTGGTCTTTAAACAGTTCTAAGGCCAAACCCACCTTCGACAAAAAACAAAAAACAAAAACAAACACAAACACATTTCAAAAAAACACTGCTAACGTTGATGCAAGGAAAGTAATATTTTTTAAATTCAGGGTTTAATCCTCTCTTCTATTGACTTGCAAATTTTAAAAAATCCAGCTAACTCTATGAAAACAAATGGCCTCATTTATACTCAGTTCCAACATATTTAACTTTTTTTTTTTTTTTTTTGAGATAGGGTCTCACTCTGTCACCCAGGCTGGAGTGGAGTGGTGCAATCTTGGCTCACTGTAACCTCCACCTCCTGGGGTCAAGTGATCCTCCCATCCCAGCCTCCCCGGTAGCTGGGACTACAGAAACATGCTACTGCTCCTAGCTATTTTTCTTATTTTTATCTCTTGTAGAGATGAGGTTTCACCACATTGCCCAGACTGGTCTTGAACTCCTAAGCTCAAGTGGTCCTCTCGCTTTGGCATCCCAAAGTGCTGGGATTGTAGGTGTGAGCCACTCTATCTGGCCAATTCCTATGTATTTAAAGATGGTGTGCTTAAAAAAAGAAGAAGAAGAAGAAAAAGAAGTTGGGATTTGGATTGGAATTCCTTGTGCATAAGTATATTTTAACAGCTCTGTTAAAAAAATCATTTCCCATTTACTACTAAGAATTACTGATTTTTAAATGTATATTTGCTAAAATTCAGCACAGAGCTTGCAGCATCTCTGTACCTATTTTCATGTAACATTAAGTTAGCAACCAGATAGGACAAAAAAGTAAAATTTTTAAATGGAAAACAATAAAAATTACACTTAATCTCTGAGATTAGAAAAATATAGATATTTGGGTTTGTCCCAATAACCAATTATTACTCTCAATGTAAAAATAATCCTAGGAAAACAAAAGTAACCTCAAAAAAGAGATGCCTAGAGAAAAGCACTTGTTTATCCCAAAATGTCTACTTGGGAATATTTAACGGAAAGATGTCTGATACCCTTCCCTTTTTGTTTTCCAAGGATGTATATTTTAAAATTCTGTTTTTGAAATAGACATGAAAATGAATGAAGACAACATAAAGCCCTTGGAAAGTTCAGGAATCATATGTACTTCAAGAACTGAAAAGTAGGCATGTCACGGGGAATTTGGGCCATGGCTTTTCCTTGGAGGCTACCAGTGATGTGACTTAGAAACAGCCACAGCAAGGTATCTGTGGATTTATGAAAGATTCTCCCAAGTAGACTAAAACTAACTCCTTTTACCAACAGTGTTAAAGGAGTCAAGATTCTGATGTTATACAAAAGGGCAGATGTCAGCATCCAGGAAGAAACAGAGTGGTTTTAGTTAGATATTCCCAACTTTAGACAGTGAATTTGTTGTGCCGTCCAAGCACAAAAAGCAACTGTAGAAGTTGAACTAGAGTTCAGGAGAGTGTCTGATCTGAAGATGGAGATTTGCTGAAACCACAGTAGCAGACTAGAACCTTAGGTGGGTTGCTTTGATGATAGGACTGGAGATTCGAAACAGATTTGAGATATATTCAAATTTAGTGTATAACGGGGAAAAGAAACCAGTATTGGAGGCTTCCCTATGACTCTTAACACACATTTAATTTCCTGTATACAGATTTATTTACAAAGTTGAATTCTTTTCTTGATATTGGATGGGAGAGTCCCTAAGGGCTTATATTAATCACTGTTTCTCTATGTTTTATTTAAAAAAAACTCAAACATTTCACACATACTCCCACCACATGTGCACAGTATCATAAATAATTTAACTAGTCTTTCAGCCAGCCAGTATTTTTTCCCTCTACTTATTACCACATTCCGTGTTGAGCCAGTTTCTTAACAAGGCAAGCTTCTTCCCCATTTCTTTATCTTCCCCACAGATCTTAGGAATAGAATTTTTAAAAATTTAAACAGTTGAGAAAGCTTGCAATCTAATGTAGTTTTGCATGTTTGAGTGATGATGATATGGGTTCCTCCAAAAGACATTTTCTGTATCTGGTGTAGAATTAGCTCATTACCTCAGTTAATGCTACCACATTCCATTTAGAATTGTTTTGAAAATCTGAAGCACTCAATGCACAATGAGCATTCAAATCACGTCTTTAAGTCTTGGTTATAGAAATGGAAGCATTCAAATCCCTGATATGATGATTACACTTGAGGCCTCATACCTGTACAGCCAAGGCAGACTATACAAAAGTAAATCATGATTTGAAATTGAAGCCTATCTTTTGCTCTGTTATACCTAAGACTTCGAATCTCCTACATTTAACCACTGGAATGGGTTGCTCCCTCTGAAGGGAGTGAGAAAAACGGGGAAGTCACAGAGTGAAGCTGTGAGATAATCCTGGGCTTATAAAGGAAATTTGAGGATCAAATATTTGAATGAATAAAGACGGAATGAGATTAAAGATAAAAACTGAAGTTTGAGTTTAGGTTTGATTTGGGGATGTAAGAGAATGTGAATGGAAAGATCAGGCAGGGGTCCTGAGCTATTTTCTTTACTTCTGTTACTTGTTGTGTTTCAAGCTCACCTTTTAGAATGTTACATGGTTTACTGTACCTGTTTAAAGGACTAGGAGTGGAGCAGACCAAACTCTAGTCAGGCAGAAAAATCTCCCAGTTAGATTTATTGACATTTGACCTGAGCTCCATCTTGGGTAATCTTAGGTAGGAGGTAAGAGATGGAGGCAGGGAAATCAAGATTTTAACCTTGCCCTTCTTTCAATTCCAGGATTGAGCACAGACTACAATGCTGACAAGAGTTCTGTACTCATGTTTACCCTGTTCGTGTGCTGTTATAAAGAAATACCTGAGTTTGGGTAATTTATAAAGAAAAGAGGTTTATTTGGCTCTCAGTTAATTAAAGGCTCTACAGGAAGCATGCTGCTGGCATCTGTCTGGCTTCTGGCGAGTCCTCAGGAAGATGTTACTCATGGCAGAAGGTGAAGCAGGAGCAGCAACTCACATGGCAGAACAGGAGAAAGGTGGTGGGGGTAGGGAGAGGTGCCACACTCTTTTAAACAACCAGACTGCCATGAACTCCAAGTGACAACTCACTCGTTATCACAAGGATGGCACTAAGCCATTCCTGAGGGATCCACCCCCATGATCCAAACAGCTCCATGGAGGCCCTACTTCCAACATTGGAGATTATATTTCAAAATGAGATTTGGAGGGGAAAAATATCCAACCGTATCACTTCATTACAGACTGCTTGTCACTTCTGATGAAGAAGATGGGTTTTCTATAATGGAGAGATTGAATCTGGGCTGAATTCCTGTAGACAGTGGTGCACGAAAATATAGAATTAATTGTTTCTATGACTTTAAATGATTTTTAAATAAAATTTTTCTAGTTTTCCAGAAGGAATCATGGGTCAAAATTGGCCTTCCATTTTGATAATGTGACTTCTGCATGATGTTTCTTTATTCTTTTCCTACTCTTTGACTCACTGAAGAGTGTCCTCCCCAACTTTACTTTCATGCATAATCCAGAGAAGAGCTAATGAGCTTCTGGACCATCCTACAACCAGTATCAAAACAATGGTTTTAATTAGGTGAGCAAATGGGTCTCTTGTAGAGCCTTGACTCCCTCATATTCCATAGTCAATGAAAAACAAAATCATGCCCATTTAAAACATTTTTTCTTCAGCTTTGTTTTTGTATCTCAGATGCAGAGAGTTGGGCAAATCATTTTCTTCCTTCATGACACATGGATATCAGTTGTCCATTCAAGGCCTTGCTTTTGTTTTATTTATTTATTTTTATTCCCCTTAATCCTCTACCACACTCCTATTTAATTATATATGTCCTACTTCTATAACATCTCTTCTTTTCCACTTTCAATGTTGCCTTTGGCATTGATCAGACAGCCCATTAGAATATTGTATTAGCTGGTTTCCCTCATTTCAGCCTAAACCTCTCAACTCATTCTTTGTCCTTCTGACATCCTGAAAATATGATCATTCAATGTCCCACCTTTGGTCCTGCAAGATAAAGCTCAAAGTTTTTCACAAAAGGTAAAATACTTCCTAGCATCATGCTCTCTGTACTTTCACCAGTCTTATCTTCCTTCTACAGCCATACCTAACCCCCTACACCTTTTCTCTTTTCTCTTATCCTGCACCTTCGGGTCTGTCTGGTAAACTCATATTTATCCTCCAAGGCTCTGATCATGGTTCCTCTATGAAGACTTCTTAATTGCCTGTCCATCATATAGAATTGAATATATATATATTTTTCTACCACATCCTGTACTTATTTCTATAAAATAACTCTAGCACTCGATAGCATTTATAGTTTACAGATTTGAGTCCTCTGGAGGGAGTGAGCATGTCTATCAGTCCTGGTGCCATTTTGAAAGTGCTTGGCAGGGACAAGGTCTTCATTAGATGTAAGTTGAATGAACAATGAAATTTCATGATTAAGCACAATTGTCTCAACAATTATGTCAAACTTGTGTTGGGTATCTATGGCTGATTATTATTCAGGAAGAAGAAAAACATATGTGGAGAGGAGGTGGAGTGTGGAGTGTCAGCCTGACCTAGAGCATTGCTCTCATCATGTCACTTTCTCTGGTCAAACACTTCAAAGGCTCCATTAAAAATAAGGCAGCCACCAGGCACGGTGGCTCAAGCCTGTAATCCCAGCACTTTGGGAGGCCAAGGCGGGTGGATCACGAGGTCAAGAGATCGAGACCATCCTGCTCAACATGGTGAAACCCCGTCTCTACTAAAAATACAAAAAATTAGCTGGGCATGGTGGCACGTGCCTGTAATCCCAGCTATTCGAGAGGCTGAGGCAGGAGAATTGCCTGAACCCAGGAGGCGGAGGTTGCAGTGAGCTGAGATCGCGCCATTGCACTCCAGCCTGGGTAACAAGAGCGAAACTCTGTCTCAAAAAAAAAAATATATATATATATATGGCAGCCAAGCCCAACTCTTAAGCCTGATGTGCAAGTCCTTTTGTCTTACCTTTCCAGGCTTATCTTTTACGACTCTCTTTTATGTATTTTATGTTCCATACAAAATAGGTCACTCATGATTACTAAACCTGCCTGTACCTGCCCATCTATGCATCTCTGTTTGCTGTCCTTTCTCCCTCTGAAGTCCAACCCCACGTCTCTCAGCTTTGGCTCCTAATATTCCATGAGTCCTTCAAGGTACCAATTGAATGTGACCTGTTCTAGGAATATTTCCTTGATTCCTCTAGCAAACATCTCCTTCATAAAATCTTCTTTTCAGGCCAAGCGTGTTGGCTCATGCCTGTAATCCCAACATTTTGGGAGGCTAAGACCTGCGGATCACCTGAGGTCAGGAACTGAAGACCAGCCTGGCCAACATGGTGAAATCCCACCTCTACTAAAAATACAAAAATTTAGCTGGGTGTGGTGACATGCACCTGTAATTCCATCTACTCAGGAGCCTGAGGTAGGAGAATCTCTTGAACCCAGGAAAGTAGAGGTTGCAGTGAGCTGAGATTGCACCACTCCACTCCAGCCTGGGAGAGAGAATGAGATGTCATCTCTCTCTCTCTCTCTCTCTCTCTCTCTCTATATATATATATATATATATATATATATATATATGATCTTCCTTTAAGTGTCTCTTTATGGAACAAATACAAGTCTGCTTTGTTATTTGAGGATGTATTCATTTCACCAAATCTACCGGGAAGAAATTAAAACACACCTCATTTTATCATACTTCACTTTATCACACTTCACAAATATTAAACTTCTTACAAATTGAAGGTTTGTGGCAACTCTGAGTCCAGCAAACCTTTCAGGGCCATTTTTCCAACAGTATGTGCTCACCTCATATCTCTGTGTCACATTTAGTACTTCTTCCAATATTTCAAACTTTTCCATTATTATTATATCTGTTATGGTGATCTTTGATGTTACTATTGCAATTTTCTGGGGTGCCACAAAGTGTACTCATTTAAGGCAGTGAACTTAATAAATGTGTGTTCTGACTGTTCCACTGACCAGCCAATCCTCCATTTCTCAGGCCTCTCTATTCCCTGAGACACAAAATGAAAATTAGGTCAATGAATATTTCTACAATGGCTTCTAAGGGTTCAAATGAAAGAAAGAATTTCATATCTCTCACTTTAAATCAAATGCTAGAAATGATGAAGTCTACTGAGAAAGGCATATTAAAAGCTGAGCTAGGCCAAAAGCTAGTTTTCTTATGCCAAACAGTTAACTAAGTAGTGAATGCAAAGAAAAAGGTCTTGAAGGAAATTAGAGGTTCTACTCCAATGAGCACATGAGTGCTAAGAAAGTGAAACACCTGAGTGTTGATATGGAGAAAGTTTGAGTCATCTGCATAAAAGATCAGACCAGAAACAACATTACTTTAAACCAAAGCCCAATCCAGAGCAAGAAGTGAGGAAGCTGCAGAAGAAAAGTTGGAAGCTAGCATAGGTTTGTTCGTGAGGTTTAAGGAAAGAAGCCAGCTCCATAACATAGAAGTATGAGGTGAAGCAGCAAGTGCTGATGTAGAAGCTGCAGTAATTTTTCTAGAAGATCTAGCTAAGATTATTGATGAAGGTGGCTACACTAAACAACAGATTTTCAATGTAGACAAGATAGCCTTCTACTGGAAGAAGATGCCATCTAGGATTTTCCTAGCTAAGGAGGAAAAGTCCATGGCTTCAAAACTTCAAAAAGCAGGCAGACCCTTGTTACAAGCTAATGCAGCTGGTGACTTTAAGTTCAAGCCAATGCTCATTTACTGTACAAAAAAAATTCTAAGCCCTTAAGAATTATACTGAATCTATTCTGCCTATGCTCTGTAAATAGAACCACAAAGCTTAGATGACAACACATCTATCTATTTACAGAGTGGTTTACTGAATATTTTAAGCCCACTGTTGAGACCCACTGCTTAAAAAGAATCCTTTCAATTTATTACTGCTCATTAACAATGCACCTGATCACCGAAGCGCTCTGATGGACATATACAAGGAGAGAAATTTTATTTTCATGCTAACGTAACATTCATTCATCAGCCTACAGATCAGGGAGTAATTTTGGCTTTTAAATTATATTATTTAAGAAACATATTTCATAAGACTATAGCTTCCAAAATGGTTCTTCTGATAGATCTGAGCAGAGTACACTGAAAACCTTCTGGAAAGGATTCACCATTCTAGATGCCATTAAAAGCATTCACGATTCATGGGAAGAGGTCAAAATATAGAAATTAACAGGTGTTTGGAAGAAGTGGATTCTACCCTCAAGGATCACTCTGAAGGTTTTAAGACTTCAGTGGAGGAAGTCACTGCAGATGTGGTGAAAAATAGCAAGAGAAATAGAATTGGAAGTAGGGCTTAAAGATGTGAATGAATTGCTGTAAACTCAGGCTCAAACTTGAGTGGATGAGGAGCTGCTTCTTACAGACGATCAAAGCAAGTGATTTCTTGAGATGAAATCTACTCCTGGTAAAGATTACTGTGCCATTTCTTGAGCAGTGTCCTATCAGAGGTTTATACAAAGAGGGAATGACTGAACTGTATGGTTATCCCAAGTATAGTTGCCACTTCAAGAAAGGAAATCGGTCTTTTTATTTTTATAATACAGTTTGGCAGAACCAGTGAGTATTATAAGTATAGGATTCCTTAGAGGGTGAGGCCAAAGTATTACTGGACCCCAACATACTGTCTGATGATGGCATGGTGGCACTCCGAGGTTATGCATTCAGAGAAGATGGTGAATATTTTGCCTATGGTCTGAGTGCCAGTGGCTCAGACTGGGTGACGATCAAGTTCATGAAAGTTGATAGTGCCAAAGAGCTTCCAGATGTGCTTGAAAGAGTCAAGTTCAACTGTATGGCCTGGACCCATGACGGGAAGGGAATGTTCTACAACTCATACCCCAACAGGATGAAAAAAGTGATGGTAGAGAGACATCCACCAATCTCCACCAAAAGCTCTACTACCATGTCTTGGGAACAGATCAGTCAGAAGATATTTTGTGTGCTGAGTTTCCTGGTGAACCTAAATGGATGGGTGGAGCTGAGTTATCAGATGATGGCTGCTATGTCTTGTTATCAATAAGGGAGGGATGTGAGCCAATAAACTGACTGGTGCTGTGACCTACAGCAGGAATCCAATGGCATCACTGGAATCCTAAAGTGGGTAAAACTGATCGACAACTTTGAAGGAGAATATAACTACGTGACCAATGAGAGGATGGTGTTCATATTCAAGACAAATTGCCATTCTCCCAACTATCGCGTGATCAACATTGACTTCAGGGATCCTGACGAGTCTAAGCGGAAAGTGCTTGTTCCTGAGCATGAGAAAGATGTCTTAGAAACGGTAGCTTGTGTCAGGTCCAACTTCTTGGTCGTATGCTACCTCCATGATGTCAAGAACATTCTGCAGCTCCACAACCTGACCACTGGTGCTTTCCTCAAGACCCCTGCTCCAGGTTGGCAGTGTCATGGGGTACAGCAGTCAGAAGAAGGATGCTGAAATCTTCTATCAGTTTACTTCCTTTTTATCTCCAGGTATCATTTATCACTGTGATCTTACCAAAGAGGAACTGAAGCCAAGAGTTTTCTGAGAGGTGGCTGTAAAAGGAATCGATGCTTCTGATTACCAGACAGTCCAGATTTTCTACCCTAGCAAGGATGGTACAAAGATTCCAATGTTCATTGTGCATTAAAAAAGGCATAAAATTGGATGGTTCTCCTCCCGCTTTATTATCTGGCTCTGATGGCGTCAACAGATCCATCACACCCAACTACAGTGTTGCCAGGCTTATTTTTGTGAGACACATGGGTAGTATCCTGGCAGTGGCCAACATCAGGGGAGGTGGCGAATATGGAGAGATGTGGCATAAAGGTGGTATCTTGGCCAACAAACAAAACTGCTTTGATGACTTTCAGTGTGCTGCTGAGTATCTGATCAAGGAAGGTTACACATCTGCCAAGAGGCTGACTATTAATGGAGGTTCAGATGGAGGCCTCTTTAGTGGCTACTTGTGCAAATAAGTAATCTGACCTCTCTGGTTGTGTCATTGCCCAAGTTGGAGTAATGGACATGCTGAAGTTTCATAAATAGTTACCATTGGCCAGGCTTGGACCACTGATTATGGGTGCTCAGACAGCGAACAACGCTTTGAATGGCTTGTCAAATACTCTCCATTGCATAACGTAAAGTTACCAGAAGCTGATGACAGCCAGTGCCCGTCCATGCTGCTCCTTACTGCTGACCATGATGACCGCGTGGTCCCGCTTCACTCCCTGAAGTTCGTCGTCACCTTTCAGTACATCGTGGGCTGCAGCAGGAAGCAAAGCAACCCTCTGCTTATCCACGTGGCCACCAAGGTGGGCCAGGAGTAGGGAAGCCCACAGCCAAAGTGATAGAGGAAGTCTCAGACATGTTTGCTTTCATAGCACAGTGCCTGAACATCGACTGGATTCCACAGTTTCCCACTCCCTCCTGACAGTGACAGAAAACCTCAAGGGCTTTTCCACTGTTCAAACGAGAAACCACTAGGCATAATGCTTCCCCACGGAAACATTGTTCCTGCACTCACAGACTACAGTTGAGCAGAACTGCTGTGGGAATTTTATCTTTTTTAGGCTTCTCCTTTTTAACAAGCCCTTGACATTTCTTTTTCCACTCTGTCTAGGCACATGTGGGCTTTTGGAGAACAAAAAAGACAAAAGATGACAAAATGACAACAAAAGATTTAGAATATTACACAAAATTAGTGGCAGATGTTGAGAAAATGCACTCCAATTTTTTAAAAAAGTTGTACTGTGAATAAAATGCTATCAAAGAGAATTGCCTACGACAGAGAAATCTTCGATGAAAAAAAGAGCCCGTTAATGCAGCAAGCTTCACTGTTATGTTATTTTAAGAAACCTCCACAGTCACTCCAGCCTTCAGAAACACCACCCTGATCAGTCAGCAAGACCCTCCACCAACAAGAAATTACAACTCACTGAGAGCTCAGATGATCATTAGCATTTTGTACCAGAAATGTATTTTTAAATTAAGGTATGTACATTGTTTTTCTAGACATAATGCTATCACACAGTTCATACACTACAGCATAGTGTAAACATAACCTTGTATGCACTGAGAAACTACAAAATTTGTATGGCTCATTTTCTAGTGATATTCACCTTACTGCAGTGCTCTAGAACCAAATCCATGATATCTGAGGTATGCCTGTATATATTGTTGATTTTGGTGTAGCATTCTTCCTGCATCTCAGTACAAGTAAAAGGGAGATTAAAAAGCTAGCATTTCCCGAGCACCTGCTATGCAGTAGGCACCAGCTGAAGTACATTTATGCATTAAGTCCTTGTCCACATTGATGCACCACAAAGAGAACAATCTGCTCATAATTGCTGAACTAACAAGTTAGGGGCCAGGACATGAACTCGGGCCATCTCTCCCACCTCCACAGTACTGCTGCTCAGGGCACTGTCAATGCAGGCTGGCACATGAGTAAAAGTGATTTCCATTTGTGGACTTCTCTCTGCTGCTGCTGTTCAAACAGAAGGGAGATCCGTGAGCCACAGCTCATATCTGATTACTCAGACGTGGACTCCGGGGCTCGTGTATTATCCACGCTCTCTATTCTTTCTTTCCTGTTCCTGGAGCTTTGATCATTGCACTTGCTCTTTCGTATGACCTTTACCCAGGGAAACCTCAATGGCAGTGGTTGGGGGGGGGGGCGCTCTGCTGTAGAGTTTACCCTTTGCCAGAAGCTCTGGAGAAATGTTGTACTTTGAAGTTATTTGCTTAAGTTAGTTTCATAAAGCAACATTCTGACTTCACAGAAACTTAAAGTTTTCTGTTTTGAAGGGATTTCAGAGATCATTTGTGCATCTATTTTCTTCCTATTTCTCATTACAGATAAAAGTGACTATGTGAAGGGCTGGGCACAGTGGCTCGTGCCTGTAATCTCAGCTCTTTGGGAGGCCAAGTTGGGCAGATCACATGAGATCAAGAGTTTGAGACTGGCCTGGCCAATATGGTAAAACCCTGTCTCTACTAAGAAATACAAAAATTAGCCAGGAGTGGTAATGCATGTCTGTGATCTCAGCTACTAAGGAGGCTGAGATAGGAGAATTGCTTAAACCCAGGAGGCAGAGGAGGCAGTGAGCAGAGATTGTGCCATCGTGCCATTGCACTGCAGCCTGGGCAACAGAATGAGACTCCATTTCAAAAGAAAATATTTTTTAAAAAGGAACTATGTGAGTTATACCCTGGAGATCTCTGGTGTTAAGGCCTATTGTTACATATTATAGAACATCTCCTCTTATGTGTGTGGTTTTTTTTTTTTGCATTTATATCATAAATAAGAAATGCAGAAGTGAGAAAGGCCAAGTGTCTAGAATGTTTTCTCTTTTAGCGGTAGAACCTCAGGAGGCAGACATTTAGCAAGAAGCCTGCTAAACTAGAGACTAATTCCCTCCAACTTTGTGGTTAAATTTCTATCCCCCCATCAAAACCCCCAGAGCAAAGTCATTAGCAGCATTCATTGCTCCTTGTAAGAGCTGAGAATACACCCCAGATGTCGTGTTTTGAGCACAAAGCCCTGTGTGCCAGATTCACAGCATGGCTTAGAACCTTCTGAACCCCGCCCACCCTACAAGATACTCTTTGTGGCCTCTCCTAGGTTTCCAACATTATTTTACAACCCCAGGCGCCTTCCTCTTTTGCAACCTCTCAGACAAGTAATGGATGCACTATAGTCTTTGCCAGAAAATAAAATGAAAAGGAATGAGAAGTCCCTGCCAGAGCAGTTTTCTTTTGATGCTTTCTTTCATCTTCCTTCACCTCCCCTGTGGGGAAAAAATAAGGCAATGTATTTATCAGCTTTTATTACCTTGATTTATAACCTTGGATCCCAATTAGAAGGTAAAACATAAAGGCACAGATTTAAATGGTGCCAATTGTGCCCTTTCCATTTCATTCTTTTCTCTCTTTTGTCAGAAAAAACATCTTTGATTTCATTTCTTCATTCTTTATAACACTGTATTGATCTGCCAGTATAGAGAATGCATCAGTGACTCTCTTATCTTTGGCTAATGCTACACTTTTCTTCACTAACTACAACCCACAAACTGTACATTTGTGTCATTACATGCCTGGTTTACACACATTAAATTAGATGTACAATGTGCATTCTATACTTTATTGAGATTATGACAAGAATTGTGATGAATGGCATTTAATAGCTTTCATTTATCATCCAGAAAGCTTCATTTTCCAACATCAATCAGGCAATTAAAAGAACTGCTAGTAGGCTGACCTATTGTGTGTCTTCATTCTCTTGCTTCATTTCACGTTCATTACGGTTCACAGTACAGAATGACGACATTCCTGCATTCATTCAGTCAGTCATTCAGACAATTTTCATTGCATGCCTGCTATGTGCTAGACAGCAGTTGAGGCACAGGAAACAACACTAAAACAACAGACAAAATCCTTTCTCTTATGTGGCTAACAAGAAAGGGCTGGGAAGAATAACAGAATAAACAGTGTATTTGTATTATACGCAGAGGCATGAGCACTAGGATGGGGAAGGGGCTAGTGAGGATAAGAAAGGGAATGGAGCCGGGCGCGGTGGCTCAAGCCTGTCATCCCAGCACTTTGGGAGGCCGAGGCGGGTGGATCACGAGGTCAAGAGATCGAGACCATCCTGGTCAACACGGTGAAACCCCGTCTCTACTGAAAATACAAAAAATTAGCTGGGCATGGTGGCGCGTGCCTGTCATCCCAGCTACTCAGGAGGCTGAGGCAGGAGAATTGCCTGAACCCAGGAGGCGGAGGTTGCGGTGAGCCGAGATTGCGCCATTGCACTCCAGCCTGGGTAACGAGAGCGAAACTCCGTCTCAAAAAAAAAAAAAAAAGAAAGGGAATGGAGGCCACGCTAGTCAGGGAGAACCTCATTAAGAAAAGGACCTGGAGCAGATACTTGCATGAAATGGAAAAGCAAACTCTGCAGCCACACATGAGTGCCTTCCAAGCACAGGGAGCCACTGATGATGGAGCAGAGCCAGCATATATGAGAAACTGAAAAGACATACTATCTGGAGCACAGGAGTGACAGGGAAAGTGGCTGGAGAATAGGTAGCAGATGGATAGATTTACGTAAGGCTGTGTGAGCCAACAACAACTAAATTTCATTCTGAGAAAGTTGGGATGCCATCAGAGTTTTGGGCAGAGGGGACATAATCTGACTTTTGCTTTAAAAGAGTCACTCCAGCTGTAGTGAGAATAGACAATTGAGGGTAACAGTAGAAACCAGGAAACCAGATATATTACAATAATCTGGGGGGAAAATAATGGGGGCTTGGACCAGGATGGCAGTGGTGGAGGGGAGAGAGACAGGGTTAGGTTTGTATTGTGAAGGCAAAGCCAGTAGGTTTTGTTGATAGACTAGATAAGTGATGACAGAAGCAGGGATAAGGATAACTATAAGAACTGGGGATGTACAGCGGGACGAATGAAGTTGGTGTTTACTGACAGAGGAAAGCCTGAAGAAAAAGAAATTAGAGACAGGCAGGAAGAAACCAAGAGCTCTTTTGGGCATATTAACTTGGGGTTCCTACCTCTCCACCATCACCAATTAATAAACTGCCATCCTTCTCAGAGATTAGTGTTGGTTGCAACGTAGACTCATGGTTGAGTGTGGTCTCTGGAGCCTGTCTTCCTTGTCTTGAAACCCACCCATACTAGCTACCGTGATCTGAAAGAAATGACTCTTCTGTACCTCAGTTTCTTTTCTTTTAATATTTAGTTTTTTCTTACACAAAAAAACTTCTTTTTCCCATAAGTTATTGGAGTACAGGTGGAATTTTGTTACATGAATAAGTTCTTTAGTGGTGATTTGTGAGATTTTGGTGCGCCCATCACAGGAACAGTACACACTGCACCGTGTTTGTAGTCTTTTATCCCTCATCCCCTTCCCACTCTTCCCTCCAAGGCCCCAAAGTCCATTGCATCATTCTTATGCCTTTGCACAAGAATTAAATTAGATGTTCAATGTGCATTCTAGGCTTTATAGCTTACTTCCCATATACCAGTGAGAACATACGACGTTTGGGTTTCCAGTCTTGAGTTACTTCACTTAAAAAAATAGTCTTCAATCTCATCTAGGTCACTGCAAATGCTGTTAATTCATTCCTTTTAATGGCTGAGTAGTTTCCATCATATATATACATATACATACCACAGTGTATATGTATGTGTGTGTGTATATATGTATATACTACTCTGTGTGTGTGTGTGTGTGTGTGTGTGTAGTGTGTGTGTGTATTTATATATGTATATACCACAGTTTCTTTATCCACTCATTGATTGATGGGCATTTGCGTTGGCTGCATGATTTTGCAATTGGGAATTGTGTTGCTATAAACATGCCTGTGCAAGTATCTTTTTCAAATAATGACTTCTTTCCCTATGGATAGAAACCTAGTAGCGGGATTGCTGGATCAAATGGTAGTTCTACTTTTAGTACTTTAAGGAATCTCCACACTGTTTTCCATAGTGGCTGTACTAGTTTGCATTCCCACCAGCAGTGTAGACGTGTTCCCTGGTCACCATATCCATGCCAACATCTGCTGTTTTTTGATTTTTTTATTATGGCCATTCTTGTAGCAGTAAGGTGGTATCTCATTGTGGTTTTGATTTGCATTTCCCTGATCATTAGTGATGTTGAGCATTTGGCCATTTGTATATCTTCTTCTGAGAATTCTCCATTCATATCCTTAGCCTACTTTTTCTTTTTTCTTTTTCTTTTTTTTTTTTTTAACTTTTCACTGAAAACTTTTTATTGGCCTTTTGGATAGAAATGGGAATTCATGGCCGGGCGCGGTGGCTCACACCTATAATCCCAGCACTTTGGGTGGCTGAGATGGGTGGATCACGAAATCAAGAGATCGAGACCATCCTGGTCAACATGGTGAAACCGTGTCTCTACTAAAAATACAAAAATTAGCTGGGCATGGTGGCGCGTGCCTGTAACCCCAGCTACTCGGGAGGCTGAGGCAGGAAAATTGCTTGAACCCAGGAGGCGGAGGTTGCGGTGAGCCAAGATCGCGCCATTGCACTCCAGCCTGATAACAAGAGCGAAACTCCATCTCAAAAAAAGAAAAAGAAAAAGAAACGAGAATTTATTTGTCAGGAAGGATGATCCCATCATACTTCCGCTGGAAGCAGCTCATGGCCTTCTCTTTGCCGATTCTGTGTTTGGCCCCAGTGCAGCCTGTCCTTTGCTTCTTGTCTGTAAGGCTGAAATCTGGCCTACCCAGCACCACACAGAAGTCCAGACTGTAGATACCAATGCCTGGGTCACATTTGATACCCAGATCAATGTGTTCCGGGATCCCAAAACCACAGTTTCCAGTAGCTGAGAAGTTGTTCTTTCTCAACTCATACTCCCACACCTTTAGACCCTTCTTCAAGATTTCTTCTGCCTTGGCCCCTCAAACTGTGCAGTGGACAGCAATCTTTTCATTTCTCTGGATGCCAAAGGAACTGATAGTGTATCTAGCTTTGGAAAACATGGGGGTCTGCCCTGTGAGCTGCTCCCACACCTTGGCTGCTCCCACACCTTGGCTGCTGGGGTCAGTCTGTCTCCCCTCTCCCCAACACAGATGTTGAGACAGAGCTTGTGGTTGTGAAAGTTCCTGCATGTGGTTCCCCTTTTCACCTTGATCCTGAGCCATTATGGAGAAAAGAAAGAGTCTTAGCCCATTTTTTGATGGGATTATTGGTTTTTTTCTTACTGATTTGAATTTGTTGTAAATTCTGGATATTAGTCCTTTGTCAGAAGTACAAATTGTGAAGATTTTCTCCCACTCTGTGGGTTGTCTGTTTACTCTGCTGACTGTTCCTTTAGCCATGCAAAAGCTCTTTAGTTTAATTAGGTCCCAACTATTTATCTTTGCTTTTATTGCATTTTCTTTTGGGTTCTTGGTCATGAAATCCTTGCCTAAACCAATGTCCAGAAGGTTTTTCCAGTGTTGTTTTCTAGAATTTTTATAGTTTCAGGTCTTAGGTTTAAGTGCTTAATCCATCTTGAGTTGATTTTTGTATAAGGTGAGATGTGAGGATCCAGTTTATTGTGTTGAATTTGTAGATTGCTTTTGGCAGTATGGTTATTTTTACAGTATTGATTCTACCCATCCATGAGCATGAGATGTGTTTCCATTTGCTTGTGTCATCTATGATTTCATTCAGCAGTGTTTTGTGGTTTTCCTTGTAGAGGTCTTTCAATTCCTTCCTTAGGTATATTCTTATTTTAATTTTTTTACAGCTATTCTAAAAGAGGTTGAGTTCTTGATTTGATTCTCTGCTTGGTCACTGTTGGTGTTTAGAAGAGCTACTGATTTGTGTACATTAATCTTTCATTGAGAAACCTTGCTGAATTCTTCTATCAGTTCTAGGAGTTTTCTGGAGGAGTCCTCAGGGTTTTCAAAGTAAATGATCATATTGTCAGAAAACAGTGACAGTTTGACTTCCTCTTTGCCAGTTTGGATTCCCTTTATTTCTTTCTATTGGCTGACTGCTCTGGCTAAGACTTCCAGGACCATGTTGAAGATGAGTGGCGAGAGTGGGCATGTTTGTCTTGTTCCAGTTCTCAGAGAAAATGCTTTCAACTTTTCCCCATATAGTACTATGTTGGCTGTGGGTTTATCATAGATGACTTCTATTACACTGAGGGGTGTCCCTTGTATGCCAATTTTGCTGAGAGTTTTAATTATAAATCGATTCTGGATTTTGTCAAATGCTTTTTCTCCATCTATTGAGATGATGATGTGATTTTTGTTTTTAATTCTCTTTATAGGGTGTATCATATTTATTGACTTGAGTATGTTAAACCATTCCTGCATCCCTGGTATGAAATCCACTTGATCATGGTGTTGTTGGATCTGGTTAGCTAGTATCTTGATCAGTATTTTAGCATCTGTATTCATCAAGGATATTGGTCTGTGGTTTCCTTTTTTGGTTATGTCCTTCCTGGTTTTGGCATTAGGGTGATGCTGGCTTCATAGAATGATTTAGAAAGGATTCCTTCTTTCCCTATCTTGTGGAATAGTGTCAAAATTATTGATACCAATTCTTTTTTGAAAGTCCGGTAGAATTCTGCTGTGAATCTGTCTGTCTTTGGATGTTTTTTGGTTGGTAATTTTTTAACTACCATTTCAATCTCACTGCTTATTATAGGTCTGTTCAGGGTATCTAATTCTTACTGATTTAAACTAGGAGTGTTGTATTTTTCCAGAAATTTATCCATTTCTTCTACATGTTCTACATTATGTCTGTAAAGGTGTTCATAGTAGCCTGGAATGATCTTTTGTATTTCAGTGGTATCAGTTGTAGTATCTCCTATTTCATTTCTTAGTCATGTTATTTGGATTTTCTTTCTTCTTTTCTTAGTTAATCTTGCTAATGGCCTATCAATTTTATCTTTTCAAAGAACCAGTTTTTTGTTTTATTTATCTTTTGTAATTTTTGTTTGTTTCAATTTCATTTAGTCCCATTCTGATCTTGGTTATTTCCTTTCTTCTGCTGGGTTTGGGTTTGACTTGCTTTTGTTTCTCTAGTTCCTTGAGGTGTGATCTTAGAATGTCAGTTTGTGATCTTTCAGTCTTTTTGATGTAGGCATTTAGGACTATGAACTTGCATCTCAGCACTGTATTTGCTGTCTCCCAGAGGGTTTGGTAGGTTGGGTCATTATTGTCATCCAGTTGGAAGGATTTTTAAATTTCCATCTTGATTTTGTTTTGACCCAGTGCTCATTCAGGAGCAGGTTATTTAGTTTACATGTATTTGCATGGTTTGAAAGTTCCTTTTGGAATTGATTTCCAGTTTTATTCTGTGGTTTGAGAGAATGCTTGATATAATTTCAATTTTCTTAAATTTATTCAGGCTCATTTTATGGTCTATCATATGACCTATCTTAGAGAAAGTTCCATGTACTGTTGAATAGAATGTGTATTCTGTGGTTGTTGGATGAAATGATCTGTATATATCTGTTAAGTCCATTGTTCCAAGGTATAGTTTAAATTCATTGTTTCTTTGTTGACTTTCTGTCTTCATGACCTGTCTAGTGCTGTCAGAGGACTATACTGAAGTCTCCCACTATTACTGTATTGCTGTCTATCTCATTTCTTATGTCCATTAGTAATTGTTTTATAAATTTGGGAGCTCCCGTGCTAACTGCATACATGTTTAGAATTGTGATCTTTTCCTATTGGACAAAGCCTTTTATTCTTATATAATATATCTCTGTCTCTTTTAACTGCTGTTGCTTTAAAGCTATCTCTGCTTGCTTTTGGTGTTCATTTGCATGAAATGCCTTTTTCCATTTCTTTACTTTACGTGAGTCCTTATGTATTAGATGAGTCTCCTGAAGGCAGCAGATAGTTGGTTGTGAGTTCTTATCCATTCTGCAGTTCTGTATCTTTTAAGTGGAGAATTTGGGCCATTTACATTCAATGTTAGTATTGAAATGTGAGGTACCATTGCATACATCATGCTCTTTGTTGTCTGTGTACTTTGTTTTTGTTTGTTTGTTTGTTTTACTTTCTAACTTGTATTTTTGTTTTATGGATCCTGGGTAATCTATGGTGGTTTTTTTTTTTTTTTTTTGAGGCAGAGTCTCATTCTGAAAACAAGTCACTAAGCATACATTCAAGGGGTAAGGAAGTCGACTCCATCTCCTTGAAGGGAAATTACCTACATCAATTTTTAAAATTCTTCTATATGTGAGATTTCTCTCATTTTCATTTACTTATTATTCAAACATTTATTTATTTATTTATTTATTTATTGAGATGGAGTCTCACTCTGTCACCCAGGCTGGAGTGGAGTGGTGCAATCTCAGCTCACTGCTACCTCTGCCTCCTGGGTTCAAGCAATTCTTCTGCTTCAGCCTCCTGAGTAACTGGGAGTACAGGCACATGCCACCACATCTGGCTAATTTATGTATTTTTAGTAGAGATAGGGTTTCACCATGTTGGCAAGGCTGGTCTCAAACTCTTGATCTCAGATGATCCACCTGCCTCAGCCTCCCAAAGTACTGGGATTACAGGCATAAACCACCACACCAAGTGATTTATGCTTTAAAGAGGTTCTGTTTTGATGTGTGTCCAGGATTTGTTTCAAGATTTAGAGCCCCTTTTAGCAGTCCTTATAGTAGTGGCATGGTAATGGCAAATTCTCTCAGCATTTGTTTGCCTGAAAAGACTGCATCTTTCCTTCATATATAACACTTAGATTCACAGGATGCAAAAGTCTTGGCTGAAATTGTTTTGCTTGAGGAATCTGAAGATAGAGCCCTAGTCCCTTCTGGTTTGACTGTAGGGTTTCTGCTGAGAAATCTGCTGTTAATCTGAATAGATTTTCCCTTATAGGTTAGCTGGTGCTTCTGTCTCATAGCTCTTAAGATTCTTTCCCTCATCTTAACTTTGGATAACCTGATGACAATATGGTTAAACGATCTTTTTGTGTTGACTTTCCCAGGTGTTCTTTGTGTTTCTTGCCTTTGGCTGTCTAGGTCATTTGCAAGGCTGGGGAAGTTTTCCTCCATTATTCCCCCAAATGTGTTTCCAAGCTTTTAGAATTCTCTTCTTTTTCAAGAACACCAATTAGTCTTAGGTTTGTGCATTTAACATAATCCCAGACTTCTTAGAGTCTTTGTTCATATTTTCTTATGCTTTTTTCCTTTTCTTTGTCAGACTGGGTTAAAGTGAAGACCTTGTCTTTGATCTCCAAATTTCTTTCTTCTACATGTTCCATTCTATTTTTGAGACTTTCCAGACCGTTTTGTATTTCTAAATGTATGTCCAAAGTTTCCTGAATTTTTGACTGTTTTTTTAAAGCTATTTCCTTGAATATTTCCCCCTTCACTTTTTGTATCATTTTTTGGATTTCCTTGCATTGGGCTGCACTTTTGTCTTGTGTCTCCCTGATCAGCTTAATAACTAACCTCCTGAATTCTATTTCAGGTAAATCAGGAATTTCTTCTCAGTTTGGATCCATTGCTGGTGAACCAGTCATTTTGGGGAGGTGTTAAAGAGCCTTGTTTTCTCATATTACCTGGGTTGTTTTTCTGGTTTCTTCTCACCTGGGTAAGGCTCTGTCAGAGGGAAGATCAAGGACTGAAGGCTGTTATTCAGATTCTTCTGTCCCATGGGGTGTTCCCTTGATGTAGTACTCTCCCCCTTTTCCTATGGTTGTGGCTTCCTGTGAGCTGAACTGCAGTGATTGTTGTCTTTCTTCTGGGTCTAGCTACCCAGTGAGTCTACCTGGCTCCGGGCTGGTACTGGGGGTTGTCTGCAGAGTCCCGTGATGTAAACCATCTGTGGGATGCTCAGCTGTGGATGTCAGTGCCTGTTCCAGCGGAGGTGGCAGTGGGGTGCAATGGACTCAGTGAGGGTTTTTAGCTTTGGTAGTTTAATGGTCTATTTTTGTGCTGGTTGACCTCCTGCCGGGAGGTGGTGCTTTCCAGAGAGCATCAGCTGTAGCAGTCTGGAGAGGCACTAGTGCTGGGCAGGGCCCTAGAACTCCCAAAATTTTATGCTCTTTGTCCTCCACTACCAGGGTGGGTAGGGAAGGGCTATCAGGTGGGGGCAGGGCTAGGTGTGTCTGAGCTCAGATTCTCCTTGGGTGGGTCTTGCTCTAGCTGCCGTGGGGGATGGGGTGAGATTCCCAGGTCACTGGAGTTCAGTATCTAGTAGGATTATGGCTGCCTCTGCTCAGTCATGTAGGTTGTCAGGGAAGTAGGGGAAGCTGGCAGTCACAGGCCTCCCCCAGATCCCATGCAAACCAAAGGGCCAGTCTCACTCCCATAGTGTACCACCCCCAACAGCCCTGAATCTATTTCCAGGTGGAGGGTGAGGTGCCCTTGAAAACTGCCCCAGGCTGCCCGCCTCCCAGCTATGAAAAACAAGGGCTCGCACACCTCATTTGCACCCTCCCCTGAGTTCTGGCCAGGAGGCACCCCAGTTCTTACACCTTTCATGGTTTGTAGAATCTTGGGCCATCTGCAGGAAAGGCACTAAAAACTCTGAGAACTCCAGGGCAGTGTTTTGTGGCTGGCCAAGTTCAGGCCTGTTTGAAGAACCCTAGCAACAGACAGGTCCCTGAAACTGAGGCACGCACAGCAACAGCACAGACAGGGATGGTGCAGAGAGCAGAGGGGACTCTGTGAACCCCTGCTGACCCAATGACTACTGTGCTACCAGCAATGTGTGTGAGCACCCAGCTCCTGCACCGATCAATATTAAAAGGTTTTTTTTTTTCAGTCATGAGACTAAAACCTGTAAGATAAGTTTTGGCACTTATCTTGGAGAGAGCTCCACTCAGAATTTTTTTTTTTCCACTGGGGCATTTTATGTATTAATGTGTATTATACCCTGGCTGGACATAGTGGCTCACACCTATAATACCAACACACTGGGAGGCTGAGGCAGGCAGACTGCTTGACTTCAGTAGTTCAAGACCAGCCTAGGCAACATGGGAAACCTCATCTCTACTAAAAATACAAAAATTAGCTAGGAGTGGTAATGCCTGCCTGTAGTCCCAGTTACTCAGGAAACTGAGGCAGGGGATTGAGCCCAGGAAATCGAGGCTGCAATGAGCTGAGATTGTGCTACTGCACTCCAGCCTGGATGACAGAGACTCTATCTCAAAACAACAACAACGACAAAAAGTTATGTTACATCCCTAGAAAAAGAATCCCAGGAGATTCCCTCCTGTGTTATCATCTTGCTTCTTCATGGTCCATGATGCCAGCTAAGGTTATCAGTACAATGAAACCAAACTGGCAGGATGGGAGCAGATTACTAGTCATTTTTCTAGATCTTTGAGTTGCATGTCGAATTTGGGGCTGATCGTTTCACACTTGTTTAACCTACCGGTGAGGTTGACAACCACTTTCCCCGCTCTGTGATCATCAGAATTTCAAATTCACGATGTAGCTATGCTCTGTCATCATGGTTAGAAACTGGACAATTACTTGAGAGCATGGCCTAGTAAGAACCTGGTGTTTGCTTCTCTTTTCAGCAGCAATGATGCTCTTGAGAGCATCAGCCAGGACATTCACGCACACCATTGCAGCAGTGCTGAAAGATGGCAGAAAGCGTTGCACTCAGGATTTTAATTCCTACATCTCCAGCTAATATGAGAGGATGAGATAAGTTGCAAGCAAATGAGGAAGCCCAAATATCACAGAATAATCTGCACAAATGTAAAATCATCTTTACAGGCTGAAAATATGTTTATGTTATAATATAGAAATGAAATAAGCAAGTGATAAAACATATATATATATATATATATATATATATATAGCTGGATCCCTTGCTAATTAAAAAATTTACTGTGGATGAATACTATCTCTACCAAGAGATCTACATTTACAAGTACATACACCAGGCTGGTGCAGTGGCTCACACCTTTAATCCCAGTACTTTGGGAGGCTGAGGTGGGTGGATCACCTGAGGTCAGGAGTTTGAGACCCGCCTAGCCAACATAGTGAAAACCCATCTCCACAAAAAATACAAAAAATTAGCCGGGCATGGTGGTGCTCATCTTTAGTCCCAGTTACTCAGGAGGCTGAGGCAAGAGAATCACTTGAGCCTGGGAGGTGGAGGTTGCAGTAAGCCGAGATCACGCCACTGCACTATGACCTGGTCAACAGAGCGAGACTCCATGTCAAAGGAAAAAGAAAAAAAAGTGCATGCACCAACATATTCACAATGGTTATTTCTAGGTGATAGGATTATGAAGAACTTACATTTTACATTTTATTTATTGTTTTCTAATTTCTAATTTCTCAGTGATAAATACATATTGTTTATGTTACAAAGTAGTTCTTTTTCAAGGAAGAAATTCTGCTGACAGAAGGATTAATATGCACTGAAAAATGTGGGCATGTAGGTTATTTATGTTAGAAACTTGAAAATCATTTAAAGACAGAATCCAAACAAGGTTTGATTGGAGAGAGAGAGAGGAAAAAAAAAAACCAGTAAAATACATTTTTGAAGCAATCTGGAAATTTTCATCATCGACTGGAGATTAGATTGCATTTGTCAAACTGTGGGCTGCTGCCTGTTTTAATAAATAAAGTTTTGGTAGAGCACAGCCATGCTTGTTTATGAGTGGTCTAAGGCTGCTTTCTCTTTATAGCAGCAGAAATTGAGTAATTTTGACAAAGACCCCAGAGCTCATGAAGCCAAAAGCAGTTATTATTTGGCCTTTTATAGAAAAAGTTTGCTGATACATTAAGGTTATATGAAAAACATTCAAAACTTTTGGAGAGTCAAATGGAATAATCTCTGCATATTTCACTCTCATATCTAAGATTTACTTTGCTGTATTTCAACAAGAAAGACTAAAGTAAAAAGGGATAGATGGAAAGAATCTTGATAATTGTTGAAGCTAAATCAAGACCATCTTAGGATACATTTTGTTTTCTTCTCTACATTTGTGTGACTTTTTGTTCAAGGAAAAAATACAAAACTTTTAAGTCAGTTAATTAGTATACATGATAGATTATTTACCAAAGTGGCTGCAATTACTCTTCTCCATATCCTTCAACTGGGGAATCCTGTAGCTGTATAGTGAAATATTACTCAGCATTAAAAAGGAAGAACTATTGATCCACTCAACAACATGGATTGGGGGAGAATCCAAGATGGCCAAATAGGAATAGCTCCAGAGTGCAGTTCCCAGTAAGAACAATGCAAAGGATGAGTGCCCACCACATTTCCAAACAAATTTTCACTGCCCACAGACCAGGAGATTCCCAGGCCAAAAAGTGCCACAAGTTTTCAGCGTGACAATTTCAGCCAGTGCAGGGTTGGTGCACAGAAACACAAATCTGGGTGGCTGTTTCAACTGGTGCCTGGAATGCCTGGGAGACAGAGCCACCCATTCAACTGAAAGGGAGGGGGCAGAGACAGGGAACCAGGAGATCTGGCTCAGCAGGTACCACTCCCACAAAACAAGCAATCTGAACTGCTCTGGGTTGAGAATTTCGCAACAAGCACAGCTGGACCCAGGATGGTCCAGCTCAGTGTGGGGAAGGGCATCCACCACTCCCAAGGCAGTTCACACAGCAGCTAGGCAGAAGCTGTGGCAGCTCAGCAACACCTCTGCTGGCAGACTGTGACAAGACTACTCTGTGCGGGGAAGGGCATCTATGAAAAAAGGCAGCAGCACAACAGGCACTTATAAATAGAGCCAACCTTCCTTGGACAGAGCACTTGGGAAAAGAGGTGGTTATGAGTTCCGCTGCAGCAGGCTTAAAAGTCTTCTGCCCAGCAGCTCTGCACAGAACAACAGCACTCCCAGCACAGCATTTGAGCTCCTATAAGGAACAGTCTCCTCAAGCAGCTCCCTGACCCCCATATACTCAAAGAGACACCTCATAAAGGAGAGCTCAGGTTGACACGTGGCAGGTACCCTTCTGGGATGAAGATAACAAAAGAAACCAGCAGCAACCCTTACTGTTCTGCAGCCCCCATGAGGATCCCCAGGCAAGCAGGGTCTGGAGTGGACCTCCAGCAGTCTTGCAGCAGAGGTGCCTGACTGTTAGAAGGAAAACTAAGACACAGAAAGAAATAACTTCATCATCAACAAAAAGGACATCCACTCAGAGACCCCATCTGAAAGTCACCAACTACAAAGACCACAGATAGATAAAGCCACTAAGATGGGAAGAAACCAGCACAAAAAGGATGAAAACACCAAAAACCAGAACACCTCTCCTCCTCCAAGGGATTGCAACTCCTTACCAGCTAGGGATCAAAGATGGATGGAGAATGAATCTGATGAATTGAAAGAAACAGGCTTCAGAAGCTGGGTAATAACAAACTTCTCAGAGCTCAAGGAACAGGTACTAACCCAATGCAAAGAAACTAAGAACCTAGAAAAAGGGTTAGATGAGATGCTAACTAGAATAAACAGCTTAGAGAAGAATATAAGTGACTTGATGGAGCTGAAAAACAAAGCATGAGAACTTCACAAAGCATACACAAGTTTCAATAGCCAAATCGACCAAGCAGAAGAAAGGATATGAGAGATTGAAGATCAACTCAATGAAATAAAATGAGAAGGCAAGAATAGAGAAAAAAGAGTGAAAAGAAATGAACAAAGCATCCAAGAAATATGGGATTATGTGAAAAGACCTAATCTACGTTTGATAGGTGTACCTGAATATGATGGAGAAAATGAATCCAAGCTGGAAAACATTCTTCAGGATATTGTCCAGGAGAACTTCCCCAACATAGCAAGCCAGGCCACCATTCAAGTCCAGGAAATACAGAGAACACCACAAAGATATTCTTCAAGAAGAGCAACCCCAAGACACATAATCGTCAGATTCACCAGGGTTGAAATGAAGGAAAAAATGCTACAGGCAGCCAGAGAGAAAGGTCAAGTTACCCACCAGGGAAGCCCATCAGACTCACAGGGGATCTCTCAGCAGAAATCCTACAAGCCAGAAGCAAGTGGGGGCCAATATTCAACATCCTTAAAGAAAAGAACTTTCAACCTAGAATTTCATATCCAGCCAACCTGAGCTTCAAAAGTGAAGGAGAAAGAAAATCCTTTAAGGACTAGCAATTGCTGAGAGATTTCATCACCACCAGGCCTACCTTACAAGAGCTCTTGAAAGAAGCACTAAACAAGGAAAGGAACAACCAGTACCAGCCACTCCAAAAACATACCAAATGGTAAAGACCATCGACACAATGAAAAAAATGCATCAACTAATGAGCAAAACATCTAGCTAGCATCAAAATGGCAGGATCAAATTCAAACATAACAATATTAACCTTAAATGTAAATGGGCTAAATGCCCCAATCAAAAGAAACAGACTGGCAAATTGGATAAAAAGTCAAGACCCAACAGTGTGCTGTATTCAGGAAACCCATCTCACGTGCAAGGACACGAATAGGCTCAAAATAAAGGGATGGAGAAAGATTTATCAAGCAAATGGAGAGCAAAAAGAAGCAGAAGTTGTAATCCTAGTCTCTGATAAAATGGACTTTAAACCAGCAAGGATCAAAAGAGACAAAGAAGGGCATTACATAATGGTAAAAGGATCAATGCATCAAGAAGAGCTAATGATCCTAAATATATATGCACCGAATACAGGAGCACCCAGGTACATCAAGCAAGTTCTTAATGACCTACAAAGAGACTTAGACTCCCACACAATAATAGTGGGAGGCTTTAACAATCCACTGTCAATATTAGACAGATCAATGAGACAGAAAATTAACAATGATATTCAGGACTTGAACTCAGATCTGGACCAAGCAGTCCTAATACACATCTACAGAAATCTACACCCCAAATCCACAGAATATACATTCTTCTCAGCACCACATTGCACCTATTCTAAAATTGACCACATAATTGAAAGTAAATCACTCCTCAGCAAATGCAAAAGAACGGAAATCATAACAAACAGTCTCTCAGACCACAGGGCAATCAAAATAGAACTCAGGATTAAGAAACTAACTCAGAACAGCACAGCTTCATGGAAACTGAACAACTGGATCCTAAATGTCAACTGGATAAACAGTGAAATGAAAGCAGAAATGAAGATGTTCTTTAAAACCAACAAGAACAAAGACACAATGTACCAGAATCTCTGGGACACATTTAAAGCAGTGTCAAGAGGGAAATTTATAGCAACAAATGCCCACCAGAGAAGCGAGGAAAGATCTAAAATCAACACCCTATCATTAAAATTGAAAGAGCTAGAGGAGCAAGATCAAAAAAACTCAAAGCCTAGCAGAAGACAAGAAATAACTAAGATCAGAGCAGAACTGAAGGAGATAGAGAAACAAAAAACCCTTCAAAAAAACAATAAATCCAGGAGCTTTTTTTTTTTTTAAAGATCAACAAAATAGACCACTAGCCAGATTAATTAAACAGAAAAAGGAGAAGAATCAAATAGATGCAATAAAAAACAATAAAGGGTATATCACCACTGATTCCACAGAAATACAAACTACAATCAGAGATTACTACAAACAACTCTATGCACATAAGTCAGTAAACCTGGAAGTAATGGATAAATTCCTGGACACTTGCAACCTCTCAAACCTAAACCAGGAAGAAGTTGAAACCTTGAATAGACCAATAACAAAGGCTGAAGTTGAGGCAGCAATTAATAGCCTATCAACCAAAAAAAGTCCAGGTCCAGATGGGTTCACAGACGAATTCTACCAGACATACAAAGAGGAGCTGGTACCATTCCTTCTGAAACTATTCCAAACAATACAAAAAGAAGGAATCCTATCCAAATTATTTTATGAGACCAACATCATCTTGATATCAAAACCTGGCAGAGACTCAACAAAAAAACCAAAACTTCAGGCCAATATCCATGATGAACATAGATGCAAAAATCTTCAATAAAATACTGGCTAACCAATTGCAACAGCACATCAAAAAGTTTATTCATCACAATCAAATCGGCTTCATTCCTGGGATACAAGGCTGGTTCAACATATGCAAGTCTATAAACATAATCCACAACATAAACAGAACCAAAGACAAAAACCACATGATTATCTCAATAGAGGCAGAGAAGGCCTTCAACAAAATTCAACAGCCCTTTATGCTAAAAACTCTCAATAAACTAGGTATCAGAGGAACATATCTCAAAACAGTAAAAGCTACTTATGATAAACCTACAGCCAATATCTACTGAATGGACAAAAACTGGAAGTATTCTCTTTGAAATATGGCACTATACAAGGATACCCTCTGTCACTACTCCTATTCAATATAGTATTTGAAGTTCTAACCACAGCAATTAGGCAAGAAAAAAAATAAATAAAGGGTTTTCAATTAGGAAAGGAGGAAATCAAATTGTCTCTCTTTGCAGACAACATGATTGTATATTAAAAAGACCCTATCATCTCAGCCCAAAATCTCCTTAAACTGATAAGCAACTTCAGCAAAGTCTCAAGATACAAAATCAATGTGCAGAAATCACAAGCATTTCTATACACCAGTAACAGACAAACAGAGAGCCAAATCACAAGCCAACACCCATTCACAATTGCCACAAAGAAAATAAAATACCTAGGAATACAACTAACAAAGGATGTAAAGGACTTCAAGGAGAACTACAAGCCACTGCTCAAGGAAATAAGAGAGGACACAAACAGATGGAGAAACATTTCATGTTCATGGTTAGGAAGAATCAACGTTGTGAAAATGGCCATACTGCCCAAAGTAATTTACAGATTCAATGCTATTCCCATCAAGCTACCAATGACCTTCTTCACAGATCTAGAAAAACAACCTTAAACTTCATATGGAACTAAAAGAGAGCCCGCACCGCCAAAACAATCCTAAGCAAAAAGAACAAAGGCAGAGGAATCAGGCTACCTGATTTCAAACTATACTACAAGGCTACAGTAATCAAAACAGCATGGTACCAAAACAGAGATATAGACGAATGGAACAGAACAGAGGCCCTGGAGCAATGCCACATGTCTACAACCATCTGATCTTTGACAAACCTGAGAAAAACAAGCAATGGGGAAAGGATTCCCTATTTAATACATGGTGTTGGGAAAACTGGCCAGCTATGTGCAGAAAGCAGAAACTGGACCCCTTCCTGATACCTTACACTAAAATTAACTCCAGATGGATTACAGACTTAAACATAAGACCTAATACCATAAAAACCTTAGAAGAAAACCTAGGCAAAACCATTCAGGACATAGGCATAGGCAAGGACTTCATGACTAAAACACTAAAAGCATTGGCAACAAAAGCCAAAATAGACAAATGGGACCTAATTAAACTCCAGAGCTTCTGTACAGCAAAAGAAACAATCATTAGAGTGAACTAGCAACCAACACAATGGGAAAAAATTTTTGCAATCTACCCATCTGACAAAGGGCTAATATCCAGAATCTACAAAGAACTAAAACAGATTTACAAAAAAAAAAAAAAAAAAAAAAAAAAAAAAAAAAAACCCATCCAAAAGTGGGAAAAGGATATGAACAGACACTTCTCAAAAGAAGATATATATGAGGCCAACAAACATATGAAAAAATGCTTATCATCACCGATTATTAGAGAAATGCAAATCAAAACCACACTGAGATACCACCTCACACCAGTTAGAATAGCGATCATTTAAAAATCTGGAAACAACAGATGCTGGAGAGGATGTGGAAATAGGAACACTTTTACACTGTTGGTAGGAGTGTAGTTCAACCATTGTGGAAGACAGTTTGGCACTTCCTCAAGGACCTAGAAATAGCAATTCCATTTGACTCAGCAATCTCATTACTGAGTATATACCCAAAGGATTATAAATCATTCTATTATAAAGACACATGTACCCATATGTTCATAGTGGCACTGTTTACAATAGCAAATACTTGGAACCAACCCAAATGCCCATTGACGATAGACTGGACAGGGAAAATGTGGCACATATACACCATGGAATATTATGCAGCCATAAAAAATGATGAGTTTGTGTCTTTTGTAGGGATATGGATGAATCTGGAAACCATAATTCTCAGCAAACTGAAACAAGAACAGAAAATCAAATACCGCATGTTCTCACTCATAGGCAGGTGTGGAACAATGAGAACACATGGGCACAGGGAGGGGAGCATCACTGTGTTGGGGTCTGTTGGGGGCAGTCAAGGGAGGGTCAGTGGAGGGGTGGGAGGGTTGGGGAGTGATAACATGGGGAGAAATGCCAGATGTACGTGGCGGGGGATGGAGGCAGCAAACCACATTGCCATGTGTGTACCTATGCAACAATGCTGCATGATCTGCACATGTACCCCAGAACCTAAAGTACAATAAAAACAAATGGATAAATTTTAAATGCCTATTGCTGAGTGAAAAAAGCCTAGACTCAAAAGGCTACATATTTGTTTTAGTCCATTCTTACACTGCTATGAAGATCTACCTGAGACTGGGTAATTTATAAGAAAGGTTTAATTGGCTCACATTTCTGCAGCTGTTCAGGTAGCATGGCTGGGGAGGTCTCAGGAAACTTTCAAAGGGAAGCAGGTACTCTTACACGGCTGGAGAAGAAAAAAGAGAGAGAAGGGGGAGGAGTTACACACTTTTAAACAACCAGATCTCATGAGAACTCACTGACTGTCATGAGAACAGCAAGTGGGAAATCCACCCCCATGATCCCAATCACCTCCCACCAGTCTCTTCTTCTAACACTGGGAATTACAATTTGACATGAGATTGGGGTGGGAACACCAATCCAAACCGTATCAGTATTGCATGACATTCTGGAAAAGGCAAAACTATAGGGATAGAGAAGAAATCAGTGGTTGTCAGGGGTTAAGGGATGTAGGATGGGCTTACTACAAAAAGATAATTTTGAGAAGGGTATGGGAACTTCTTCATATGCTGAGTATGGTGATGGCATGATTTCATTCTCAGTCTTGAGTGGTTTTAGTTATTATCAGTTAGTCACCAGTGATCCAAGCAACTCTGCATTAGAAAGAATATCCAACTTCTGAGAGGCTGACACTGTAACCCTCACTCTCTAATGAGGTGTTGCCCTGAGAAGTTCCTCACTCTTTACCGTATTCGCTTTGATCTGGACTCCCCACACCTAAAAACTGTCCATGCCAGCCTCCTCTGATAACTCCCTCTCATCAGAATGCCTTACTTCTCTCTTCTTTAGCCTCATAAACCTTTGTCCAAAGAGTAGAGGGCGGTGTGTGCAGAATCTCTGGTTGTCACTCAGCTATCTCCCGGCCAGTCCCTGAGGGATTGAGCCTAGTTCTTAAGGAGAAAATGATTGAAATAAGCTGAATGAGTCAAGAGAAGATGTCATCTCAGGGGATGACACCAGAAAACTAAAGCAAAATCTGTTCTGTCTCACAGCCTACAACAGCAAAAAACATCATAGCAACACAGGGAGGCAAAGGTTGAGCGTAAGAGAGATTGTTCCACACTGGAAAAAGGTCTGACAAATGAACAATCAGGAGCATGTACATGGTGACCAAAGTGAGGCCACCAGGGGCATTTATGGTCCCAGGAGCTGTGACCCATAGAAGCACAGCTGGGTCTACAGAGCACAGAGTGAGTTACAAGAGCACAAAAGAGTGGCCATATTGACTTCATGGAAGACATACAATCTGCTTGAAGATCTTATGACCAAAAAAAGAGAGAGAGAGAGCTAGGAGACACTCAAGGAAAGGATTCTGTGGCTGCGAAAACTGCCTCTTAATGGTATCCTTCATTAAAGACCTGGGAAATGTAGCTGATGGATGCTTTCGTGGACACTATTGTGACACTGAGGGTCACAATGATCCTCTAAGATTGAGACATTGTTATCCTTGCTATGTGATACAATTTGGCTATGTGTCCCCACCCAAATCTCATCTCAAATGGTAATCCCCCTGTGTCAAAGGAAAAGCTTGGTAGGAAGTGATTGGATCATGAAGGTGGTTCCCCTCTACTGTTCTCATGATAGTGAGGGAGTTCTCATGAGAGCTAACGGTTTTAAAAGTGGCAGTTTCCCCTGCACACACACTCTCTCCTGCCGTCTTATGAAAATATGGCTTGATTACCTTTTGTCTTCTGCCATAATCGTAAGTTTTCTAAGGCCTCCCCAGCCATGCAGAACTGTGAGTCAGTTAAACCTCTTTCCTTTATAAATTACCCAGTCTCAGGTAATATTTTTATAGTAGTGTAATGAAGGACTAATACAGAGAATTGGTACTGAGAGTGGGGTACTGCTATAAAGATAACCTGAAAATGTGGAATTGACTTTGGGGCTGGGTAACAGGTAGAGGTTGGAACAGTTTGGAGGGCTCAGAAGAAAACAGGAAGTTGTGGGAAAATTTGAGACTTCCTAGAGACTTGCTAAATGGTTTTGAGCAAAATGCTGATTATGATGTGGACAATGAAGTCCAGGCTGATGTGGTCTCAGATGGAGATGAGGAACTTATTGGGAACTAGAGTAAACGTCCCTCTCGGTATGCTTCAGCAAAGTGACTGATGGCATTTTTGTTCCTGCCCTAGAGATCTGTGAAACTTTGAACTTGAGAAAAATGATTTAGTGTATCTGGCAGAAGTAATTTCTAAGCAGCAAAGCATTCAAGAAGTGACCTGGCTTATTCTGAAAGTATTCAGTTATATGGGCTGACAAAGAGATGGTTTGAAATTGGAACTTGTGTTTAAACAGTAAGCAGAGCATTAAAGTTTGGAAAATTTGCAGCCTGACCATGTGGTAGGTGCTCTCTCTCCTTCAGCCTTTTGAAGATGTGCCTTGCTTCCCCTTTGCTTTCCACCATGATTTAAGTTTTTCGAGGCCTCCCCAGTTATGCGGAACTGAGAGTCAATTCCTTTATGAATTACCCAGGCTCAGTGAGTATCTCTGGAGCAGTGTGGGAATGGACTAATACATTATGTAAGAAGGAGAGGAGAGGCTCCTGACCACTGCAGGCAGCCTAAGATGCTAGCTCCTCAGGAACAAATCCTTGCCACATTCCCTGAAAGAAGACATAGAGTCCCAGCTGCAT
The DNA here is from genome assembly GCF_048565385.1 of Saimiri boliviensis. Classification (NCBI taxonomy): domain Eukaryota; kingdom Metazoa; phylum Chordata; class Mammalia; order Primates; family Cebidae; genus Saimiri; species Saimiri boliviensis. Next base: position 113,651,611 of record NC_133458.1, read on the forward strand.
ATGTTCAGAATCCCTCCCACCTTTGGCTACCAGTGGCCCACAGTGCAAAGCTCTCTTATCAGCTAATTTTGAGTTTACTATTCTGTGTCTTCTCACATAATTTTTTAAAATTCTGCACCATTCTTTCTCCATTATCTTCCAGAATCCCTCATTTCATTCTGGTGCTCCTCCATCCAATTCTCTTCAAAGAACCCTCTATCCATGTCCATGTCTGGGCAATGTCACCTTCTCCTAGTCACACATTTTGCTTTCTCTCCTTCTACATGCTCCACCTCCTCTACCTTTTGTCATCTAACCCTATGTCTGTGCTTCAGACCCCCTGGCCACTTTTCCTCATTCACTGAGGACGTTGGCACCTGAGCAATAATTTTCCAGTCAAGGCCTATTATATCACCAGAACACCCCAGCGCTCACGTCTTGAGGCTCACAAACACCCTAGGCTCATAACCTTTGTCCTCTGACCTGTTTACTTCACCACTGTAAAAATTAAAGAAAGAGAAAAGAAATACAAAAGGTGGCTTGCCAGTCAAGACAGATTTATTTTAGAGAAAATAAACCTGAGAGGAAGCTTCTGGCAGAGTTAGGTCAGAGGCACACTTTTTACAGACCAAGAGTTTTTAAGGATTCAGGGTGGGAGAGTTTATCAGAGGCTTGGACTGCCTCTGTGTCTCTTTGTTGTGCTTATCTGGGAGGGAGAGTTGTATGTCTGTTCCCATACATCTTTCTGCAGCTGCAGGCATGTCCCCCGAGTCTGCTTTTAGCTTTCCTGTCTTAGTGTACCTGAAGGGAAAGGAATGTGCTTATAAAGGCCCACTGGTTTACTGAGGCCCACTGTTATCAGGGTGAAGCTCGGCAGTTACCCAAGAGACTTTCCCCACATCTCCCTCTGTGGCCAAGTTGTCTTATCTGTGTTTTACTCTCTGCTCTTTCTGACTGCTTGTAATTAGAAGAGAAGTGATTTCCTTGAAATGCACGAGGCTGGAAAGTGAGCTGAAATTTAAAGTAGTGGTGTTTGACCAAGATGACAGTGCTCCTACTCTATCAGCCATCACTTCTTATTACCCACCCTTCCATGACCACACTTATGCCAGCAATGGCAAACGTGGCACTACTGCCAATATGCCTGCATCTTGAGATCCTTGCAAATTGGTTGTGTCATTTTATTTATTATTCATAGATGGGGTCTTGCTATGTGGCGCAGGTTGGAGTGCAGTGGCTATTCACAGGTGTGATCATAGCATGCTGCAGCCTCAAATTCCTGCCCTCAAGCAGTCCTCGCACCTCAGCATCCTGCATAGCTGGGACCATAGGTGCATGCTACCATGCCCAAAGATCATGTCATTTTTTTACCCTGACCTGGATAAGGCATTAGAACTGTCCCCACACAGTACAAACTATGTGAATATTATCCGTGTGTCTACATTAGGTCATTACCGAGAACTTCATAATGCCTACAATCTTAAATTCCCATGAACTATTCTCCATCATTACCACCTGCTCTTCAAATTCATGGAAAACTCTATCACTCCATTTACCTCTTTCAGGGCTACTTGGCATCCTAGTAGCCTTGCCTTTCTTCTTCAGCTATCCCAACATCCTAAACCTGGGATCAAACCAACCATTCCTTTTCTCTGGTTTCTCTTCCTTTCTGGTTTCACCTGGCACAACTGGGAGAGATTTATACAATCATACTAAAACAAAAGCATGATCGCCAACATCAAATGGTCCTTCAGTACCATTTGGAAATCTTTTTATGTGCCATGTTTTCTGCCTGCCCCACACATTTTTAAACACCCTTTTGGAAAATTTGAAAATGTGCACTTCCCCCTTTTCTGGCCACCTGTACAACTAAAGAACAGACCTGTGATCTATGTATTCCCAGGTAACTCACCCTTACGAGATCTTTACTTGGAAGTCAGCAATGTAGAGAAATGGGCACCAGTTTATGAGGCACTAGTTTGATTGGTGAGGGCAGTAGCAGGAGCCCCCAGCTGTTGGAGTAGGCAGTGGTTATAATGCTGAGAGGACAGAAGTCCTTTCCACCAAAGGCCAAGGCAAATGCATAGAAGTTGGAGAACATGTCCCAAAATATATTAAAGTAAGTTATTTGACCGCCTCCAAGTACACAAGAACAGAACGTTTACAACCTCTGTTCTTGTGTACTTGGCTTATAGTAGGTGCTTAATGAATTTTTAGCACCAAAGACCTGCCCAAGATCACTCAATGGGTATAGGAACCAGATGTCAAACTCACGTCTTCTAACGTTAAGGCCACTAATCTTTCCCAGATGTAATTAGCAGCGCTGTTTTCTGTGTCTGACTCCCATCGGGCCTGGGATAAATAGTGATGGTTGTTTGCAATAAATTAGTCAGTCTCTGGCTTTTCTGCTTTTGGCGCAGCAGCAGACATAGTGGGACCATTTACGGAGGTCACAGGGAATTCTATATTTGCTAAAAGGGATGATTCACTGCGCCCTCTAAAAGGAGCAGCTGAACTTGTGTTCCTGTAAGAGACTCGACCTTGAGAAAACTGTGAGCAGGCACTGCGGGAAGCCTGGCTGTTGAAAAATGATGAGGGGCTTGGAGGCCTTCCAAATGCCAGAAACGTTGCAAGGGAAATGTTCAGGGTTAAAGGAAAACAGTTCTCTTCACTCCTAAAACGGAGAATAACAACAGCTTGAAATGAATGCAACTCTTTAGTCATTTCAAAAGTCTTTTATAGCACTGTTCCTCAAGACTTTCCACAAATGTACTATGAAACAGTTGGCAGAGACGATGCTCTGTGTTGACCTATTCCTTTTTTATCCTAGTACAGCAAAATTGCATTTCCCAAGCTCCTCCTCTCTCAAAGGGTCACATGACTTGTTCTAGTCAATAGAATGAGGGTGGAAGTAATGCTGCCACTTTCAGCTGGCCCTTAAAGTCTCCTGTGAGATCCTCCAATCTTACTCTCCTCTCTCTGCATGGCTGGAAGTGAGTACTCTGATATTTGAAACCTCATGATCAAAGAGCCAGATTATACTATAATATACTAGTATGAACTAATATTACAACAACTAGTATTAGCTATCCTGATTAGCAGACACCATGACAAGATTCTTTATTGCTAAAAAAAAAAAAAAAAAAAAAAAGCAATGGCTGATACCATTTAAAATAAAATAAATCAAATAAAAAACTTAGAGCAATTCAGTTTGAAAAGTGTTTATGAAGTTATTTTATAGCACTAATTACAATTCTAATAATACATATTTCTGTATATGTATTTTCAATTCTCTACTAAGTAGTAAGCTCTGTGGGACTGGAGGCTGTACATGTGTTGTTCTTCACTGCAGAGCTCACACTCCTCAGAGTACAGGATCCATGGTGGGAAATATTAGCTTCATGAATGAGTGAATGAATGACTACACACAAGGTTTGATAAGTAGCATCCAGAGAAACAAAGATAAATACAATGAATTAATGATTCATAGTGAGGCTTAGTCAAGCATGCAAAAGAAACAAGATGAAATGAAACATAGTTGTGATATTGTGAAGTATATACTTGGCCTTCATCCCTGTTTACTGTCATACACACAATTCCTAAAATCCTTGGAATCTCCAAAGTGCTGTCTCTTTGTACGTTAATGTTGACTGATAACTTCAGGACAGAGGTGGTCACTGAAAGGGCAAAGGCAAAATTAGAAGGTTGGAACTTCCAGGTCCACCTCTCCAACTTCCAGGGAGGAGAGTGAGGCTGAAAGACAAACTGATCACCAGTGCCCTGTGGTTTGATCATAATGAAGCCTCCATAAAAACTCAAGAGGACAGAATTTGGCAAACTTTTAGATAGCTGAATACGTGGAAGCTCCCAAAGGATGGTGTGCCCAGTGAGGGCATGAAAGCTTCATACCCCTTTCTTCATACTTTACTGTACACATCTATTCATGTGTATTCTTTGTAACATTCTTTATAATAAACCAGTAAATGTAAGTAACTCTTTCTCTGAGTTTTATGATCTGCTCTAGCAAATTAATTGAACCCAAGATGGGGTCATGGAAACCCTAACTTGAAGCCAGTTGGTTAGAAGTTTCAGTGGCCCAGACTTGCTACTGGTCTCCAAAGTAGGGAGCAGTTTTGGGCACTGAGCCCTCCACCTGTGGCATCCAATGCTATCTCCAAGGAGATGTATCAGAACTGAATTAGAGGACACCCAGCTGGTGCCTTCTGCAGACCTGATTACTTGTTCTGAATTTACAGAAAACTTCCCCAACATTTGATCACAGAAGTCTTCTGTATTGATGATTATTGCAGTGTGAGAGCAGAGGAAAAGTATATTTTTACAAAACAATCGTATGTTTTCAAAGTAACAGAGTAAGAAGCCAACCTGAAGGAGCTCCCAATGGAACACAGGAGCAATAAAATAAAAAACATTGTATTGTGTTATGATCTGTAAACAAACAAAAAAAAAAGGTCTGAAAGAGGTCTCAACCAATTTAGAGATTTATTTGCCAAGCTTGAAGACATACCCAAGAAAAAGAAACACAAGCCATTGTAGGATCTGGGGCCTACAATTTTTCCAAAGAGGATTTTGAGGGCTTCAATATTTAACGGGGGAAAAATGGGCAACAGGGAAAAGGAGGAAAGAAAAAAGGAAAAAGGAGGCAGCATATTGTTGGTGTTCCCTGAATCCACATGTTACTTGTGAAAAGAAGAGGCTGTAGGGACAGTCAATTACGTATTTTTCTCCTGCTCAGTAAATCTGTGCTTTACATAAGATAAAGTAAATATGGAATAGAAGTAGTCAAATAAACATTTGCCTCAGGGTGGGCAGAGGGACAATCTCTGGTCTCTTCTTGGCCCATAGCCATGAAGATCAGCTGTTAATCTACATTGTCAGGGTGAGAAGTCCTCCTGGGAAAGTATTTAGCTTTCTGTCTTACAGTTATCTGTTTAGGAACAAAAGAAAATGCAGGTTTTTGTGTGACTCAGTTTCCAAGTTTAATTTTCCCTTATGGCATGTTGAGTTTGAGGTCACAAGATATTGTTTTCCTTTCACATATCCAAAGCATGAAATAATTATCCAATAATTCATGATGATATAAATAAATGTTTGGGCTAGGTGTTGTGGCTCAAGCCCGTAATCTCAGCACTTTGGGAGGCTGAGGCAGGTGGATTACCTGAGGTTAGGAGTTTGAGACCAGACTGACCAGTATGGTAAAACCCTATCTCCACTAAAAATACAAAAAGTAGCCAGGTGTGGTGGTACGTGCCTGTAGTCCCAGCTACTAGGGAAGCTGAGACAGAACTGCTTGAACCCAGGAGGCGGAGGTTGCAGTGAGCTGAGATCATGCCACTGCACTCCAGCCTGGGTGTCAGAGTGAGACTCCATCTCAAATAAATAAACAATGTTTGAATAAATAAGTAAATGAAAATGAACGATAACTCTCACATGTAGAAGAATCCAAATTGTTCATGTAAGTAATTTCCTTTCAAGGAGATGGAGTTGAATTCCTTACCCCTTGAGTGAGTGTGTACTTAGTGACTTGTTTTCAGTGTAGAGTATGAAAAGATTTGGTAGGAGTAAGTTTACTATAGAGAAATCTAGAAAAAACTACCTTGGCCAAGTGATTGAGGCTAATATTATTAATAGTAACTCATATTGAAAAGGTGTACTCTTGCAGTAATGTGATGGGAAGGGCATTTCACCTCTGAGGTTTCCCTCCCAAAGACATGTAACCCTGGTGTAGTAATAAGAAAAGACATTAGACAAACCCATATTGAGGAGTATCTCTTCCTCAAAGGTCATCAGAAACCAGGAAAGTCTGAGAAACCATTTTAGCTAAGAGGAGCCTGTATTAGAATTCTCCAGAGAAACATGTGCTTGTGAAGCCTGGCAAGGCCAAAGTCTGCAGAGCCCATGTCCCAGTTCAAATCTGAAGGCCAGGAGGCTGCCTGGAAAATCAGGAAGAGACAATGTCTAGTTTGAAGGGTGTCAGGCAGGAGAAATTCTCTTACTTGGGGGAGGGTTAGTCTTTTGGTTCATGCAGGCCTCCAACTGATTGGATGCTGCCTACCTATATTATGTAGACAATCTGCTTTACTCAGTTTTCCAATTTAAATGTTTATGTCATCCAAAAACACCCTCATAGAAACCCTCAGAATAATGTTTAACCAAATATCTGGGTACCCACGGCCCAATCAAGCTGACACAAAGTTAACTATTCCAGAGCCAAAGGAGACATAATAACTAAATGTAATGTGATATCCTAAATCAGATCTTGGAACAGAAAAAGGACATTGAAGCCAGGTACGGTAGCACATGCCTGTAGTCACAGCTAGTCAGGAGGCTGAGGTGAGATAACTACCCAAGGCCAAGAATTCAAGGTTGTAGTGTGCTATGCACTCTAGACTGGGCAACATAGAGAGACCCCATCTCAGAAATGACAGCAACAGAACATTACACAAAACTAAAGAAATCCAAATAAAGTATAAATTTTAATCAACAATAATGTACCAATATTGGTTCAATGGTAACAAATGCACTGTACTAATGTACGTGGATATGGGGTCTGTGGGAACTCTCTGTATTATCTTTTCAACTTCTCTGCAAATCTGAAACCATTATAAAATTTTAAAAGTGTACTTGTTTTAAAAAGTGATGTAGTTTTATATACAGGAAACACCACATCAGTTGATGAGTGGCATCAAGAATAGCTTTATGGAGGAGGTGGCTTTTGCAAGGCAGATTTTAAATGCAGGTGAGTACCATATTATAGAAGCCTTTGGCTGGGTGTGGTGGCTCATGCCTATAATCCCAGCACTTTGGGAGGCTGAAGTGGTTGATTACCCGAGGTCAGGAGCTCAAGACCAACCTGGCCAACATGGCAAAACTCTATATCTACTAAAAATACAAAAATTAGCCGGGTGTGGTAGTGTGTGTCTGTAATCCCAACTACTCAGGAGGGTGAGGCAGGAGAATCACTTGAGCTCAGGAAGCAGAGATTGCAGTGAGCCAAGGTCACACCACTGCACTCCAGCCTGGGTAACGGAGTGAGACTCTGTCTCAAAATAAATAAAGCCTTCAAATGGCAGATTGTCAAGTATTTATGCCTGATGGTCTCAGTCAGAACTCTAGATATTAAACATTAGATCAGCAAAAGAATGAGGAAAGGGGACCCAAATTGAGAAATGATTTCTGAGTAAAGGCAGATCCATGCAAATCAGTAGGAAGTATTAAAAAATATAAAAACAAATTTTAAATAAGATAAAAATTTTAAATTAAAAAAAAAAAAAGGCAGATCCAGTGTGGAGCCAACTGTGGGAATGGAAAGTAGGCAGTGGCATTGGACACTATATTTTCATACTGCTATGAAGAGATATCCAAGACTGGGTGATTTATGAAGAAAAAAGGGGTTTAAGGACTGACAGTTCCACATGGCAGGGGAGGCCTCACAATGATGGCGGAAGGCATGGGAGGAGCAAAGGCATGTCTTACCTGGTGGCACGCATGAGAACATGTGCAAGGCAACCGCCTTTTGTAAAACCATCAGATCTCGTGAGACTTATTTGCTATCATGAGAATAGCATGGGAAAGATCTGCCCCCATGATTCAACTACCTCCTACCGGTCCCTCCCACAACACAGGGGGATTATGGGAGCTACAATTCAAGATGACATTTGGGTGGAGACAAAGCCAAACCATATCAGACACCAAGGAGTGACTTGACAGGATTTAGAAACCAATTGGATAGGACGTGGTAGAGAAGAATTCAGAGGATTTTAAAGGATTTTAAGGAACTTTAACTTGTGTGACTTGAAGGATGATCTAAAGGAAGTTAAGAATGTTAATTATACAAATTGAGTCATCCTTGTTACACCCAAGCAAATCAGAGTCGAGGGACCAGGGAAAAAGGCACTCATGGCGTACTATACCTGCTCCAATAATTAAATTTTCCACAAGCTCAGCTGCTGAAACCGTGACTCTAAGACTGGTTGACTGTCACCATCTCTCACCAATCAGAGCTTGCCAGCTTCCCAAAGCTTCTCTAGTGCCTACAAGCTTTCTTTTAAAAACAATGCCTGACATTTCTCTAATGAAACTCCCAGCCTTCTCTTTGTTCTTTGAATATACTTAATACTACACTCCATTTGCCCTGAATCTCAATTCTTGCTTCTCAGATAAAGTGTTTTAACTGTAGGTATTCATTTCTGTTTTATTTTACTTCAACGAGGGTAAAACAAGAGCAAGAGCAGATTTAGGAAAGAATTAGATGTTGGATTTGCACCATTCTCAACTCTCCAGACAGGACATCTGGAAGGCCCTTGGGAGGGCGTATCTGTTTAGACATACAAGTCCCTGGGTCCTCATCAGAGATAGGAAGTAGCAGCCCTGAATGTAGAAGACTGCCCAAGGAAGATGAAGGAAGAGGACTAAGGCCAGAGTGCTAGAGGACACCAACCTTTCAGGGGGAAGTACAAGGAAACAGAGTGCTTAAAGACATCAGAGTAGATCCAGAAAATAGTGTGAAACCAAAGCTTGACATTACCCTCCTGCCCCCTTCTTGAAGAAACAAAGTAAAAGAAAAAAAACCACAAAACCCTGTAAGATGCACTGTAGATAATTCCAAACCAAAAATTCAGGAAAAGAGAAGGTGCAACCTACTCACAAGTCCTTTATTGTTCAGAAAAAGACCACTGTAAGTACAGTTAACAAATTGAAGGCAAACAGAAAAATTATTTAGGGGGTGTGTGTCAGGGGGTGGTTGTTGATATAATGAAGGGAATATTACAATAATAATCTAGAACTATAAATTCCAAATAAAATGAACAAAGGTTGAATCATAGAATTAAAGACATATTTAAAGAATACTGTGATAAAACAATAAAAGTTATTGTTTCAAAGGAATCACAATATCATTTTATCATATTGTTTTATCCTGATATGTGTTTGTTATTTACTTGGTAACTTTGAAAGCAAATGGTTTCAAACTATGATTTAAAGCATGATTTCTAACATCTGTGTTACTTCAAAAGAGAAAATAAATGAAACACAGCCTATGTAAGATGAAAATTTAATATTCAACAAAAAAAGTATACAACAAAGAAGAATAAAAAGCAGGACACATTACAAGCATCACAGATATAGAAAATACGCCAATTTCACTATGAGTGTAAGCCATTTAATCAAAACTATGAAATACAAAAATACTAGGTTAGGCAAAAAATACCAGAAAAGTTAAAAAACAAAGATACACTCACGAAAATGCAAAATCACTTATGCCCAGTGCCCACCTCTGATCCTGCCTAGGTCTCTCCATGACCAGTCCCCGTCCTGAAGCTATTTAGGGACTGCTAGCCACTAGTCATTCATTAGCATACAAAAGACATTCTTATCACTCCAGGAGCTAGCTCTTTTCACACTTAGGAGCTGTATGCCAGGAAATGGGGACAAAAACCAAATATGTATTTCACAATATCACATCCACCCACTTGAATTTTGTCTTGCCAATAAAATATAAGTGAAAGTGATGGGCACCACTTTTCCGTGAAGTTGTTAGAGGAAGCATGATTCACCTTTCTTTTCCGTTTGCCAAGGCTACACGATGTTCTAGATGGTGGCTGCTCCTTTAGTGTGGACCCAAGTCAGGATGACAGGGACACAAAACAGAGCTCCTGGCTGACTGGCAAAGGGCATGTAACATGAACCAGACGGACCTTTGTTGTATAAAGTCACGGAGACCTTGTGTGAGTTTGTTGCCGTAGCTGAACACAGTATCCTGACAGATACATAAACAGACACCCAGAAATACAGTGTTTGGGATATAGAAAATGATTCCCCAGAATACGACACTTGGGCATACTGCATGCTCTTGAAAATTGAGGCCCAGTGCATGGCTCATGCCTATAGTCCTGGCACTTCAGGAGGCTGAGGCAGGAGGATTGCTAGAGCCAAGGACCAGCCTGGGCAACATAGTGAGACCCCCATCTCAATAAAAACGAAAAAAAAAAAAAAAAGGAAAATGGAAAGGACTCAGAAATAGCCTTAGAATGAAGCTCCCTCTAACCCTGTCTTTTCTCTTCTCCCTCCTTCCTTTCCCCAGCACAGACAGCGACTGTTTCTGAAATTTCCTTATCTTACCAAGAAAGCTTCTTGCCAAAAGAAATATAATTGCCTATTCCCTCCCCGTTACCTCATTACAGCAGAAAAGAAGATTGAAGAATGTAACCACACCTGGATAAACTTTTCCGCAAAATGATGCCTGCCTCTCCACCTCACATTCTAAAGATCATTATCATTTACAAGTTAATTTTTGTATCACTATTCCATTCATTTTCCCTAATAATCATTTACTACCCCTTAAAAGAACTGGCTACATTCCCTATATCCATTCTCCTCTATGAAAAAGGGTATAGAAGCTTCTGTTCCCCATTAGGAGATTGGGGTAAACGCTGTTTGAGTCCCTCACACACGTTAATAAATTTGTATACTTTTTCTATCAACCTGGCTTTTGTCAGTTGATTTTCAGTGAACTTTTAGAGGGTACAGGGGAAGTTTCCCTCGGCCCCTACAGTTTTGCACTGTGAGCAGGATAACAAAACTGCTCTAGTTTTCTGGAAGCCACAGTCAAGGAAGCCCAGGACCAAACAAACCAATAGGATAAGAAATTCTTACCAGCCAGGCTCCAAGCCTCTCCTTGTGCAGTCTGGTCCAGGGGACAGTAAAAGTCACTGTCCTTTTTCATCTCCAAAGTCTTTTTTTTTTTTTTTTTTGAGACAGAGTCTCACTCTGTAGCCAAGGCTGTAGTGCAGTGGCACTATCTTGGCTTGCTGCAACCTCCTCCTCACAGGTTTAAGCAATTCTCATGCCTCAGCCTCCTGAGTAGCTGGGATTACAGCTGTGCACACTGCTACCTAATGATGTTGCTAATTGTTGTGGTTTTAGTAGAGATGGGTTTTCACTGTGCCGGCAGGGCTGATCTTAAACTCCTGACCTCAGGTGATCCACCCACCTGGTCCTCCTAAAGTGCTGGGATTATAGGCACGAGCCACGGCTCCCAGCTGCAAGTCTTGATTAATGGAGGAAAAGGATGTGTGAGCCTAGTCTTAGGTATAGCAACACTGGTATATTTTTTGGTATGAAAATTCACATTGTTTTTTTCCTCCCAGAACTAGTCTTTTCCTTTGTCTTTCTGTGTTGTTCTGTCATAAAGAGGGGTTGTGTCAATCTGAAGTACTAAGAAAGGTCAGAATCTAGTTTTAAAGAGTTTATTCAAGTGAAAATGTGGGAATGGCCATTCTGGGACACACAGATTCCAGAGAAATAGGGTCAGTGCTCTGAAGTTAAAAGTTAAGTTTTTGCTTATATAGGAAGAACACAAAAAAATATAACAGGATTACATTTCCTGTATACTGGTTTAAGAGTTATAACTAATTATTTGCAGGTTTTTTTTCCTCTGTATGGCTTGTTTTCTTTATAGATGATTTTCATTTCCTTTCCAATTTTCGGGAGTGTATTTAACAGTCCATCTTAAGACAATGTGATAGTCATGAAGTCTTTGTGTGAGAAAGATAAGAGGGAGGTTTATCTACAATAAAGATCAACAGGGGAAAAGAAAGGGATCTTCCTTGGTGACCTTCTGTCATTCACATCATTTTATAAACACAAAATAATGCAGGTAAGGAAGGAGGCTTAATCTATAATCAGAGAAACAAAGATAACAGCTGTCTGTTATGTGATGCGGGCCCATAATCACATTCCTTTAAGATTCAAAATAATTTTAGAGTTCCAACAGCTTCAATTTGGATGACTTTTTAATATTTTTCCTCTTTTTGGAGGAAAGTTCTTCAAGAACTTTTTGAAGAAACCATCATAGATAAATTTAATGGTTGGATTCCTTTTATGTTCAGAAGTTTTGATCCCATGTCACTAGAAAGGCTCATTCCTAGAATGTCATGTCCCATGGCAAAGGATGATTAAACCAGCTGTAAGCTGATGTAATATAGGCTGAATTTAAATGAACATAAAGAAAGTGATTTTGCGAGTCAGGCTCAATAGTTGTATGTTCAATTTATGTAATTATTTGGGTGACCATTATTTTGGTCTTTTCAGTCACATGTTGACTCCATTTTAAACAAATGATCTAACAACAGTGTAGACAAAACCAGAACAAAACACAACATGCAATTACAATTCCTAGAATAAGTAACAGCTTTTGCTGTTAAGTTATCCAGGATCCAAACCATCTACTTAGCTAGTCACTTAGAGATGATTTTGGATCTGACAAGTTGGTTATTGAGGTTTTCATATCAGCCACTAATTTACTAATGTTATTAGACTCATCTAGGATATAGACACAACATTCAGTTTGTATAATGATAGCTTCGGCTGCAGTGGGTGTGTCTAAAGCCTGCTGGGTAATACAGCCTTTCCTGTAACAGCAACTTCCTTGTTTAACAGGGCCTTTTGTGTGTAACTGATCAGGGCCTTTACATGCCAAATGCCATCCTCAATACGCAGTTGTGGGATGAAGACAGGAGCTAAATGATCATACCAATGGAACACAGAACAAGCCCAGCAAGATTGTAAATGTGTAAATAAGGACAATTTGCAGGTTTTGACAGGGTATGAACTATTTAACCTTGTGCACAAGCATAACCCAAAGAACATTGTCCTAGCCATCCTGGGGGTGACCATGGCCATAGATTGGTGCCACACGGCCAAAACGTTCCATTTGAAGCTAACCAAGAAATACTCAGTTGTCGTTTCTATTCAGTGGCAGGCCAGTCAGTATTTTGCAATATAATGGTGTGGAAACACTGTCCTTTGGGTATCCATTCCATATTTCTGATGCAATTAGGCCAGGTAACTTAAATTGAATTTCTCTGTTCCCGACATAAAGAGACTAAGTAGCTGAGCTGATGAGAGAGAATAAGCCAGATAAATCCATCTTGAATTTGTGTTATATGATCCGGAAGTTGAATTTTCTTATAACCGAGTGCCTGATTTTTAAGGATTTTTTCCTTTGCCTTTGGCAGTCGTTTATATTAATTTTTTAGTAATGAAATAATATCCTTTACTCTCCTTCTTTCCACCAGGCACTCCCTTGCATTGCTAGCTTATCTAATTATGTTTGCTTAGAAGTCTGAGAGATTGAATCTTGAGACAATCCAGGTGCCTATGGAATTATGCCCCACCAGGAGATTACTTCAAGGCTGCAGCTAATTTACAACCTGGCCAAGCCTGAGATGGTGCCAACCCATTCTCAAGATGGGAAATAACTCAAGTAATCAAAACAGGCCACATAGACCAGCACTGCCTCGCATGCCCCCAACACCCACCCACCGCATGCCCCCAACACCCACCCACCGCATATCCTCCATATCAAACTTCCCCTTCTTAAACCCTAGCATTTTGCCCAAGAATTTTGAAGCAGTCTCATTAAGGGAGGAGCCTGAACCACGTCCCCGCTGTAAGTTTGGAAAATGAAGTCATTCTCCTTCTACCGCACCTTGTCCTTGTTATTCAGTTTTGCAAGTGGTGAGCGGCTGAACCTACATTTGATTACAGTCTTGTTTCTCAGTTGGGGCCGTGTCTCTTTCATCTCTCAATTGCGGCAGCACAGCATTAAAGCTAGTGAATTAGTTCCTTTTACTGAGAAGTTCTTCCCTTACCCTTTATTTTGTAAGCTATTAGTAACAGACCAGTGATGGTCATTAGGTTTAGTCATACTAGCACTATGTACCAATAACTGTTCTGGAGAAACATGGATATATAATATTTCTCATATTCTATCCAATCGTGTCCTTGGTGAAGAGATTTCCACCATGGCCAAGCCAGAACTACTGGAAAGGGACATGCGACCACATACCCAGTGAGCATCCTTTTGTAACCTATTAGTATTGTCTTGAGCCCATTGCAAAAAGAGGTTGCTTTATGGGCAACAAGTGATATAGTAGTACCAAGGCATAAGAACTAAGAAGAAAAAGAAGTTTAGTGGAAGCTTGCAAAATAAAATGTTCCTCATCTATTAACAATTGTTAACATTAAGCATTAATTTAGGTAAAGACCTGGTCCAGGTCTTGGGAGAGCCAGCCATGTCTGCTGCCATCTTCTTCTCAATTGGGCGTCACCTTAACTTAAGCAGAAGATTACCCTCTGGTGAAACAGTCTACTCAGGAGGCTCCGTTTTCCTTCGATGTGAGATGTGAATTCAGGAGTCTATGTCTTCTAGTTTACCAGCACAAAGAATAGTAAGAAGTACCTGGTGAAGTTTATTTATTGTATCCTGGTTGAAGAGAGTCCTTTGAGAAATGTTTCCAATAGACAAAAATCTCCAGGTTCAATTCTGTGGTTCTTTAGATTTATGTTTCCAGAAAGCTCCCTATGAAAAGATTATTTTACTAAGTAATGAGGAGACACAATTTCTAGGAGACATTTTCATAGGTTTGCCTGTTATTTTCAATGGAGATAACTGGAATTTACCAAACGGAGGAAATCTTTTGTTTTGCAAAACCAATGGAAGGGATTTGGGCCAAGGAATTTTAAAAGCCTCAGTTAATTTTGCCAGTTGAGTTTTTATTATTCCGTTTGTGCATTCTACTAACCCAGATGATGGGGAGTAATAAGCAAAATGGAAATGTTGAAAAATAGGCCAGATGCTACATGCTGATTGAATTATCTCTCCAGTGAAGTGCGTATCTCTGTTGCTATGAAGTTCCAATGAAGTGCCCAGGTTGGAATAACTTCTTCTACAATAATTCTTAAAGTTAAGGCTATTGCTCTTCTTCAGGGAAATGCTTCTACCCAATAAGAAAACATGCAAATAATTACCAGGACATGTTTGTAGCCTTATGAAAGTGGCAATTAGAAAAAAATCTAGTTACTGTATTTCAGTCTTTGGGAACTAAGTAATGCAGAGTTACAGGTTGAGACATGTGCTGATGCAGGAGTATTGATAACACCTACCATTTGGACCAAGTGTTTACTCTGAGGAATGGGACCTTGTAATAAGGTGGGAGGCATCAGAGAGAATGTTTGGAACCCAGGAGGGGCCTCGCCAAGGCCTGCTGCAAACTTCGGCAAGAGTCAATTGGATAAAAACAGTCCTGCTGGTACCAGGCATTGGTTGACAAAGCAGCGGGGGTGAAGGTAAGATTTACTTTGGGTCCCTTCTTGGGTAGCCAGATATGTCAACCTGAAATAATATAGTAAAAAGGGTCAGAATCCAGTTTTAAGGCGTTTATTCAAGTGAAAAGCTGGGAATGGTCATTCTGGGACTCATAAACTCTAGAGAAATGGGATCAGTGCTCTGAAGTTAAAAGTTAAGTTCTTGCTTATATAGGAAGAAGACAAAGAAATTTAATAGGATCTCAACATTTTCTATACAAATTATAAGAAATTAATTAGGTACTATTTGTTTCTTTTCTGTATGACTTGTTTTCTTTATAGCTGGTTTTCATTTCCTTGCCAAATGAAAGAGTGAATCTAACCTTCCACCTTAAGACAATGTGATAGCCAAGAAGTGTTCGTGTGAGAAAGCTAAGAGGGAGGTTAATCTATAATGAAGATCAACAGTGTAGAGGGAAGGGGTCTTCCTTGGTGCCCTTCAGTCATTACAACATTTTACAAAACAATGCAGGTAAGGTAGAAGGCTTAATCTATTGTCAGAGAAACAAAGTTTACAGCTACCTGTCATGTGACTCAGATACAATAATCACATCCCTTTAAGGCTCAAACATAATTTAGAGTTTCAACAGCTTAGATTTTGAATTACTGATTTTCACAGTACCATGAGGGTAGAACATGGGCCTAAAATCCCAATAAGCCTATTGTTCAGGCTGGCCTTGCAAACTGCAGAGTTTTGTGGTTTTGACCAGACTTTTGTCTATTTAGACACATTTTGCTATAAGTCTCCAAAATAAAACTGGATGAGGTTCCCCTCTCATCTTATTTTATATCCTTGAGAGTTTGAGTCGTGAGAAAGTGCTCTCTTTTGGTCTCTGCCATCTGAGAGGTGTGATGTTCTGCTCACAGTCAGTGGCCAGACTAAACAAATTAGAACCCCCAAGAAAAGTAATATTTTAAGTAGCACACACTTTGTTCCAAACCAGCCACACTTCAGCATAGGCTGTCGTAAGCGGTCCCATCTGTAAGTGGTCTCAACCCTGGTTGCCTGGTTAATCCTTGGGAGGTTCGATCCTAGGAGGGCCCATCTGGTGACTGGCAGCCCCCCAGAAATTTGTGAGATATTCAAAGCAATGAATTGATGGGTTTGTGATGACTGGTGGGCCCCCAAAATTTGTGAGATACCCAGAGCAACATAAGCACAAACACGATCCTTAACTGTCTTTAGCTACAAGAATCTTTTGCTATCTCAGTCCATTCCTGGGAATAAATACTGAGAGCTCATGGGGACTGCATCTTCTATGCCCTCTCCAGGAACACCTCTTATTCCAAAATGAAATCGCTGGACTAGACATTTCCTTTCAAACGATTATAACCTATTTTGCTGTAAATATCCATATTTCATTTCAGAGACTGACAAATGAATACAGTGTTTTAGAATTTAAAAAGTATAGCTGGCCAGGTGTAGTGACTCACACCTGTAATCCCAGCACTTTGGGAAAACAAGGTAAGCGGATCACTTCAGGTCAGGAATTCGAGACGAGCCTGGCCAGCAAGGTGAAACCCCGTCTCTACTAAAAATACAAAAATTAGCCGGGCATGCTGGTACGCGACTGTAGTCCCAGCTGCTTGGGAGGCTGAGGCATGAGAATTGCTTGAACTCAGAAGTCAGAGGTTGTAGTAAGCCGAGATGGCGCCACTGTACTCCACTGTGGGTGACAGAGTAGAACACTGTCTCAAAAAAAGAAAAAGAAAAAGTGCATCTCTAAAATTAGTACATCCTAACTCTAAGGAGGCAATGAGGCATGTGAAGAAAGAGCCAAGACTGGGTTCACACACTAACTTCGCTCCATGAGCTCTGGATTGTGGGAGGTGTTTTCATCTTCCCGTGAGTCACGTTCACCATCTATAAATCCCAAGGCAATCTAGCATAGTGTTAGAGTCCCCAGGATTTAGAATTTAGAGTCAGTTTAGGCTCAAAACTTAGCCCCTTTGCTGGTTTGACATTGGCAAAACTTTGCTTCTACACCCAAATGTACATCACAGGGTCACCTAATTCCTACTGCGACGCTCTGTTGCACCAGATTGTGACACGAGTGCCAGCTTGGGACAATGAGTTCCCTTTGTGCCCAACACACACATACACACATGCGCACACACACAGCACACTGTCTTTCCTACAGACGCTTTTACTTTTTTTCTTTAATTGTTGGTGGGCTTGCCTAGTGATACCAGAGAGAATGGGGACTCTCAGCATCCAATGAGAAGTCATCCGACTTCTGGCCCTTAGTCTTCATGTACTTAAGATCTGAATGGTCATCCTTGGTTCCTGTCTGCCTAATCTTATCAGGACCAGAGACTGCTGTGTTCTTTCACGTCTCTGAAATACTACAAAGGGCTCCACTCATCTAAAAACACCACACATCCACTTCCTCCTGGGAGTCTTTCTGTCTCCCTGGGGCTCCACCCAAAAAGCTTACAGCAGCCCTCCCTGTGGGGGTGCACCGTGGCTGGGGACTGGGTGAGGTGGACAGGACAGGGATCTTTTTCAGACTCCTGCTCTCTGACAGAGTTGTCCAGGGCAGAGAATACAGTCATGGGTTCTTAGTTTTTATTTCTAGCTGGGCCTGTAAAGCCCCTTCCTTAGCCCTCTTTTCTGCTCAGCCCAAGAGACAGAAAGTGAAAACCATGGCTTCAGGCTGCTAAAAGCCAGAAACAAAACAAACAGAACAGTAACAACCACAACATAAGGTGGGTTGGACAAGCTTGCTGGCTTCCCTCAGACAGCTTCCCTCCCACTCCTCTGGCCTAGGGCATTTTTGTCTAGATCTTGAGGCAGAAAAGCCCGGCTACTAAATAAACATGTGTTTCCCCCAATCGTTTTTCCAAAACTTTAGTTCTTTGCTTTTTCCCCCAAAAAGGCTAGGATTTTGAAATGCTTCGCACTCCAACTTTCTGCTTTTCTTTCCTTGGGAAAAATGAATAAAATGATCTGGCTCTCTGAATCAGACCAAAAGACACAAGAACATGTCACAGAAAAAAATACCAGTTAAAATTTTATAATATGCCATATAAAAATTTAATAAGTAGTAAGAAAAGAAAAATAGCTTAGAGCAGCCTACACTATGTGAGGTCTGCAAAAGCCTCAGAGAGCCTTTGCAGACCTTTGTAAAAAGGCTCAGAGAGACGAGAACATCAGTCTTCTGTCACGACCCCCACCTGCGGCAATTGTTTAAGATTATTTTGTTCCTGACTTGAGGGCTCACTGCTATTTTCTGTTTCTGGAATACGTGTTACAAAGAACAATGTATAGCCAATCAACAGCTTGTGCTATTTAATGCAGATTTTTGTAAACAACTTAGAAATGGCTTCTTTTTTTTTTTTTTTTTCTTTTGAAAACCTGCTGGTGCCGGGCGCGGTGGCTCAAGCCTGTAATCCCAGCACTTTGGGAGGCTGAGGCGGGTGGATCACGAAGTCAAGAGATGGAGACCATCTGGTCAACATGGTGAAACCCCGTCTCTACTGAAAACACAAAAATTAGCTGGGCATGGTGGCGCGTGCCTGTAATCCCAGCTACTCAGGAGGCTGAGGCAGGAGAATTGAACCCAGGAGGCGGAGGTTGCGGTGAGCCGAGATTGCACCATTGCACTCCAGCCTGGGTAACAAGAGTGAAACTCCGTCTCAAAAAAAAAAAAAAAAAAGAAAAGAAAACCTGCTCGTAACTGCTGCTTATCTGAGTGTATATTCAGGGCAACTTGAATTTATGTTTCTGGGCTGCAGTTATCAAACTTGGCCCAAATAAGCTCTCTACTTATATTAATTTAGCCTCAGATTTTTGTCCTTTATATCAACAGTAATTTATACAAAACTTTTGGCACCGTGCCTGATGCATAGAAAACACTAATAAATAGTGACGGTAATTATTACCCTCTGCTCCGTACGTAATATTATCTTCAGGATTAACATAGGCAAAATGCCTGACACATAATAGGTGTTGAGTGATGCCCCTCTCATATTGAAGAGAAATGATTTTGAGCTCAATGTAAAGAATATGTTAATAAATATTTTCAAAATAGTAAATATCTGTACATATATTAATAAACATTGATAAATATATAGTTTTTAAATGAGGAAATTTACTGGCAATAACTTTTTTAAAAGCTTTGAGAATGTTTCTTACCTTTGCTATTTTTAACCCCCTATAAACTACATCCTATGCTAACTAGAAGTACACTCTTTGACTTCCCTGGTCTTCATACTCTGCAAGATAAAATCAGCAAAAATAAGCATTAAACCTTTAGAAAAACACATGCCATATGACGCTGGCCATTAAATTATCGATAAATTTGACTGAATAGAATTATTTGCTTTGTCTAAATCTAGTGGTAGAAAAACATGAAGAGCAAAATTATAGATGGGGCTGTGGTGACGGGAGGTTCAGACACTCAGGCTTCTACTCATGTGTATTGGTTCATTCTTGTATTGCTAGAAACACTTGAGACTGAGTAATTTATAAGAACAGAAGTTTAATCGGCTCACGGTTCTGCAGGCTGTACAGGAAGCATAGCAGCATCTGCTCCTGGTGAGGCCTCAGGAAGCTTCCAATCATAGTGGAAGCCAAAGGAGGAGCAGGCACATTCCATAGCTAAAGCGGGAGCGAAAAGAGCGAGGGAGGCGCTACACACTTGTAAATGACCAGATCTCACGAGAACTCGCTCACTATCGTGAAGACAGTACCAGGAAGATGGTGCTAAACCATTCATAAGAAATCTGCCCCCGCTGATCCAATCACCTTCCACCAGGCCCCACCACCATTAGGGATTATGTTTCAATGGGAGATTTGGTGGGGACACAGATCCAAACCATATCAACATATTCCAGAAAAGTAGGAAAATGGATCCGGCTTCTAAGGTATTGTCCTAGGTCTTCCTCCTGGTTTAACCTTCAGGTGTAACAATAGAGAATGCATTTCTCTTAACAAGGGCAAGCCTTGAGGCCCATCCTCTCATGATAGAGCTGCATTAAAGACCTCCCCTGAGCCGGGCGCGGTGAGTCACGCCTGTAATCCCAGCAGTTTGGGAGGCCGAGGTGGGCAGATCACGAGGTCAAGAGATCGAGACCATCCTGGCCAACATGGTGAAACCCCATCTCTACTAAAAATACAAAAATTAGCTGGGCGTGGTGGCACACGCCTGTAGTCCCTCTACTCGGGAGGCTGAGGTGGAAGGATCACTTGAACCCAGGAGGCGGAGGTTGCAGTGAGCCGAGACTGTGCCACTGTGCTTCAGCCTGGTGACAGAGCAAGACTCCGTCTCAGGGGGGGGGGAAAAAAAAAAAAAAGACCTCCCCTGAACTTGGCATCATTGGATCAACAGTGTCCTCTCCTGCTTGATAATTCCCAGCTGCATAAATACATGTTGATCTCTCAGTTTGCAGCACACACACTCACAGACACTCGCACACACAGTGGCTTCTTAATTCCCTGTCTTCTGCTAGCTGTTGCCTCCTTTCTCTACTCCCTTGCAGAAGAAAACTTTTGGGAAGAACTGTCTAGGAACACTGCCTCTACCACCTCAGCAAGCATCTTCTCTTTAGCCCATTCCAATCTGTCTTCTGCCGTCAACACTGAAATAAAATCACTTTGTCATCTTGCAGATGAATTCCATTTGCCACAGTCATTGGGTACTTTCCTATCCTCATCTTCACCTCCCAGCAGCATTTGACAGGATGGCTGCTTTCCTCTTCTTGAAATGCTCTCCTCCTTGGAATCCGTGGCGTGACAGTCTAATGTCCTCCTCGACAGGCTTCCCCTCCTCAGGGCTCAGTTTAGGATTCTCTTCTTTCATGAGTACTTGCTGTGGATAATCTCATTCATTTTAATGGCTTTAAATACACTCCATCTGCTGACTGTTTCCAAATTTACATACTCACATATCCATTAGCCTGCTTGCCATCTCAGTTTGGATGTCCAATAAGTATTTCAAATATAGCTTATTGAAAATGGGTCTCTTGAGTTTCCTGCATAATCTGCCCTCACCTCTCACAGGCTGCCTAATCACATTCTCTGTTACTCAAGCCAGAAACCAGGGAATTATCGTGTTTCCCTCTCGCTTGCATTTCTACAACCAAGTCATCACCAATTCCACTTCTGAAATACACATCTCTATTTCCTCTAGTTCTTTCTGTCCTTGGTCACCATTCTGGTCTGGGCTACATCATCTCCAGCCTAGACTTCTTCCAGAGACCCTTAGCCTGTCTCCCTAGAACCCATTCTTGCCCCTTCCCAGCACATTCTCCTTACACTGGCACCCCTACCTGTCACTCCAAACTCAATGCTACTTGGGACTCAGGATACGTTATGGGGGTAGAGTCAAAGCTTTGAGTTGCTTATGTAGGATGAGAAAAGAGAAATAAAAAATGAGTAGGATTTTGCTGGAGCAACTTGATTTTTGTCAAGGTGGGAAGGTTTGGAAGAGGTACAAGTTTGGCTAGTGGGGTAAGGGATGGGGTGCTCAGCAGTTCTGTTTTCAATGTGCTTACCCCGAAATGTCCATTAGTCAATCAGAAGTGTGCTATGATTGGAAAGAAATGTTAGACATATTTGTTGAATGAATAAGCGAATCAAGCTAGGCTACAAGCAAAGCGAATATATAGGGAGAGATTTGGAAAAGTTGTTACGCTATGATGTGTTTGAGATTTATGTCACGTTCTAATGGAAGTCTTGTATTATTTGGAAACATGTGTCTGGAGATTAGTAGAAAAATGAGATCTAAATACATAGACTTGAGGGTTCATCACGAGTGTTGAAATTATGGAAGAAAATAAGATGGCTTAGTGACACTTCCAGAAAATTAAAATGTTTTTAAGTCACTTTAAAAAAAATAATTTTATTGAGTCTGATAGAGGGAAATAACGAGCATCGTCCTCGGCTTCTACCCACTGGAAGCCAGTAGTACTCACCATCCCCCAACCCCCACCCCAGTCTGACAACCAAAAATGTCTGTAGGCATTGCCAAATGTCCCCTGGAGTGGGAAGGGGATCACCACTGGTTGAGTACTACTGATTAGAAAAATGTCAGTGAGAAAATCAGTACTTCTTTTTAGTCAGCAAAATTTAATATTAAGGAATATTGGAGAAAGAGCTATATAGCGGTAGCATTCAGAGCTTTTATCCTGAAAAATGGTCTTGTAAAGCATTTTAGAATTAAGCTGCCTGCATGTACCCAAGGATGTAGGGTTGGAAAAGATGAGGGTCAAGCAGGGTATACTGGCGGAGAGCAGAACTGACCCAGGGCAGAGAAAGAGAAGCCCCCGACACAGTGAGAGCGAAGCTCAGTTTTGCTGGCAGCCTATAACGTTCACTCAGCGTTGGACACAGCCTTTTCTCTCCCTGCAGTAATCCTGTCTGCTAGCCACAGGCTGATGGCTTTGGCAGAAACAGACAGTGTCCCCGCCATGGCTGGACCTGATGGTTTATTATTTCATTTGAGAATTTCAGTGCAATTCACCTGCTGCCCCCTAGTGGAGACACTTGGTGATGCCTAGTAAATTGCAGTAGTTCCTGATGGGAGTTTAAAGGCTGAAACTGCCAAGCTGGCTCTGAGCTTGAATACTAGGGCCCAGAGACTGGAACTTGTTAACCATATAACTTTCCTCATGTCTTTCCTCAAAATTGCATCCCTAATGCTCACTAGCGACTCCACAAACGTGGAGGAGGTGAGCACACAGTCAGTCACCAGGGCCAGCAGAGGAACACAGGGGCAGGGTCACACAAAGGCATGACCCTGGAAGGAGTGTTGTCAGTAAGGTAAAGAGTAGCCCAGGACCTTCCACTGAGCACCAGGGAACATGCTCTCTATTCACCTTAGGTGTTGTTCTTCTGGATGCCCTTTGCTGAAAAATAGGGAGGACAGCAGCTGGAAGTGACACCATCCTGTTTACAAAGGCAAGATGGAAATGTTATTCACTAATCTAGACCATGGAATGAAATTGCTCCCTAAGAGTTGCAGCTGAAGACAGAGCATCTACGTTCATATATTTGCCAGAAAAACGCTAATCATAGACAGCAGAATTCCTTAGTACAGGTTTGGAAAAAATTGAGGGGCAAATCCTGCCCCTGAAATATAATTGCATGGGGTGGGGGGCGGTGGAGGTAGGTGGACAAAACAATTCTCTGAGGAGAGTGGGAGGGCAATCCCCCTATCACCAATGTTACAAAGGCCCCTACTCATGTACTTTTTTTTTTTTTTTTTTTTTTTTGAGATGAAGTCTCGCTCTGTTGCAAGGCTGGAGTGCAGTGGCATGATCCTGGCTCACTGCAACCTCTGCCTCCTGGGTTCAAGTGATTCTCCTGCTGCAGCCTCCCTAGTAGCTGGGACTACAGGTGCACACTGCCATGCTCAGATAATTTTTGTATTTTTAGTAAAGATGGGGTTTCACCATGTTAGCCAGGATGGGCTTGATCTCTTGACCTTGTGATCCACCCGCCTCGGCCTCCCAAATTGCCGAGATTACAGCTATGACCCACTGCACCTGGCCTGTACTTCTTTAAACAATAGATTTTTAACTTAAAAGTCACACCACACAACTTATGAAAAAAATCGTATTTTAAAAAGATCACAATTTACTTAAACTGGGGTCATCCATAGTGCACCAAAATTAATTTTGGTTTTCTAAGAAAAAATATGTATGCATAAATCTTCATGTTAAATGGTCAGATTCTAAGTATATATTGAAGGTAGAACCAATGGGATTTGTGGATTTGGTCACTGGTTGGATGTGAAAGGGAGAAAAGGTGAGATGTCAGAGTCAAGGAATGACTCCTTCCAAAATAACCTAGTAAAATGTCTCAATATCTTCTGGTTGTAGGGAATAAGTAGGGACAAGGGAACTAGCTTGTTATTCAAAACATGAATCAGTGACATAAATGGTTTAATTCAAACTCATAATGATTTTCTGCCATATTAAAAACCAGAGGCATGAAGTGATAAAATATAAAGAAAACTTTGAGGGGACAACCCCTTCCTAAAAGTCTCCTTTATGACATCGTTTTCTGACATGAACTAGACATCTGGTTTTGCTATCTATTAACTGCCTAATTTGGGGATGCATTGTATAATAAGTTTCTCTGTTCATGAATTGAAAACAGAAAACAGTAACTCTGCCTACATACTCTCACTAGGTCACCTGCATATAGAGCCTTCTGTCTTAGCTCGAGCGCCTGTTAAGATATTAACAAACAGGGTGTCTTAAATGATTTATCTCACAGTTCTAGAAGCTGTAAAGTCCAAGATCAAGGTGTCGGCAGATTTGCTTCTAGTGAAGACCCGCTTCCTGATTTGTAGATGGTCTTCTTCGAACCTCACATGGCAGACAGCAGAGAGAACAAACTCGTGTCTCTTCTTTTAAGAGCATCAATCTTATTCATAAGGGGTCTTCCCTTATTCCCTAATTACCCCTCAAAGGCCTCACTTCCTAATACCATTACATTGGAGGTTAGGCTTTCAATATTTTTTTTTTCTCTCATATCCATAGCAGCCTGACCAATATATGAATTTTGGGGGAATACATTCAGTCCATACTATCAAAGGACAATTTGTTACCTGGAGATACACTTTGCAACCTATCATCAGTCAACTGAGGATACTGAGTAGGCAGTTGAATATATTCAACCCGTGTTCATGAACCACTGATTTCACCTCAAGTATATCTTTGACACATAGCATGTGTATGACTTCTCAGTTAAAAATAATTACCTGTAGAGGATTGTCTTAATATGCAGATAACCAATTCCTCTGGAATTTCAACTTTTTATGCTTGGATTAAGCCCAGTCCTGAAAGAGCTATTTGCTGGGATTCCAACACTTTGGAAGTTTTAAAGATTTGCTTTTACTGAATTGCACTTCAACATATCGTTGACTTATACTGTACCCAATAAAACTGGCGATTTTACCTCTAGGAATGTTAACATAGACTGCACCATTACCCAATTTTTATTATGAACACCCATGTGAGAAATACTCTTTAGGCCTTAGTACCAAGATAGTAATGCATCTTCTAGATTATGTCTTACTTTGTGAAGACTGATCTATGCAAGTGAATCTTCCTTTATTTAAAAAAAAAAAAAAGTTCAGCCTATCATCTGGCACTTTGGAAGGCCAAGGTGGGCAGATCACCTGAGGTCAGGAGTTGGGAGACCAGCCCAGCTAACCTGGTGAAACCCTGTCTCTACTAAAAATACAAAAATTAGCTGGGCAAGGTAGTAGGTGCCTGTAATCCCAGCTAGTTTGGAAGCTGAGGGCAGGAGACTCTCTTGAACCTGGGAGGTGGAGGTTGCAGTGAGCCAAGAATGCTCCATTGCACTCCAGCTTGGGTGACAGAGCTAGACTCCATCTCAAAAAAAAAAAAAAAAAAAAAATTTCAGAGTTAAGCATGCTATCCAATATAGTATGTGTTCAGGTTATTGCAGCATGTATTTGCTGTACTTTTCTGGGCTTTATCTTGTCTACCAATGTCCCCTTTAACTGTAATTAACCTAAGTTGCTTATTACTGCGTATGTGTTTTAAATAGCTACCCTCATCTTTTTTTTTTTTTCCATTTTGAATGAGGCAGGAAACAAAATAGCAAACCTTGGGCTCAAGGTGGACACAGAATTTAGAGAGGTAGAAGAAAATAAGAAATGAACTGTAGAAAGTTAAGTTAAAGAGCCTATATCTAATATATTCTGAATATGATTTTGATTTAACGTAAAATGTAAAGAAGTACTTCTAGCACCTAAGTAAATTAGTATAATATGTTCCATAAAAGTAATTTCCTCCAAAAGCAATTTTAATTTGCTAAGACCAAAAAAAAAGAACAAAACCTTTTCTTACTGCCACAACAACCATCTTAAAAAAAAATACTAAAAATGCAAATAATAGCCTATTTTCAGGTGTTGCTGAAATAGTTATCTGTGTTAAGTATTCTTGTCTAAGAAAAAGCACTGGCAAACAAACAAAATCAAAGCCAAAACACAGAATTCTTGCTATGAATTTTAAATTCATTTTTGTTCTGGAAATTTTATGTTTACTTAAAACCTTGTATGTAATAGAAACATAATCCATTGAGCCTTTGGATAAACAACATTTTCAGAGTTTACTCATAATATATTCTTCAAATTATCCCACACAAAACTGCTTAGAAAGAATGTGTTAAACTATATTGATGATTTAAAAACAAGCACAACAACATAAAGAATCTTTCTCTATTTCAGGAGAAATGATTACTGTGAAGTTATCATTTTAACATCTTTGGTGTCAATTCTGGGTGAACCAGGATGGTCGCTTTCTGTCTCGTTCAATGATCCTCTTGCCCTGATCTTGTTCGGATGGCGTCTCTCCCGAGTACAGCACCACAGTGTCTACGGTGGGAGCCTTAAAAGGGCCCCCTTCGTGTTTCCCTATCTGTCGTCTGATTTCTGCAGTCTCCTTGCACACCTTCTCATAGCAGTAGCCACAAAGGACATGTTTCAGTTTCAGGTGACCACATTCAGGACAAACGTCTATATTGTTCTTTAAAAGAACAAACAAAAACATAGTTTAACAAGAGGCAATATAATGAACAAATAATCACTGACAGGAGAAATGCTTATATTTTAACTTTCTTAGAATGTTCAGGCTGATCATCATACACCATCTAGTTCCCCCTCACTTTAACAGGAAGACTGAAGACAAGCAACATTGAGTTTGAATTAGTGAAAAACTAGAATTAGAATTCAGTCAACTTGAATCTGGTACATTTTTACTTAAACATAGCAGCTGTAGATGTAAAAACAAACACCAAAAAAACTCATTTCCTCTAACTCCAAATACTAAATATCAAATAAGGAATTCACCAACATAATGAAATGACCCATACAATCAGCATCTTAAATAAGACACCAAAGAAAATTGACTTCCCTTTATCTTTCAATCTATCTTAGGGAAAACAAGATGATAAGAACATTACAAGTTGACTTTCTCAGCTTCTCCTTTTTATCAGAGTGTAATTCAAATTCCTGTATAGAATACAGGTTTGGCATATGGTACAATTTTTCTTTTTAAAAATGAACACAGACTATTCCTTAATGTAAAATTCTTTTATGTGTTACATTTTAAGGGTATTTTGATGAGTTTTTATATATATCTATCTAACTTTAACTATAAAATAGAATAATTATAACCTCTAAAAGACTTATCAGCTACAGGTTTGAAAGGAAACATGAAGAAAAATAGTAAACAGGTACATTAAAGAATCTTTAACACTTGACAAGATTAATATACTAACATTTGTGAGGCAGATAACGAAAGAATTCATTCTCTGAAAGGAAGAAAGAGGCTTGCCACTTTTACTTGCTTAACCATATTCTCATTTTACTCCACTCTATTGGAAACTGGATTGCATGTACAACGGAAGGTATGAAGGCACCCACAGATAAGTGCTCTTCTTTTCATGATCAAAGTACCCAACATAATACACTATATGTTATTATATAGCACACACTATATTACATAGTATAAACTGTGTTACAGAAAATCACTCAAGGAAGAAAACAAATGCACAGGATAAGAACTATTCCCTCAGAATAAATGCAATCAAGGAAGTCATGTAGTGTGCAAGATCTCATTCCTAAAATCCTAAGTCCTCTTGAGCAAATTTATGAATTCTTCTAAGTCTTAAGTAATAAAGTGTTTTTCAGTTCTACATTTAAGTTCAACCCAAACATGGTACTCCTGTAATACTTTCTGGCTTAAGTTCTAATGTTTTGCCTAACAGAATGTGGAAGCTTATGAAAGTCAGTTTTCTGTTCTTGAGTTTCAACAGTGCCAGTGGATAGCACTGTTAAAGCCATCCATTAACAGATCAGAGATAATTCACACTGCCATTTTTCTTTTCACTAGATCAATGAAGCCAGTACATCCATGTTGTCAGAGAGGAGAATCTGGAATTGTCTGAGGACAGGAGAACACAAAGAAAAATTTCAAAAGAACATGAGCTCAAAAACCTACTGCTTAATAGCTGTGTGACCACAGGCAAATTGTTTTTGCCTCAGTTTCTTCATCCTAAAAATGAAGCATTCATATTTGCTTTGGAGGGCTATTGTGAAGACACAGAGATATAATAAACATAAGGCACTGAGATACATCACAGACACTTAATAGATGATAGCTATTTTATTACTTATTTTCAAGTTTTCCTTCACAGTATTTTTTTTTGGAAACGATTAAAAAATAATTATGTAATTGTTTGTAAAACCCAAGAGTCAATATACCTACTGCTTCTAGCTTTAATTCTAGGCTCTGCATAGTTAGGATGTTTACTCATCTGTAGTTCAAAACTCACACAGCTCAAGACTGACACAGTTCACAATTCAAGTCACACAGGCACTTCACAGCCTCATTCCTTGTTCCGTCTCCAAACTCACACCTTCCTTGACTATGTTTCTAACATTTAGGCTAGAAAACAGCAGGCATACATAATGCGAATATTGCATTTCATTTAGGCCAGAGGAAAGTAGACACCTATGATCTGAGAATAATTTATTCCTAGG
The DNA here is from genome assembly GCF_048565385.1 of Saimiri boliviensis. NCBI lineage: Eukaryota > Metazoa > Chordata > Mammalia > Primates > Cebidae > Saimiri > Saimiri boliviensis. Next base: position 113,680,281 of record NC_133458.1, read on the forward strand.
CTATAGGAATCTGCCATGAACTTATTCAATGGAGGACTTGAGGAAAAGCATACCCACAAAAATTAATGCATTACCTTAACTTTAATAAGCTTGTTAGGATTTCTTCTCCTACACCGGTTAACTTCAATGGTGCGTCTGCTTTTGGGAGCTGCCATCCAAAAGATACTATCTAAAAGGCCAGAATTCTCTTTACTTCCACTGGTATCATTTGCTGGCTCTGTAAATATGTCTGGGCCCTGTACTGCTAATGCTGGTCCTAGGAAATAAAATGTAAGAGACACAGAATTGGTTTCTAGCTTCTAAATTTCTATTTACAGATATCATTTTCCTTAACAATCAATGGTCAAACATACACACAAACACACACACACACACACACACACACAAAGATGACATATGAAATTCAGAATGTGAAACTCAATAATGGGAAACCTTAGCTATTAAAAATACACTAAAGCTTGTACAATACAATTTTAAGGAACACAGAATTTTTTCTTAGTGGATCTCATTTCTTACCGAAATGAGTGATCTTAGTGATCTCATTTCTTGCTGAAATGAAATCAGTGAAATTCCATCAAGTTTCTTACCTCTAAAATACAGGGTTCTGATAGGCACCTAACTTGAACAAAACAAGCAAAGAATCGCTCAACTCTCCACAATCTATTAATACTTGGTAGGCAAGTTCCTGATTAATTTATAAATAAATCTAAACAGATTTCCTGAATATACTTCTGACCAGCACTGAGATAACTGTTGATTGGCCCTTTCTTATATTCAAACCGAGTCAGGCCCTTTATCATACAACCCCTTAAGTCACTTAGTTCCTCATATTTAATCTTGATTCCTATCTGCTCTCTACAAAAAGAGCCAGCTCATCATTTCTCTATATGGCCTTATTTATGTGACTACCAAAGTTTCTTTTTCTGAATTGCTTATAAAATCAAGAGATTCCTTTACCCTTTCTTTGCTATTCCTTAAACGTGCCATACTTCTTTAGATCTTAAGAACTCTTAAAAATACACAAAGCTCTCTAACGCTTAACAATTGGCATTTCTTTTCAATGTCCAAAAGTAATGCCAAGCATAGCCTGGTGGTTAACAACACAGGCTCAGGACTGTCTGTGAACTTGGGACCATTGTGAGCCTACTGCTTCAGCTGGAAAGTATAGACACCTAATGGGACTGTTGTCAAGATGATCCCAGGAAGTACATGTAGAAAGCTTGGCACATTGCTTGGCCTATAGTGGTATATATTTTCTTGGTATATTTGGGTGTTATCACTTTGGGGCTGCTTAGAAATTGAGTGGAATGTAAATGCCAAAACAGTTAACAGTTTCAACATCCAAGATACTTAAGATTAATTCAGAGGGAAACAGAATTCATCTCCTCAGTGCTCAAACACCACAGAAAACATGTACTGCGAGGGAAAAGAGAGAGAGGGAGGGAGGGAGGAAGGGAACGGGGAGGGGAGGAGAGAGAAGGGGAGAGGAAAGAGGGAGGAGGGGGAGGGGAGGGGAGGATAGTGTAGGGCAGGGCGGTAAAGAAAAGAGAGTCAGAGAGTGGTGAGCTTTGATGCCAAGCGAGACCTGCAGATCTGTCCTCTCTGGACAACTCTATACGAATCCCGGAACTCAAGAAACTTGACCAAACTCTAACATAGTTTCTAGCAGCATAAGGCTGTATCCTAGGATGACCTCGGCCCCCCTTTAAAGTGCCTGCCTGAGAAAGCTCAACGCTGCCTGGAAAATTTCCAATTTATTTTAGCCAACATATCCCTGAAAATAGGTCCCTGAACTCCCTTACAGCATTTCTTAGAAAGGGCTTATAATTGTAAATACGTATCCTTTGCAGCTAACTCGGAAGCGTTCCCCTCAAGGCCCTGAGAGCCATTCCTTTGAAATCTAATCATTAGGAAGGATAGGGCCTCTGGCTGGCAGTCTCTGCAGGACAGAATCCTGCCTTCGACAACTGCGAGCTAGCAGACACAGCCGGCTAATCACATTTGCACTGACTTCACTGTACTACACTTCTTTGACTCTACTGAGCCCCCACACTCCCGCCTCGCTCATTCTCCCTGCCCAAGTCACCTCTGCACAACCCGGGATGGAGCTCAGCTCTTTACCTGCAGTAGTTACTGAATAAAATCTGTTTTCAGCGCTTTAATTACTGGCTGGCTATGATTTATCTTTGACACAAACTTGGATTACATTCTGTGTGCGAATGGATCAAGCAGAGGATTTTTTCTTTCTTTGGCGGTGGAGTGGGGGGCAAAAACAGCCGTTGTGTTCTCGCTAATATGTGAATGTCAGGAACAACGTCCCCGACGTACGGCCGCGGATCAGAACCCGGGCTAAGGGCGAAGAGTGTGAGTTGCGTCCGCTACGCGCTGCTTGGGGTCGCGTCATCAGGCCCTTCTCCCACCGAGCCCTTCTTTACCTACCCCAAGGAGGACTAGGAAAGCCCGGCCAGCCCTGCGGAAGCTTCCGCAGTAGTCGCTCCCAGTGGTTTCGAAGCAGTCCCCGGGCCGCAGGCCACGGCGGAACCACGACCAACAGCATGGCCAGCGCCATCTTCCCAGCCGGAAGGCTGCCCCTCTCTCTCTCTCAGGCCCCGGGATGCCAGTTCCGCCCCTGCTTTCAGCATGCGCACAGGCACAGAATCGGGCAAGCCACCCCTCCTAGAACTACAACACCCAGCATGCGCTTGGAGCCAGCTCTGACTCTCCTCCAATCACAAAGAGAAAAGGAAAGGCGAGGGGCGGGGAAATGAAAGAAAATCGGCCACAGTACGCATGTGTGCGGCTGTGCTTTGGCTCTTCGGGTAAAGATGGCGGAGCGCGGGTACAGCTTTTCGCTGACTACATTCAGGTACGGACAGGGCCCTCGAGGTCCTTAGCGTAGCCGAGGTTGCAGGAGCTCCGTCGACTTAGTTTTTCTTATCCTGACGTCGGGATTGGTGCTTCTGGAGGGTCCAGTAGGGAATGGAGGTGGAAATGCGGCTTTGCAAAGTCACTTGCCAGGCTGGCCCAGGATTCCGGGAGCTTCCGTGCTCGGAGGCTGCTGGAGGGTCTGCATCTGGGGGATGCGGTTCTGCGGGGTTAATTTGGGGCTGCGGGACGGTGAGGCACGTATCCAAGGATTTACTTTCACTTTGGAGACTAGAAAAGAAGGCAGTTTTAGATTAATCATCTCGGGGTGGCCCGTTCGGTACCCAAGATTTTTTTCCTGTCCCAAGTAGACCTGATGCGGTGGTTTCTGAAACTCGGAATCTTGGTCAAAGATGTGGGGTCCCCTTTTCTTGGAAAACTGTCAGCTTTACAGTTAAGACGGAGTCTTGGCCTCCATTTGGCACCAGTGTCTTTTAAAACCTCCCGCTTTCGGTTTCTGCTAGGTACCAGTTAGAAACATAAGGACTAAAAACCGAAAGCGCTTGTCTGTCACTTTTTTCTGAACGCCTAACAATGAGGCAACAGTTTACGTTTGGGCCTTTTTTTGAGGAGGGGAATGTGGGGCGGGATGTTTACGTTGAACAAGATCGTAGACTTTTCTGTTGTAGAACAGGGGATTAGAATAAGTTTACTTTCCAAAATACGGTTGAAGCGAACCATGGCTCCCAGTGTGAGAAAACCATCACCGAAGACTTAAAAGTTGATTGGGGAAATTTCCTGATTTAACCAGTTTCTTGAGGATCAGTAATGCCCAATTTACTTCAAATGTACGCTTGACAACTGAAGGCAGGCGGGATCTAACTTGTTGAGTACTTTCTGTGTAGGTGCAACTTAACTTTACTTATTCCATCTCTTTCTTCTGCTGTAATGAGTATTTTCTCAGCTTCTTACAGATAAACCAACCAGCTTGCACAAATTAAATCACTTGTCTATGGTCATCGATGAGTAGCTGAGTTGACATTCAAACTGGGTTTTTTTTTTTTTTCGATAACGAAAACGAATTCACTTTTCATTACATAATGTCTTAAATTCCAAAAGTGCTTTTTTGTTGGCAGTTTTCAGTAAGGAGTGAGTGCATGTAATAAGTTTTTTTGTAACCTTTGAACGAGATTAATTATGCAGTAAAAGGTCTCATATGACAATAGTGTGTGCAGGGTGTAGTCACTGTTCATATTTGTGAGGAAAACAAATGTGCTCCCTTTTTTAGAGACTAAACTTGGCAGCCTCCGGCTCTTGGGCTCAAGGGATCATCCTGCCTCAGTATTTTTTTTTTCCTTTTCCTTTTTTTTTTTTTTTTTTTTTTTAAGACACGGGGTGTTGCTATGTTGCATAGCCTGCAAATGTGGTCTTTTATCTCGAAGAAAGTGTAATTCTAGTGGAGCGGAAACATGAAACAACCATATACTTTCAGGGACTGAATCTTTTTTTTTTTTTTTTTTTTTTGATAACAGATTTCTCTGTTAAAATAAACTTTTGGCGAGACCGGGTGACTCACATCCGTAATCCCAGCTACTTGGGAGGCTGAGGCAGGAGGATTACTTTAGCCCAGGAGTTCAAGACTAGCCTGGGTAACACAGCAAGACCCTATCTCTGAAAAAAATTTAAAAATTAGCCAGGTATATGTCTGTAATCTAAGCTATGTGGGAGACTGAGGGCGAGAGGAACACTTGAGCCCAAGAGTTTAGGATGCAATGAGCTGTGATTCTGCCACTGCACTCCAGCCTGGGTCACAAAGCGATACCCCATTTCGAAAAAAATTTTTTTTGAAAATGAAACTTACGTTTTTAACATAGTGTATTCAACTGTTTTAGATAAAAAGAAAATATTTGTTTCTAGCCTGTTGTAATCAGAACTGAACTAAAGGTGGAAGGGACTAGAGACCATATAGGATGAAACAGTTCTTGTGGACTGCGTTTGGTTGGGGCATTGACAATAAATGAGTAAAGAAATTGGTGCCTACTAATAAATTCTCTTACTAAGGAATTTTATTTTTAAAAGGGTGAAGGAAAGAATATGACTTTAGGTTGAGTAGTCAGGAAAGCTTGTTCTTGGGGGTGATTTTTGAGACTGGAAGGTTAAAAATTGCCAGCTATTTGAAGATTTAGGAATAAGGAGAGTCGTAGACAGAGGGAACAGCATGTATAAAAGCCCTGAAATGGGAAAGGAGCTTGAGCTCTTAAAGGAACTGAAATGAGGCAAATGTGCTATAGGGAGCAAGGAGGTAACGTGGGAGACGGCTAAATGTGCGGAGCTTTGTAGGCCAGAGAAGGAGATTTTATTTTAAGTGGACCAAGAAGTTATTACTCTTTAAGTGGAGGTGACATGGTACAAAGCTGACTTTGGCTGGGGGTGGAGATAAGGTTGAGAAGGAGGAAAACCACTTAGAAGGCTATTTCAGTTACCCCATGTAGGGATGCTGATGCTATGGAATGGGATAGTGGCATTATGGAACATAAAATGGTTGATTGCTCACCCAGCTCACAGGTTTGTGACCTTTCATGCAGAAAGATGCAGTGGTAAAGATAGGTATGTACAGCTAATGGAAACAGAGAAAAGGTAACTATTAAGTTTACATGAGCCTTTAAATGTTACCCAGGGGTGTATGAACTGGTATTGAACAGTAATTGAAAGCTGGATGGACCCAAAAAGTCATAATATGATTATTGAAATAGTGACTATAGAAGGAAAAAAAGTTGAGCCTAATTTTTTAATTTAAATGTCAGTTGATGTTATTCTGCTCAAATTAACTAATTATATCAAGAGTCTTAGAGCTGTCACCCATAGGTCTGTTTCTCTAATTGGTCTAGAAGTGTCTCTGTCAGCCAAATGATTGTGAATTTTTTTTCAGTTTGCTCATCATGAGCATGATTGTGGATTCTTGATACTAGGTTATGTGACTGAACAGAGCTAACTGTATTGAGGAAGACAGATATTATAATAAAGAGGCTAAGGCAGGAGGACTGTTTGAGGCCAGGAGTTTGAGGCCAGCCTGGGCAACATAGCAAGAAAAAAATAATAATAATTCAGATATGATAAATCTTAGGCAAAGAGGAAGTACAGGACATGACAGGCTTCAGTGAATAGGTATTCAACTTACTGTGAGGGGTCAGGGCAAGTTCCCTGAGGACATGGTTGAAGGATTGTCAAAGGAGTTCACAATGCAATAGAGAAATGCATTTCAGACAGAGGGATTAGCTTGTCAATGAGGTTTTTGAAGTCTGAGAGTAGTCTATGTGTTTAGAGCAAGGAGAGATGGAATTGAGTTTTGAGTGACAAATGGAATATCTGTACTTATATAAAGGGAAAACATGGCCTGAAATTTATCTTTTCAATAGTAGACAGGAGATAAGGATCTAGCTGTGTCACTTTGAACAAGTTAGTTTCACTCAGACTTTTTGTTTATCTATGAAATTAGGTTGGTTTATATTTCTAATTAAACAACTAGGTAACTAGGTTGAAATAAAATATAACTCTAAAAGGCCAGTTTGAAACTAGTGTTTAGCTACCAAATCCATGGGACCAGATCTGTTAAGTATGACGATCTTGTGGCTTCTAGAAATAGTTGTATATTTTATAGAAAATACTTCATTGTGAGTGATATCTAGGTCTTAAATGTCTTAGGCCATGTCTGCTTTTTAAAACCACCCCCCTCCCACATAAAATATGTGCTGCTGTTTGATTTTTAACAGGCACGTACATGTTCTTAATAACATTACTATTCAGTATGTGCTTGCTACTGATTTTGTGCCAGTTTTATGGGAATGACTCCACTTCATCACAACAAGGCTTTGAAATAGGTACATTCGTCCCTGCTTATCCTCAGGGAATTGATTCCAGGAGTCCTGTAGTGGGTGGTGATTTCAGGACCCCGACGAATACCAAGTCAAGGTGTACTCAAGTCCTGTAGTCAGCGCTGTGGAATCCACAGTTACCGTCCCCATTTTACAGGTGATAAAACTGATACAGACAACCTAAGTGGTGAAAAGAGGCGTCAGTGATGCCACTGCTCCATGTGGCAGACAAAAAACAACCAAAGAGAAAGTGGTGTTTCAGTAGTAGTGTGTTCCAATTGCCTCGTAAACTTGGTTTCTTTTTTTGAGATGAAGTTTCACTCCTGTTGCCCAGGCTGGAGTGCAATGGCATGGATCTTGGCTCACTGCAACCTCCACCTCCCAGGTTCAAGCAATTCTCCTTCCTCAGCCTCCCAAGTAGCTGGAATTACAGGCATGCACCACCACACCTGGCTATTTTTTGTATTTTTAGTAGGGATAGGGCTTCACCCTGTTAGGTTGGTCTCGAACTCCTGACCTCTGGTGATTCATCTACCTTGGCTTTCCAAAGTGCTGGGATTACAGGTGTGAGTCACGGTGCCCAGCCAAAAACTTGGTTTCTGTGCCACTTCATGATAGATGTCAAAGGGCAGCTATTCTCTGGGGTTGGATTAATAGGATTTGACCTGTATATCTGTCCTGTCTCAGAGATGTTCCTACAATAAATATTCGATGATATGTGAACTTAACCGGTTAATATCTGTGTTTCTTTTAAGCCCATCTGGTAAACTTGTCCAGATTGAATATGCTTTGGCTGCTGTAGCTGGAGGAGCCCCGTCAGTGGGAATTAAAGGTAATTAAATGCTTCATTCATTTCAGATGCCTGTTAGTAGTTATCCTAATTATTTTGGAATTAATTAGTAATTAATTTATACAGAGCTGTGACACTGTAATTTTTAACAATTTTTTGTTAATTTACAGTGTTTTGTAATTTAAATAGTAATAAGCCTAAGATCATTCAAATTTTTTTTTCAAAGTAAATAATAACATCTTTATCTGTTGTGATATCCACAGTAGTCTTTCCCATTCAGAAAACTGAGTCTTTTTTTTTTTTTTCCCCCACTGATTATATCACTAGTGGCTGGCAGTTTTTAGCCTTATAATTTAGGAAAGATGTTTTAAGTGTTTCACCTTAAAATGTGTATCATTTATTGTAAATTTCATGTTATAAGAATAGTGGGAAAAGTAGGCAGAAATCCATTGTTTTAAAAATGTATAAACTCTAAGGGGTATCCTTACAGTGCTTTGCGAAAGGTTATGTAATGCCTTTAGCTGTAGGGATTTTTTTTGTGTATAGTAGTAAATGACCAGCGAGGGAAAAACTGACTTATTCTTTAGCTAATTTGGTAATAGGAATCGGGAAGTAAAGGTTTTATAAATGAGAGAAAATAAAGAATTTTGAGTTTAGTGCATCCATAATTAGAAAGCTATGAAAACAGTTGTATAAATGATTAAACATTTTAGGTCTCTTTCTCTTTTTTTTTTTAAGCTGCAAATGGTGTGGTATTAGCAACTGAGAAAAAACAGAAATCCATTCTGTATGATGAGCGAAGTGTACACAAAGTAGAACCAATTACCAAGCATATAGGTTTGGTGTACAGTGGCATGGGCCCAGATTACAGGTACTTTATACTTTTTATAGTGTTTCTCGCCATCTCATGAATTGGTTGTAATCTGTATTTTCAGGAGAAAAATCAATGTTGTTTTCCTTTAATCTTCCATTTCTTATTTTTTTGTATGCTTTGTTTAGCAATAGCAGCCTCATTGAGAGCTGAATTTAGTTTGCTTGTACGGGTTACCCTTAAAGAGAATAACTCATCTGAAAGCAGAGGTAGAGTACATAACGCCTCTTTTCTCTGTTTAGTGGACTTTCCCTTCTGACGTATTCCTCCTTTACTACCCCAGAACTGGGCCTAAGGGTTTTAGTTTTCTTCACTGCAGTTTAAAAATGACAAAAAGCAATACGTTTTATAGTAAACTATATTTTTTGAAAGCATGAGGCAACAAGAGAAAGCATCACCATCAGTAGAACCTTATCTTTTTTCCCTGTTCTTCACAAAGGGACAGAATTCTCAAACACCACTGCAAGTGGTTGAGTATGGCAGCCAACCAGGATCCAGATGCTCATGTAATCACCCGCTTTATATGTCACAGGAAGAGAGAATAATCTTGTTACCCAGGATACCAGCAAGTTGAAAGAGATTGATAGCTTTCTGTGTCTGTCATTTAAACAATGAAAGGAGTATTACTTTATTGTTAATGATTTTGTGGAGCAGGATAGGTAGAGCCAAAATTTCACTTTAATGAATCATAAAATGCAACAAGGTCACTGGAATGTGATCAGACAGTGAATCTTGTCACCACTATATAGGATGGATACTACAGTGTGCTGCCACTGATACGATAAACAGGGATGGGACATGACTGTCTCACAGAGGGATAATGTGCATATTTCAGATCAGTAGCATACAGGCAGGTAAAGATAAATCCTATTTGTCTTGCTAATATATTTGATTGTTGTATAATATCTTCTTAATGTCTTTTGACAAATTTTACTTTTGAAAAAAGTTTTAAGAGACAGAGTTTTGCTGTGTTGCCCAGGCTGGTCTCAAACTTCTGGCCTCAAGTGATCTTCGTGCCTCAGCCTTGTAAAGTGTTGGGAATACAGGCATGAGCCACTGCACCCAGCTGAATTTTACATTTTTAGTTACAAGTAGTTTCTTGTTTCTCAATCTCTGAAGGGTACTCTTTGAAGTGCAGGCAGAAAGATTAAAGCAGTCTGCAGAAAGTAGTGACCTGAAACGAGAAAAATATGCCCAGAATTGTGTGCCTGTATGTTCTTGTGTGTGGGGGGGGGGGGGTGGGGGGGTGAACTATAAAAAGACAAGTGGCTGCCCTTGGATAAGGGTGACAGTCTTGAAGAAGCCATGGAGCATGATAAAGTTCTCATTTTGTACATTCAGTCTGTTACTTTTAAGCTGACTGGTACTCTGATGTTCTGTATTTTCTGTATCAGCTATAATACAGTGTTATAGTAAGACTAGCTTTGAGCCCACAGCCACCATTAAAGAGATACATGTTAAACTTGTGCTGCAGGTACGTTCCTGTAAAAGGTGAATGAGTCTTTAGGTAATAGAGCGTCTTCCCTGTAATTAAATCTTATTTTTTCCTTGTTAGAGTGCTTGTCCACAGAGCTCGAAAACTAGCTCAGCAGTACTATCTTGTGTACCAAGAACCCATTCCCACAGCTCAGCTGGTACAGAGAGTAGCTTCTGTGATGCAAGAATATACTCAGTCAGGGTAAGTTACTTTTTTTTACTTGAAATGTGCCATGAATTGTAGAGGGAAGTTATTTTATTTTTTTTCCTTTTATTTATCTATCTATCTATCTATCTATCTGTCTATTTATCTATCTTTACCAGGCAGCACTGAAGGAATAAAATATTTACTTAAGGAAAAAATGTATTTTGTTGTTGCTCATGTAATACAGAAAGCAGCAGCTTCTAGACATTAAAAGTCGTTTTGCCAGTGATTAAAACACTTTATGGGCAAACAATCTTGCTACTTTTAATTTTTTTTCTTTGAGTCAGAGTCTCACTCTGTCACTCACGCTGGAGTGCAATGGCATAATCTCAGCTGACTGCAACCTCTGCCTCCTGGGCTCAGGTGATTCTCATGCCTCAGCCTCCCAAGTAGCTGGCACCGCAAGCATGCATCACCATGCCCAGCTAATTTTGTTTTGTATTTTTTTTGGTAAAGAGGTGGTTTCACCATGTTGGCCAGGCTGGTTTCAAACTCCTGACCTCAAGTAATCGGCCTGCCTTGGCTTTCCAAAGTGTTGAGACTGCACCTGGCTGCTACTTTCAAATTTATCTTTCTAACCAGAAATGATTGTAAGCATATGATGAAAGCAGCTTTTTGACATATTCATATTCCTTTCAATTCCAGTTTCTTAAGTTTGGGTGTGGATGAGAATAGCATACAGGTAGTTGTTGATATGTAAACCTAGTAGAAAAGCTGCATTAATTGAAAGTTGTCATTTTGTTAGGACCCTAACCCCAGTGTCTTAGGTGACACTGTTCAATCCAAAATTTTTTTTTATTTTGCTACTGTTCCTCATTACTGTAAAGAGAATTAGTTTTGAATTGATTCATTCAGAAAGGTGTTACATACTGTTTCAGATACTTACAAGTCTAATTCAGTTTGCGTGATAATTTGCTTTATTTGAGAGTACTGATAAGTTCTTGAGGATGACTTTAACACCATGAAAATGCCAAGTAATTTTCATTTTCCTGTCTGCAGTGGTGTTCGTCCATTTGGAGTTTCTTTACTTATTTGTGGTTGGAATGAAGGACGACCGTATTTATTTCAGTCAGATCCATCTGTAAGTATCATTAGATATATTTGAGGAATTTGTTAAAAGTGCTCTTTGAATATCTAACAGAAATAGAAACCATAAAAACTTTACAATTTAGCAGTATTTTCTTCTTTTTCACTTGGGCTTTAGAAAGTATGAAGTCGTGCATTTTTGTGTATATATTTAAAGTTTTGGTAATTTGGTCTTCTGATAAGGAAGCTGTGTGAGTTCTACCCTCTTTTCTTCTGCCATGTTCATTAACTTCATATATTTGGGTGATTTGTTGAAATAGTTGTTATCAAATGTATTTAAACCTGTTACTTTGGGAAATACTGCAATTAAAGATATGGATCTGGAGAACAGTGTTGTACTGTTTGCCATCAGTTGAATCTTGGGTCTGACTTGAGTGACTCCTCCAGCAAAAACATTGATCTATCTTGAAGCCAGTGTTTTGCAAAAATGATTGTGTAATTGGTACCTTGGGTGAGTTGTCTGCTCTAATGCAGAAGATTGGTATCTGAGTAGAAGGTGTTTGTAAAGGATAGTACTACTCCACATCTGTCCTGTTTGCTATGAGAACCTTAAGACAAAATTCAAGATTAAGAAATGATCTTTCATGTTTTATGACTTATTAGATAATTATAAGTTCACTCAATGCAAAACTTATGATCTACTCTTATAACCTGAGATGGCATAAGAGAAATATTTTGGTTGTTGCTTAAATCAGAAAAATAAGTGTTTTGGGAACTTTGATAGTGTTGTTACTCCATCTCTCAGCTTCCACAGCTAAATGATAAGCCCTCTTACCTTCCTTTCCAGAAGGTAGCAGAAGCCACCATTTCTGGAATCCCGATTTCATCTTTTGTCCTATTCTCCCCTGTTGTATCTAAGAAAGCAATTGTTTATCATTTAAAACATATTGTATTATGTTTCTTTTGGTATTTTTTCTAAGTGCATATGTATATTTTTCAACAGATAAGGCCATGACACGTGACATATTGCTGCCACTTGTATTTCACCCTCATATTACAAAATATCAGCTTTGAATATTTTTAATGAGACACTCTTTTTAATTTATTCACTAATGATCAAGAGTTGGTTGCTATTTTTCAGATTTATATGATAGATTTTTAAATCCCTTCAGTCTATTAAGCTAAAATATTACTCTCATTTGCTTTAACTTCAGTTTCTTTGAACTGGCTTTTTTACATAGTTTATGTACACTGAATTGCATCATCACCAACTCATCAGTTTGATGAGTTCTGATATATGTAAATGCCTGAAGAAACCATCTCTACAATCAGGATATCAGAAATTTCCAGAACCAGCTGGGCACAGTGGCTCATGCCTATAATCCCAGCACTTTGGGAGGCTGAGGCGGGTGGATTGCCTGAGACCAGGAGTTTGAGGCCAGCCGGGCCAACATAGTGAAACCCTATCTCTACTGAAAATACAAAAAATTAGCTGGGTGTGGTGGCAGGTGCCTGTAATCCCAGCTACTAGGAAGGCTATAGCTTGAACCTGGGAGGCGGAGGTTGCAGTGAGCTGGGATCACGCCATTGCACTCCAGCCTGGGGAATAAGATCAAAGCTCCATCTCAAAAAAAAAAAAAAAAAAAAGAAAGAAAAAAAAAGAAATTTTTAGAACTTCCAAAAGTTTCTTCATGCCTCTTTGGTTTCCATCCTTCTAGCCTTCTTAAAAAATAACCTATTCTGTGATGTTTTCCATTCTAACAATGTTCTGTGACCTTCAAAGTTAGAACAAATAAGAAAGCTAAAAGTTAAATGGCAGGGCAATATGATTACATTAGTATTTTAAAATATGGCTCTTTACTCTTCCTTCCTGATTAGGGAGCATACTTTGCCTGGAAAGCTACAGCAATGGGAAAGAACTATGTAAATGGGAAAACTTTCCTTGAGAAAAGGTAGGCTTACTCACTCTAACTACATTTATTAGAAAACTCACTTTATGGTTTTTGGTGCTCTTTAATTAATTTCATGGGACGAAAGACATTTGCTGTATTACTCTGTATATGAATCTAGTTGTAGATAAACAAAAAAATTCTATTCCTCCTAGTTTCCTAGCCTTCAGTATATTAAGTGGTAATTAATATTCATTTCCTAAGGAGTTCTCTTTCTACATTCTGTGGTTTCCTAAGTTGTTTTTTTTTTTTTTTAACTTTTTATTTCACTTTTCCTGCCATTTCAGGAGGGAAAAAAAAGAACATTGAATCTGGAATAAAAAATTGGGGGAGAAAAATTTTTTAATGATTTAATGATAACAGTTTACATTATGACAGTAAAAAAAAGAATTGTGAAAGCAAATACGTGAAGTTGAAGGTATATTAAATATTTGATGTATGTGCTTAATAAAAAGTGAAACACTATGTAATAATCTGCTGTCAGTGCCCAAGCACAAACTGCTCTCACTTATTTCCAGCTGTATTCTAGTCTTAGTGTTATAATGGTCCTTCAAACCTCTCCAAGCTTTTGAAGAGGAAACTGTTTTATTTCTTGATATGTAATAGCTGCGCATATCTTTGCAGTACATGTGATATTTTGTTAACTGTATACAGTGTCTTTTCTTTCTGTTGGGAACATTGCAAATCTTCTAGCTATTCTGAAATATACGGTAAATTGTTAATGATCATTTCCTGACTGCACTATTGGACAACAGAACTTATTCCTTTTATCTGATTGTATTTTTATAACCCTTAACCAACTTCCATCATTTCTTCTTCCTCCTCCCTTCCCAGCCTCTAGTAACCGCTGTGCTACTCTCTACCTCCATGAGATCCACCCTAGCCCCGACATATGAGTGAGAACATGCAGTATTCATCTTTCTGTGTCTGGCTTATTTTACTTAACATAATGACCTCCAGTTCCATCCTGTTGCTGCAGATGATAGGATTTTTTTATGGCTGAATAATAATAAAAAATTTTGTAACTCCGTTTAACAGATGAACCTTCACGGTACATTTTTCATATAATGCTAAGGTTATTAAAAAGCTTAGGCCTGGTTTTAAATGGTAAATCTTAGGCTCTTAAAGCACTTTTTCTTTTACATATTAATTAGTCTTCCAAAGATTACACATTGTTATTACATTTTATGTTTTGTTTTATTTTTGTTTTAGAGGCATTTTATTTAGATAACTAAAAACAATTAGATGTTCAAAAGCAGTATACAATAAAAATTAAACCAGTTACTTTATCATATATTCCTTCTTTACAACAAAAGCAAAAAACCACAATAACAACAAAAACATTCTGCTTTAAGGGAAAAATCAGACAAATACGCCAATATATTTTTCTTCTCTGCAATGACATAAATAGCTGCAAGAACTCTAATTGCAGTTGAAGAGAAGTCACATGTTGTCTTTCATATATTCATTAAAAAGATAAAAGGCCATTATACTGCAAGAGGATAACTCAGCCTCCCTTCATCTGATGCTCTTGAGATTTCACTTACAGGTAATACCAACTTAGTTATTCCAGCACTGGAGCTAATTCATATTCCCCATTATTTACTGCTGTTTTTGCCTTAAGCAGAGAGTAATTCTGGAAGGCTGATGCTTTCCTCTGCTTGTTCGTTCTAGTCCATAGGTTGTATACTATCTGTGGCACATGCTTGATGCTCAGACCTTAACTTGAGGAGTTGAAGAGTAGATAGAATCTGAATTCTCCAAAGCAGTTTCTTCCAGCTCCTCTTCTTGTCGCTGGAAAACCAATCCTAAGCTTTGCCAGCTCACCACTATCTTCGGGAAGCACACATTTCCAAAGGCCGTATGTTTCTCCTACTACAGTTTGCCAGTCTCATCGTTCCATCTTCGGGAACGCTGGCATAGAGTTCTCCATCAGGACTAAATCCCACATAGTGAATAGGACAGGATTCTTCTCCACTGTTACCGTCATACTTATAGGTTTAAATTCTTCACCACGTGCAACAAGAAATTTTTTTCTCAGAATGAAGAGATGGAGAGTTAATGGTTTCAGGAGCTTGAAAGGATTTAATTGGTTCCAAATTTATTGCACTATCAAAAGCAATGGGTCAGCCATAAGTTATTACCAAAGTCTTTCTCAGGAATAGATTCTGTACTACTGGGAGGCATATTAAAATTTAGAGATTTTACTTCTGTTATAATAGCATGATCCCAAAGTCAAACTGTTGTCATCAGAAGAAAGAATCCATTTATCCTCACTGTACCATGGGGCCTTTTATATACCAGAACTATGGTCACTAATTTCCTCAGGTTCTGCTTCGGGTTTGTTCAAATCATATATGTATAACAGTTTACCCTGTCCCCCAGTTAACAAATAATTACTATGCAACATGAAATCCATAGTCTTGACAATGTGTTTATGAGCCAGGGTCATCAGTTCATCTCCTGGGACAGCATCCCACACTTTGGCTATGAAATCTGCAGCTGCAGTGGCTGCTTTTGTGGCATCCTTATTCAGTGTTGCAACCCAAACAGCATCTTTATGACCCAGAAATGTTCCAATCCAGTCGCCTGTATCTCCCTGGCATAGCATAGGTTTACCGTCTTTGCAAGCACTGATTAAGAAATACTGGTAAGCCTGGCTGGGTGCAGTGGCTCATGCCTGTAATCCCAGAACTTTGGGAGGCCAAGGCAGGTGGATCACAAGGTTAGAAGTTCAAGATCAGCC
The DNA here is from genome assembly GCF_048565385.1 of Saimiri boliviensis. Lineage (NCBI taxonomy): Eukaryota > Metazoa > Chordata > Mammalia > Primates > Cebidae > Saimiri > Saimiri boliviensis. Next base: position 113,696,081 of record NC_133458.1, read on the forward strand.
TAGCCAACAAGGTGAAACCCAGTGATTGGGCTGTTGGGCTGAGGCTCATCCTTCTCTCCTCTGCGACTTGGGCTCCTCCAGGCCTTATCCTGACTCTGCGACTCAAGGAAAGGTGGCTAGAGACGGGCCAGGGAGTCTGCAAAGGGCAAGCAAAAGTTGACGAGGGATGACTGAAGAACTGGCCCAGCCACTATTCGCACTATCCACACTATTATCGCCAGGAAGTGACACGTTATGTTTTAGCTTATAAGAAAAAGAATGAGATTTTAGCAAAGGTTTGATTTTTGTGTGTTTTAAAAATTATAACGCTACCACATCCTGATTATGTTAAAATATTTATACTTAAGAAGTTTCCTAAAATAAACTCATTTTAGGGCCATACTCTTCATGATGTTGGGAATTGAGCACTAACTATTGTCAGTTTTTTATATGGGACAGCTATCTCAAGAAGGTGACTAAAAGTAAATCTGTAATTTAGTATTTTTAAGATTTTTAGAGTTTTAAAAACTTAATGTTGTTGCTGTCGTATTTAAAGAGTCATACAGAATATAAACAATGCTGTAACTTTTTTTAATTCTTCAGATATAATGAAGATCTGGAACTTGAAGATGCCATTCATACAGCCATCTTAACCCTAAAGGTTAGCTCAGTAGTTAACAACTGGATTTATAATGCTTTTATAATTAACCACTTAGAAAATTGACCTTTTTTCCTCCCTCCTCAATAGGAAAGCTTTGAAGGGCAAATGACAGAGGATAACATAGAAGTTGGAATCTGCAATGAAGCTGGATTTAGGAGGCTTACTCCAACTGAAGTTAAGGATTACTTGGCTGCCATAGCATAACAGTGAAGTGACTGAAAAATTGAGAATTTCAGATAATCTGTCTACTTAAACATGTTTAAAGTATGTTTTGTTTTGCAGACTTTTTGCATACTTATTTCTACTTGGTTTAAATCGACTGTTTTTAAAATGACTTATAAATCCTAATAAACTGCTAAACTTACCTCCCAGCCTTTTAGGAGTTGCAAAATTTTAACACTTATTTCCTGCTTTTTTATCGTAATTGATTTCTGGAGAGCACATTGCAAAGCAGAGTGATGAAATCACTTTTTTTAGTTGTCAGCCAATTTTGGTTGTCAAATCTTACTGCCCTCTTCACTACCAGATGTTGCCTATGTTTCCATAAAGCAAAATGCTGATTTTGGTAAAAACATTACTGCTTCTAGAGCTGGAAGGA